>NW_026988418.1:49675000-50082500 GCF_030222135.1 Aotus nancymaae
CTCACCTTGGTCTCCCAAAATGCTGGGATCACAAGCATGAGCTACCACCAGACCTGGCCAAAAATGACTAATTTTTGGCTTGGACGATTGGGAAGCTGGCAAAGGCAAAGCCAACCATTTAGATTCTGAACACAGTCAGAGATAATTTGAAGGGTGAACCAAGAGGCTGTTATTTCTGAGGAGAGAGATGTTTATGGCCTGAATGAGGAATTAACAATAAGTAGATGGATTTGAGATGTTTAGGAATTAAAATCAACAAGATTCAGTAATTGCCTGGATATGAGATATTTAAGGAAAGGAGTCAAAGAAGACACCTAAATTTTTGACTTGGATTCTGAGAACAGTCACTGTGGCACACTGTTTAATTAATTCCTACCATTTTTACATATGGAATTAGTTAATTCCATAAATTCCTCCTATCCTGGTATGCACACTTTGCAAAGTGACTCTGCCACTCCTTCCATGTAGAGATGGAATCAATTTCCCCATCCCTGAAATGTGAACTAGTCTTGGGACTTGCTTTCACAAACATGTGTTAGAAGTAATATATGTGATTTTCAAGGCAAGGCCTTAAGAGGCATTGCAGCTTCTGCTCTTTTGGAGTGCTGCCCTGACAGTGCCATGAAAAGAAGTTGGTTTAGCCTACTGGAGAACAAGAAGTCACATGCAAGAGAACCAAGTCCTCGATCTGACAGCACCAACTATGAACAGTGGTAACCCTGGGACCTTTCAGTTTAGCTGAACTACTAGGTCAACAAAAAGCATAAATGAGATCAGAAGAAAACCAACATAGGTGGAGTAGTTCTACTCCACTGACTCAGAATTATGCGAAATCGTGAGGGTGGTTACACAGCTATAGACTACTGACAGTCAAAGAAAGAGGGAGATCAGGAGAAGACATCTTGAAAAGTTATTCTCAAATGACCTAAAGATGTACAAAAACCCTTAAACCGTAGAAAGTTAGGGAGAGATGATCCAGTAATTCCTAAGGCACCAAATGCCTGAATAACAAGAGTATTGGAATGTTAACTACAGAAACTAAGAATCTACCTTTTGGATAAAGTAGCCAAAGCAAACAGGCAGGATACTTTCAAGCACTTTGAGAAAAAGGAAAGTAGAAGTGTTCCTAGAGGACTCCCGGGTAGTCCCTAACTCCCTCAACCTTGGGTAAGTAAATTAAACCAGGTGTCCTTATTAGAGACTACCTGAAAAATTAAGCTAGGATAAGAAACGTAAAAGCTTTCAACACTGTGCCTAAAATTTTATTATCCACATAGCAAAACATAGATATAAGAAAAAATAAGTTAAAAGTAAACTTTCCCCATTCAAAGACAACCCATCTATTCTGCCAATAGAGAAAAACGAAATAAAAAACGCTGCCTTATTTTAAAGACAACAGCCATCATTAAAAGAAATCAATTTAAAAAATAAATTATACTTTGGTATAGATAACTCCTTTTATTCCAACAACATTGTTTAAAAGCACAAATCGCACTGAAGCACAGCCAGCCGTCTGTGAATAGCAGAGGAGAACCGAGGTTAAGAGACTACAACCTTGACTTCTTACCAAGCTTTATTATTTCTCCCTCCCACCTGGTGTGGTTTACAGATTATTTTTAGCTAGAGCCGTGTAAAAGAAGCTAAGTACCCAAGACAATGTGAAGTCAGGAGAAAACTTAGGCTAGAAACCCAAGGCGGGGAAGGGTAAGAATCAACAGAGAAATTAAGCCACGTTGCATTCTGGCCACAGCAGTCACTAAGGAAGCGCAGTCCTTCCACCCTTTTCAACTAGGACTCGAATGTTGCGTCTTCCTCAGCTGCAATCCCTCCTACTCTCTCTGTGGCAGCTGCGAAGGTGATCTACACTCACCACTTGAAGCACAGTCGCGAACAACCGTAGCCGAAACGCCGGCAATAGCCACCCGCCCGGCCCAGCCGCCATCGCTACCATCCTCCGCAGGTTTCCGGCTGCCTAGAAGGACCCCTGGGCTAGGGGCGTCCACTCCAGAGCCTGATCCAAAACAGGACGCTAACGGCCGTTGTCCTTACATCTCTAATTTGGAAGTGACAGGTATTAACTAAGGGCCTATGAAAGCTTAAAAGTTATCAAATACAAATACAGTCACTGGGTGCTTTCGATTACCCAAATCAGGCACTTTCCTAAACTTCCCACTTCTTTGCTTCTGCGATTTCCTTTCTTTCACTTACGACACTTCGTTAAGTAGCCAAGAAGCCACGCCTTCGCCAGTTTTAGCCCTGCCTTCTTCTTCAAGTTTACCCAATCGAATGTCGTCTTGATTGAAATCTGTAGCAGAGGAAACCAACCGTAAACCGAACCACGAGCGAAGCGCAGGAGCTCTTCGGTCCCATAAGTGGACCCGAACGGGAGGAGGGGCGGGGCTCCTGGTTGCCCAGCAGCGTACGCCGATGCGTGCGCGTGGTGGCGGAGGGGGCTGGGCGGGGGCGGGGCTGAGGGCGGCGCAGCCGCAGCGCCGGTGGAGGGGCGCGCGGCCGCGAGATAAGGAGGGAGGGAAGGAAGGAAGAGAGGGAGGCGGGCAGGCAGGCGGGCGCGGGGGTCGGGGATTGAGGCAGTAGAGGGAGGCGAGAGCCCGGCAGCCGCTTCGCGCTGTTTGTTGCGCGGGCTTTTGGAGGGGGCGGTCGTTGAGTCCGCTGAGGAGAAGCGGGCACCGGTGTCGTTGGTGCTAGCGCTTGGGGGAGGGGGACTGGAGAGGCGAGAAGGGGGGTCGCTGCGGTGGTTCTCTCGCTGTTGCGCTCTCCTTGCCTACCTCCCGGCTAGGCGGGCTCCTCCTGGTGTCTCTCTCGTCTCCGGGGCCCCGCTCCCCGCCCTCCGCGGTATGTCTTGATCCCGAGCAGCGGGTTTCATGGGGCTCCTCAGGATTATGATGCCGCCCAAGTTGCAGCTGCTGGCGGTGGTGGCCTTCGCGGTGGCGATGCTCTTCTTGGAAAACCAGATCCAGAAACTGGAGGAGTCCCGGTCGAAGCTAGGTGAGGAACTGAACTGCTTCGAGCTGAGTGCTGTGAAAGGGGCCGAGGAGGCGCTGCCGCCGGAGCTACCGGGCGTTCGTCTAACCTGGGGTCTGGCTCGGGGGCTGAAACAGGTTTCAAAGAGAACCGGGAATGAGGGGCAGCGAGAGCAAGAGTTCCAATAATGGGGTGAATTAAGCATGAGTGGCGTGCTGGACTCGCGAGGTCTCGGGGCAGAGGTTGCGAGGTTCGGCTTCCCGAGCCAAAGGGGTGCCCCAAAGTAGGCATTCCACGGAGACAGAGCGCGAGAGAAGACCGAACTCAGTGGGGAGCGGGTGTTGCTTGTAGAGACGGAAGCGCTCAGCCTCGCGTGTTCTCTTGGAAGTCGTACAGAAAGCCCTGGCAATGTCAGGCGAGGGGTATTCTAATTTGAGCTATGGGCATCTGGATACGAATTATTTTGTGGGTTCATGAAGGGATAGGTGCTCAGAAATGGAAGGAGATGCCAAGATGATGGGGAGTAAAAGAAATACACTGTAGCGAGTTGCACTCTTGTGCTCGGGGCAGCAACGGACCTTAAAATTGCCAGTTGAGGGAGGCTGGCCAGGTAGGGCAGGAATGCGAGTAAAAAGCTTTAGCGGAGTACGGAAATGAGGGTCCGGGGATTTAAATTCTTTTTTAGTGGCGCTGAACTGATAAATTGGGGCTTGAGAATAGGGATGCCTACGTTTGTTGCTTCGCGGCTGTGTTGGGAATTTCAAAGAGGAGGGAACGATGAAGGGGAATTATGTAGTGAAGTTTGTGTTTGTTAAAGGAAAGGTAGGATTATGGGGAAAGCTAACCATATGTTAAATACCTTAAAGGGTTAACGGTACTTTCATAGGTTAAGGGATCTAAAGTACAAAAAGTTGGTGCGAAGTTGTGAAAGGCCGGAAAAAATCACAGATAATAGGTACTTTCGGATTAGTAGGGAACGTTGGCATTTGGAAGAGCTCAGCATGAGGGAATGTTAAAAGAATGGCAGTGGTAAATTTTGATTTAAAAATGTACATGGCACTTAAAAATCAGCTCGAGGATGTAATTTGAATACAGAAAAGTAATGTGAAGTGTTTTTTGCATACTCTCACTTCAGCATCATTTAAAATACCTTTTGAGAATCCAGCAAAAAACTCTCAGCACTATAATTTAGACTAAGGAGTAGATGCTACTGTGAGTGGATGATTAATTTTTAGGAAAAATATACCAGAGAATAATTGTAATATTACGTACAGTAGCTATTTTGGTAGGCTTTGCAAAAGCCTTGACATTTTAAGGAGCAGTGAAATAAAAACTATCAAGTAAATCTGAATAAAGTGCAACTAAAGTTGGAGAGGAACTAGATACTCCCAGTCCTCTCTAGAGTAAAATTTGAATGCTCAGTTTATTTACCAATTCTTTTATTAATATATATCTTAGTATAATGAAAAAAAAAAAGTCCACTTTAAAATTGAAGGTTATCCAGTATGATTTTTCTTTTCTTTTGGATCCATTTAGCGACATTCAGGGTCATATTCTAGCTTATTAGTGATCCAGCTCTACAGGAAAAAAAAAAAAAAAGACTCCTCTTACAGGAAGTGGAAAGTTATATTAAAATTAAAGTTTTTGCTTATTCTTTGTTTTGCTGCTGTTTGGAGTTCTCTGGAGTTGATTTCTTAGATACATTACGGTGGGTTAGAATGACTTAAGTGTTCGATTTTCCTCCTTGCCTAACATTTTTTCCCCCGTATACTTGAAAATTGTTTCCGTTGACACAATCTGAATGATTTTTAAAAGAAAGTTATCTGAAGATATAGAATGCCACAGTTAAAATATAAAGTGCTTTCTTGTGATACAAGAAAGAAAAATTCATCAAAAACAGTAAATATGCATCAAAATCCTCCTGGGACTACAGGTGGGCGTTACCATGCCTAGCAGAGGAAGCCGTATTTTTGACAACCAGATTCCGTACTAGGCACTTTTCATCTTAGATACTTGTATTTGAAGTAAGAACACCATCTAAAGCCATTTTTTGGCCAGGTGCGGTGGCTCACGTCTGAGGCCGAGGCAGGTGGATCAATTGAGGTCAGATTGAGAACAGTGTCGCTAACATGGTGAAATCCTATCTCTACTAAAACTACAAAAATTAGTTGGGCATGGTGGGGGGCGCCTGTAATCCCAGCTATTAGGGAGGCTAAGGCGTGAGAATCCCTTGAACACGGAAGGCGGAGATTGCAGTGAGCGGACATCCCGCCATTGCACTCCAGCCTGGGCAATAAATACAGCGAGACTCAGTCTCAAAAAAAAAAAAAAAAATCCCAAAACAACAGAAAAGCCATTTTTGCAGATGCAGGAACAGGCTTAGAGGTTATATAACTTGCCCAAGGCCACATCACATTTAGTGGCAGAGCCAGAATTGCATGCCAGGTATGTCTGATTCCAAATTAAGTGCTCCTTTAATTATGTCTGTCTGCTTAAGAGTTTATATTGACATTACACTGCTGTTTAGCTATTTGAATAGAGTTTTAAAATTGTAATATCAATGTTTAATTGCATTTATTGTAAGAATATCATTCAGAGAAAATTGAATTTCTGACACAAAGGAGTTGGTTTAGTGTAACGTCTGCCCCTTGTTTATATTCATGTAATGAACATAATTATGTTACCCAATGAAACAACTGAAATAGATAGCTTATTTTTACTGTAGGAAAAAGAAATCTGACTTGTTTTCCATACTTGCAAAATCACAACGTTAAAAAGCATTTTTATTTTGGCATTAAAAAAAACTGTTAAACATTTTGTCCTTAAAAGTAGCTATTATTTTCATTGTAGAAGATTCCAAAGGATAGTATTATCTGATAGTGCCTTTAATATATCTTGATTTGAGAGTATAGTATTTTGATGGTGAGACCTCTCAATAGAGCCATAGATGTATTCAAAACTGAGATGTACTCATTGACCACTTGGGAAATTCACTAATTAGGAGTTCCTAAAATAGACCAATATTCAATAATACAGTTTTTTATTTATTTTTAATATTTATTTTTTGAGAAGGAGTTTTGCTCTTGTTGCCCAAGCTGGATGCAATGGCACGATTTTGGCTCACCACAACCTCTGCCTCCCGGGTTCAAGCAATTCTCCTGCCTCAGACTTACAAGTAGCTGGGATTACAGGCATGCACCACCATGCCCAGCTAATTTTTTGTGGTTTTAGTAGAGACGGGGTTTCACCACGTTAGTCAGACTGGTCTTGAACTCCTGACCTCGTGATCCACCCGCCTCGACCTCTCAAAGTGCTGAGATCACAGGCATGAGCCACTGCGCCTGGCTGCTTGTATTTTTTAAAAAACAAATATGGCATTTTGGTGCACATATTACAATGAAATTTGCTTTTTTTTGCCTTGAATGTTACAGACTTCTTTCCAGGTCAATACATATAAATGTGACTTACCCATTCTATTAGTAATAGCTGTATAATATTCAAAGTATGCATGTATCATAAATTATGAAGCCATTATTCTAGTAACGGACAGTTTGTCCCCCATCTGTCATTTTTATATATATATATAATTTTTTTGACTTTTTCTTTTTTTTCTTGGTATTATAAACAATTACAGGAAAGGTCCTTATATGTCTATTTAACTCATGTAGATGTCATTTTGTGCTAGGATGAATTTTACATGTGAGATTGCTGGGACAAAGGATATACATATTTTATAATCTAACAGATTTTAAAATCTACTTTTCAACCTTTTTTGTTTTTCAAAAGGTATAGTAATCTACGCGGCCAGCTCACATTCATAAGCACTGGAAGATAATCAGCTTTTAGTTTTGCCAGTGTGAGGCTGTGGAATGATAAAGTAATTTACCTTCTACTTTCTAGTTAGGTTGAACGTCTTCACGTAAGTTTATTGCGTTTTTTTTTTTTTTTTTTTTAAATGGTGTCTTGCTCTGTTGCTGAGGCTGGAGTGCAGTGAGCAGTGGTGTGATCTCGGCTCACTCTTGCCTCACCCTCCCAAGTAGCTGGGGTTACAGGTACGTGCCACCACGCCCAGCTAATTTTTGTATTTTTAGTAGAGATGGAGTTTTATCATGTTGGACAGGCTGGTCTAGAACTCCTGACCTTGAGTGATCTGCTCCCCTCTGCCTTCCAAAGTGCTGGGATTACAGGCGTGAGACACCGCACTTGGCCTCTTGTATTTGTTTTTGTCTAGGTTTGCCATTTGTTTCTTAACTTTTATGGTGTGTTTTGCTCATGTAGAAGTTTTAAAATATACACAGTTAAATCTATCAATTTAGGCAAGTAGTTTTCATATGTTGCTTAAGAAGAATTCCCTGAGCCAGGATCGTGTACATTCTCTGTATTTTATTATAGTATTTTATAGTTTATTACATTTGGCTCTTTAAACCATTTATATGTTTACAGAGATTTATCATGATATTCTCAGTAAATCATTGTTTTCAACTGTATGTTAACATTCCTTCTTTTAATCACATATTAAGTTTTCGTATGTTCTTGGATTGATTTTGGAAGCTTTTTTCCACTAATCAGAGATTCTTTAAACCTCAGGGACCCATAAATAGGCTTCAGGGTATCAGTGAATTCCCTGAAATTATGTACATAACTTTCATCAGATTTGCAGAGGAGTATGTGATTCCTTTAATGGCAAGGATCACAGATTTATAGTAGATGTTTCACATTTAATGGACTTTATTTTGTTTTTAATAACATGAAGATTGTGAATTAAATTTAGGAGATAAGCACATTATATTGTGCAAAAGAAAAGTTTTTCAACTTCAAATGAAGTTAAAAATACTTCTTTGTATTAAAATGTGGATTTAATTGTCTAGTGAGAAATGGACAAGGGCAGAGAATCCAAATGAAAACTATTTAGCTGTGACTTACTACCAAACATGTCAGAATTTGTGACTTGTGAAAAGTAGTTCTTTCCGAATTACAAGAGCACACTTGTTGCTAATATTGATTGGTGGAACAGTGCAGTGAAATGTTTTCTCACATAAATGATAGAACTATGTCCTTGGTAAATTTATTTTCTGTAAGGTTTTAGCATTATAAATAATATTTGTTGACTATATTCTTATATCCCTACATGAATTTATGAGCACATTAGGAATAATTTTACATGGGGAAAGTAATTCAGAATGGATTATGTACTCATCCATTGGTGATAATTATGGTACTCATTATGTTCTTTAAACTCTACTAAAGTAAACAACTAATTCCAGGACCAAGGTGGAGACTGCTTTTTCAAATTGGTAGTTTTCACAAGTGCCTGAAACCATGCAGCGATACCTATAAGATGTTCCAGAGAATGCTAGATTTCTTCACTTCTGAAATTTGGAAAACCTCACGGTAGCTACTGTTTTGAGGACTTTGGGTTAATAGGAATACAATTATTCTAGAATTGGTATTTGGTGCCTCATTTAGGAGTCCTATATAGGATACCTAGTGCCATGAAGTAGTCCCCTGAAACAGTTGATCTCAATTAAGATAATTCCAGAATGTCTGTTCACCACTTTGGTAAGCTTTCTAATAGCTTTTTGGCAGTTAGTGAAATTGAAATAATAATGAGTGTTCAAACACTGCTCTCCAAAAAGACCACTTTTGAAGGATGTACTTATAGATGAACTTCATAATCGTGGTTCACTATAGCCTAATTATTTTTAAGATCTACCCACCTTCCAGTACCTGTACTTATGTATTCTACCTTTCTGCCTGTTAACAATAGATTAACTGTCAGTGTTCCTGTTGGGTCACTTGTGCACCTGATTCTGTTGCCTCACTTACCTAAAGACATGTTTCCAGAAGCTTTCCCTCATTGTTCTATAATTACCATATTCTCCTTTTCTGCTGTATTATTCTCACTAGCGTATAAGCATGATATTGTTTCTCCCATCTGAAAAATGAAACAGTGCTTTCTTTTGATTCCCACTTTCCCAGCTAATCTCTGTCCCATATTTCTGCTCCTCTTTGTAGAAAAACTCCCCGCAAATTTGTTTTTTTTCTCACTGTCTCTAGTTGCTAAAGTCACTAGTAACTTCCTTAAATGCTATGGTCAAGTTTTAGTCTTCTTACTTGACCTGTCAGCAGAATTAGGCACAATTGATGACTTCTTTCTTAGGAGGCTTTTTTAACTTGGTTTCCAAGATACCACATCCTTGGTTTTTATCCCACCTCACTGGTCACTTCTCTGTCTCCTGTGTTAGATTCTCCTTTTCTCCCCAACCTCTTAACATAAGAAAATCCAAGGACTCAGTTTTTGGAACTCTATTTCTTCTCCCTTAGTTGGTGATTTATATGTTGACAGGTTCCAGATAGATATTTCTAATTCAGACCTATTTCCTAAACATTAGATTCATGTAATTCAGGTACCCACTTGACATTTTCTTTGGATAATTACATAGGCTTTTCAGTCTCCAAAACATCAACATTATCTCCAAGTTTTGCACACTGTCGGTAAGATCTCTCCATCTCCTGCCTTACCCCACCCAACCCCAGTCTGTTTTATTTCTGTCTTCTTCAATTTTAGTTGATGGCACCTCCATTTTTCCAGTGTCTAAAGTTTTCCTTGATTTTTCTTTTTCTCACCTTCTGTATCTAATCTGTCAAGAAAATCTTACTAGCTTTAGAATATGTCTACTACCCAACACTTACACTGTTATCATCCTAATTCAATATACCATCATTTCTTACTTGGATTACTGCCACATCTTAACTAGTATATTTGTTTCCAAATTTACTTATAGGCTAGTTTCAATGTAACAGCTACAGTGATCCTTTAAACATATAAATCAAGTCATATAGCACTTCTGCATAAAACTTCGGAGAAGCTTCCTGAATTAGTGTGATGCTAGCTGCTTTTAAAACAAAGCCCAAAATTTTATTGTCTAATTACAATAATTAAAAAACATTTTTAAAAAACTCATATATTAAGTGATCTTTTTTGTTAGGTAGTTTGCCTGTACGTGGATGATTTAAGGTCTTCGGTACCTAGTGTCTGTTATTCTACCATTCCCTCTGGCCTTGGAGTTCTCTGCTGTCAGCCTAGAAAAGAGGCAAGAGAAGGGTGAGAAGGTACCTCTTCTAAACTTTGGCTTCTTTTACCACTCAGTATGTTAGTGAGAGCTAGTAACTATCCGTATGCAAGGATGAAGGCTGGGAATGGAGTTTTTAGCTGGCAGTCACTTACCAGTTAAAATTGTATACCATAGAAGGAGGAGTATAAATATGATTTTTTTATTCCTTTTGAATGAACCCTAACGTTTATTTGACTTGTTTTATGACTCAATATAAACTGCCTACCTGTGAAATGAGAGAAAATATTTGCAAACCACACATCTGATAAGGTGATAATATTAAAAATATGTAAGGAACTCAAGCAACTCAATACCTGTATTAAGAAAATAAATAACCTGATTAAAAAATGGGCAAAGGATCTGAATAGACATTTCTCAAAAGAAGACCTACAAATGGCCAACAGCCATATCCTGTTAATATTAACCTACTTGTGTATTTATATTAAAAGTGGATTTTTGGTAGACAGCATCTAATTTTACATCTAATTTCACAATCTCTTTTGTAAATGGAATAGTTAGAACACTTAATGTGTTTATTGATGTGGTTGGGTTTAAATCTGTGAGTTGTTATTTGTTTTCTATTTGTCTTAGCTGTTCTATGTTTCCTTTTTTTTCCTGTCTTTAGGATTAAAGAGGTATTTTTAAATTCCTTTTTTTTATTTGATGACTTACTAGCAGTGCTCTTTGTTGTTGCTGTTTTTAGTGGTTGTTTAAGGGTTTATGGTATACATTATACAATTTCATGTGTAGTATAAGAACATTAATGTGTTTTCACTTTTTTTCTGGATTCATGAGTCCTACAATACATTGTTTTTATTTTTCCTTTTATTAGTTATTTTTAAAGATATATAAAATATTTTTTAAAAGTTTTAAAATTTATTCACATATTTACCATTCCCATTGTTTTGTGTGTGTGTGTGTGTGTGTGTGTGTGTATGCAGATTTTTATGTGGTATCATTTTTCTTCATCCTGAATATTTTCTTTTAACATTACTTATACTTAAAAATATAATGGTGATGAATTCTTTTTACTTTATATGTCTGAAAAAGTCTTTGTTTATCATAGTGTTTGAAGGATATTTTTGTTGAGTATAGAATTCTAAGCTGACGTTTTCAGTACTTTAAAGATGTTGTTGCATTGTCTTCTGGCTTGCATTGTTTCTGATGAGAAGGCTGTCATCAGTCTTTTTTCCACTATATGTAGTGTGTCTTTGATTTTTTACCCTTTGCCTACTTTTAAGATTTTCACTACGTTTTTAATTATTTGATTATAATGGCCCTTGTATCATGGGGTTTGTTGAGCTTGGATCTGTGAGTTTATAGTTTGTATTACATTTAAAAATTTTTGGCCATTATTTCTTCACATATTAATTTTTCTGTGCTGTTTCTCCTCTCTTTCAGGAACTCAAATACACTTATATTAGACCATGTGAAATTGTTCTACTGAAAGTTCAGCGATGTTCTATTTATCTTTCTCAATCTTCTTGTTTTAGATAGTTTTTACTGCTAGTTCTTTAATTTGCCAACCCTTCTGCAGTGTGTAATCCACTTTCAGTCTTATCCAGTTTATTTTTTATCTCAGGTATTTCCCCCACCCCTGCCCTTCCAGAAGTTCAATATAGGCCTTTAGAAAATTATCTTTCATTTCTTTGCTTAAAATTCTGTATTACACTGTTTTCATGCTGCTGATAAAGACATACCGGAGACTGAGCAACTTACAAAAGAAAGAGGTTTAATTGGACTTATAGTTCCACATGACTGGGAAAACCTCACAATCATGGCAGAAGGCAAGGAAGAGTAAGTCACATCTTATGTGGATGGCAGCAGGCAAAAAATGAGAAAGTTTGTGCAGCAGAATGCCTCTTTTTAAAACTATCAGATATCATGAGAGTTATTCACTATCATGGGAATAGCACAGGAAAGACTTGCCCACATGATTCAGTTACCTCCTACCAGGTCCCTCCCACAACACAGGGGAATTCAAGATGAGATTTCGGTGGGGACACAGCCAAACCATATCATTCCACCCCAACCCCTCCTAAATCTCATGTCCTCACATTTCAAAACCAATCATGGCTTCCCAACAGTCCCCCAAAGTCTTAACTCTTTCAACATTAACTCAAAAGTCCACAGTCCAAAGTCTCATCTGAGACAAGGCAAGTCCCTTCCACCTATAAGTCTGTAAAATTAAAAGCAAGTTACTTCCTAGATACATTGGGTAAATACAGCAATTTCAAGAGGGAGAAATTGGGTAAAACAAAGGGGTTAAGGCCCCATACAAGTCTGAAATCCAGTGGGGCAGTCAGATCTTAAAGCTTCAAAATGATATCCTTTGATTCCACCTCTCACGTTCAGGTCATGCTGATGCAACAGTTGGGCCCCCATTGCCTTGGGCAGCTCCACTCCTGTGGCGAATGCATGATATAGCTTTCCTCCCGGCTACTTTCATGGGCTGGCATTGAGTGTCTGTATCTTTTCCAGGTGCACAGTGCAAGCTGTCAGTGGATCTACCATTCTGAGGTCTAGAGGACTGTGGCCCTCTTCTCACAACTCCACTATGTGGTGCTCCAGTAGGAACTCTGTGTGGGGGCTCCAACCCTACATTTTCCTTCCACACTGCCCTAGCAGAGGTTCTCCATGAGCTACCTGGGCATCCAGGTGTTTCCATACATCTTCTGAAATCTAGGTGGAGGTTCCCAAACCTCAGTTCTTGACTTCTGTGCACTCACAGGCTCAACACCACATGGAAGCTACTGAGGCTTGGATGTTGCACCCTCTGAAGGCATGACCTGAGCTCTACGTTGGCCCTTTTCAGCCATGGCTGCAATGTCTGGGACTAGGGATACCAAGTCCCCAGACTGCACATAGCACGGGGACCCTGGGCCTGTCCCACTAAACCATTTTTCCCTTCTAAACCTCTGGGCCTGTGATGAGCGGGGCTGCCGTGAAAACTTCTGACGTGCCTTGGAGACATTTCCCCATTGTCTTGGGGATTAAAATTTAGCTCCTTGTTATTTATGCAGATTTCTGCAGCAGGCTTGGATTTTTCCTGAGAAAATTGAATTTTCTTTTCTATCGCATTGTCAGTCTGCAAATTTTCCAAACTTTTATGCTGTTTCCCTTTTAAAACTGAATGCCCTTAATAGCACCCAAGTCACCTCTTGAATGCTTTGCTGCTTAGAAATTTCTTTCACCAGATACCATAAATCATCTCTCTCAAGTTCAGAGTTCCACAAATCTCTAGGGCAGGGGCAAAATGCTGCCAGCTTCTTTGCTAAAACTTAACAAGAGTCTTAAGTCACCTTTACTCCAGTTCCCAGCAATTTCCTCATCTCCATCTGAGACCACCTTAGGCTGGACCTTATTGTTTATATCACTTAACAAGAGTCACGTTTACTCCAGTTCTCAACAATTTCCTCATCTCCATCTGAGACCACCTTAGACTGGACCTTATTGTTTATATCACTATCAGCAATTCAACAAGTCTCTAGAAAGTTTCAAACTTTTCCACATTTTCCTGTCTTCTTCTGAGCCCTCAAAACTGTTCCATCCTCTGCCTATTACCCAGTTCCAAAGTTGCTTCCATATTTTTGGGTATCTTTTCAGCAACACCCACTCTACTGATACCAATTCACTGTATGAGGCCATTTACATGCTACTAATAAAGACATGCCCAAGACAGCAATTTACAAAAGAAAGAGGTTTAATTGGACTTACAGTTCCACATGGCTGGGGAGCCTCACAATCATGGTGGAAGGCAAGGAGGAGTAAGTCATGTCTTAGGTGGATGGCGGCAGGCAAAAAATGAGAATGCTTGTTCAGGGGAACGCCTCTTTTTAAAACCATCAGATCTCATGAGACTTATTCACTATCATGAGAACAGAATGGGAAAGACTTGCCCCCATGATTCAGTTACCTCCTACCAGGTCCCTCCCACAACACTTGGGAATTCAAGATGAGATTTGGGTGAGGACACAGGCAAACCCTATCATATGCTTTTCCTATATATTTTTGAACAAGTGGAATATTGTTGTAATAACTCTTTCCGATGTCATTGTCTACTAATTTTATCATCTGTGTCGTTTCTCGGTTGCTTTCTATTGATTTGCTTTTCTCTACATTATGGGGCATATTACCCTGCTTCTTTACATGTCTGGTAATTTTGAACTGTATGGCAGACATCCATTTTACCGTAATTTTACCTTGCTAGGTACTGGATATTTTCATATTCCTATGCTTTCAAGCTTTGTTTTGGGACATACTTAAGTTTTCTGGAAACAGCATTTCTTTTTGAGGCTTGCTTTTAAGTTTGTTTGATGGAAGGAATACAGAACACATCTAAGGTGTGATGTAAAAGGACATCAGCTTAAGGTTTCAGTGATAAAAAAATATACTATTTTAAATATAGGCAGGAATATTAGAGCTTTGAGTAAATTTGAGTTACTGGATTAAAATCAATAAAGTCCTTCTTCAGCCTTGCATTTGATTTACTCGTTCAAGGTTTGTCTGTGCCAAACTGACACTGGTTCAGCAGTGAGATTTGACACTAAGATTTTTGATCTGTGTTTAAGATTCTTAATTTTTATTCTGTATTTGGATATTAAGAAAGTGCCTTCAATTGCCAGTGTTTTTATTTCAACACAGTTTTATTGCTTTTCAACAAAACACACCTCTTATAACGTGTTGGATGTTCCCAGAATATTATACACTTTTGGCAGAAAAACTCAATTTTTCCTCTATAGAAGGGCCGATTAGAAAGACTGGCCTAAAATGATTTTAATGTATTTTTATAGATAGCTATTGCATTTTGTTAAATAGAATAGAAAAAACTTTTACTGTTGTCTTCTAGGACATATATTTCTTTTTCCCTTCCTGCTTTGAAGGTTTTAAAAAAAAAGCAAACACACTTGTATGATGATATTTTAGTGTCTTAAAATGTATTTCTCAGCCATCAAATAAGGGATATGCGTAACTTTTGCACCTTACCTAGGATTTGTCAGTGGTACTCTCTCACTTGGTATTTGCCTGTCCAGGTTTGTCTTATAGATAAGATGCCATTATGTGCCTTTTTTCTTTTGCCCTAGGTTGGAACTTTGTGATTAATTAGTAAGCCATCATGACCTTTGAACCTTCATTTGTAACAGACAGTAACTAACAGTTATTGAGTACTTACGGTATATTTGTAAGTGTTTTATGTATATAGTTTCATTTAATGTAAATGATACTTGTTCTACTTTCCTCAGAGAATTGTTGTGAAGATAAATGATCTTCAAATGAGATAGTGAATGGGAAAATGTTTGTACCAACACTGTAGTTATAAATTGTTATTAGTAATGACAATAATATCTAACTGCTTTCTCTTTGCTGTCGTTGTCTTTAAGGTTTAATATAGTCTACAGTCTACATTTTTTGGTGCTGTAGTTTTTCCCAGTGCCCCACCTCATAGGATGACCCTTGTCTTATAAGTTGTTCAGATAAATCACATGATGTTACATGAGTTATAGATTTGACATTCAGATTAGCTTTTTATTCTTTCCTTCCTTCGGAAGAAGTAATTATCACTGGCAATTCATATTGTTATTTGCCTCCTTAAAGTAGAAATCTATTTGGTTTCATATAAATTCTAGAAAAGCTCTGGCTTTTTGACATTACTGAACTCTCTTTATTCTTTCCTACTAATCCCTGTGAAATTGACAATTTAAAGATTTATAAAATGCAAATTAAATTTGAATTATGATGGGAATTTTTGCATGTGTATATGTATGTGTTTATGTGCATATAAAGGTATAAAATAACTCTGGCTTCTAAGTTTTTAAAGGACTAATGATAGTCAAATAAATGACAGAAGAAAGAACTTAAGCCTATTTCTCCATTTTAGAAAAAGTTTTATGTGATAGTTCCTTTATTATATTGTCAGTTTTCCCATAGTGATTCATTGTCATATGTCAAATAGAGGAATGTGTTCTATATCCTTTATTTAAATTAGGAAAGTTCAGCTTTTCTTACCGTTTTCACTCAAATACAGAATAGCATAGGCTATACTTCAATATTTACAGCCGAGATTTTGAGGATGACTTTAGAAAAGACAAAATTCTTGAATCTTATATAGCTTCAAACACTATTAACTCAGGTAAAGAGTTTTTTGCCATTCTACAATCAGAAATTTTGGTAGACTGAAATGGTAGACTATGAGAGGTAAACCGTGTTGTGATCACCTCTTTTGTCATATATATTGTTACTATGTTTTTTCGGGCATTATAGCATTATTCTTAAGTACAGGTCAGCCTTACTGAAGAATTTAACATGTAGTTGTATACAATTTCATGAGTAGAGCAGTGATTTGATGTGTATATTTTAATGTTTTATGTTTACAGATATCTTTTAAAATTTTCCTAATTAGCAGTGAAAACATTTTGAAAGAAATGCTAGATTTTTTGGAAGCTCAGCTTGCATTTTATCTGTACCTTTAAAACTTTAAAAAATTCATTTAGTAATGACTTTACCAATATAGAATTAAGAATGACAGAATGGAGAAACAACATGAACCTTTTACATTTCACCTAACCTTCCCCTATCCCTACATGAAGCATAGTACCCCATACATGGAAACTGCCTTAATTTTTATTTTATTTCCAAAAACTTAAGCATACACAGCTAAGAGAAATATGGATTAAGTTGGCCATTATAAGCTATGGTTTTTAAATACGATTTAAAATAAGTATTGTTAGATTAATATTAAAGGCTAAAGTGAAATTACCAAAGCACATATTAAAGACAAATTTGGGCTGGGCGCGGTGGCTCACGCCTGTAATCCCAACACTTTGGGAGGCCAAGGTGGGTGAATCATGAGGTCAGGAGTTCAAGACCAGCATGGCCAACATGGTGAAACCCTGTCTCTACTCAAAATACAAAAAAAATTAGCTGGGTGTAGTGGTGGGCACCTGTAATCCAGCTACTTGGGAGGCTGAGGCAGGAGAATCACTTGAACCCAGGAGGTGGAGGTTGCAGCGAGCCAAGATTGTGCCACTGCACTCCAGCCCGGGCAACAGAGTGAGACTTCGTCTCAAAGAAAAAAAGACAAATTTGGAGAAATATCACATGTTCTCACATATGTGAGAGCTAAAAAAAAATTTGATCACATGGGAATAGAGAATAAAAAGATTGATAACAGAGACTGGGAAAGGTGAGTGGTGGGGAGAATGAAGAGAAGTAGGTTATAGGGTACAAACATGCAGTCAGACAGAAGGAATAAATTTAATGTTAAATTCCCCTGGTTGTTCATGATATACCACGTACCATGTCACCAATTCATGTAATATACCCTCTTATTTTGTAGGCAAAGCAGCAGCAGCCTATAAGTCTTGCCTGGGGATAAAAATATTTCTGAATAAATGAAGTGATTAACAAATCATATAACTTTCATTTTAGGCTAGGGTCATGATCAAATATATTGATTTGTTATTTATAAAATTAAATTTACTGATTTAATAAATAGTGATACCTGTCAGTCTTTTCCTCTATCTGTATTAGAACAGCATTAGTAATAGGAAGCAAGCAGGATAGTCACTAAAAGCACATGCACTGTCAGAAACAAGAAGTGAGATTCTTTTCAAGGGAAGGAGACAGAAGAAGGCAGGAAAAGTACAGCAGTCCAGGTTAGGTTATTGTGGTAAACTTGTCTTTCTCAGAACCTTCTGAGCATAGTTCTGAAGAAGGTAACGTAATTATAATATGCTTGTAAAATAATGGGGCAAAAAAAAAATTTTTTCAAAGTAGTTACCTTAAGGAAGTTATACATTAGAAAATATAGTTGCTAAAAAAAATTTTGAAATTCTTTATGAAATTAGTTTCAGAACATTTTAAAACTGGGCAAGATTATTTTTGTAGCCATAGAGTAAAATTATAATTAAAATTTTTGAATTATAAAAGTAATTATAGAATGTTTAGAGAAAGTGAAAAGTAACCCTTTTTTAACATACTAATACAACTATTGTTCTTTGCAAAGTTTTTTCATATAGATTCTTTAGATAAAACTGTCTGCTTAGGTGTAGATTTTTTAGTATTTATTTCTCTTGAGTTCTGTGAGCTTCCTGGATCTATAGTTCGGTGTCTCTCAATTTCAGAGAATTGACCACCGTTAGTCACATATTTCTTGTGTTTCTTTCCCTTCTCCTGATAGTCTCATTATCCATAGTTATACCTTTTGTAATTGTCCAACAGTTCTTAAATATTCTGTTACATTTTTTAAAAAAATTCTTTTTGCTTTTCAGTTTGGGAAGTTTCTATCAATGTATCTTCATGTTCTCTTATTGTTTTCTCTACTGTGTCTGTTCTGCTGTTGAGTCCATTAAAGGCATTCTTCATTTCTGTTACCGATTTTTGTTTTCCATTTCAGTCTGTCTGAGAGTTTCCAGGTCTCTGCTTACAATGGCCATCGTTTTTTGAATGTCTTGTAGTTTTTTCCATCAAGGCTCTTAGCACATTAATCATAGTTACTGAATTCTGGCAGTCATAATTCCAAAATCTCTGTCATATATGAGTCTGGTTTTGATGCCTGCGTTGTCTTTTCAGACTCTGTTTTTTGCCTTTTAGCATGCCTTGTAACTTATTTTTTTTTTTTTTTGATAAGCTGGATGTGACTTAAGGGGTAAAAGAAACTGAGATAAATAGGCCTGTAGTGTGGCCTAGAGGCCTGTCTGTCTTGGAGTTAGGTTGTGTTTGCTGTTTGCTGTAGCTTTGGTGTCAGAGATTAAAATTTCCTGTCATGTATTTATTTTTGTCTCCTTTGTTGTCTTTGGGTTTCCCTAGTAACTCCTTCATAGGTAGGATCAAAGTCTTGTAGTTATTTAAGCTATAAGCCCTGTTATTACACAGGAGCCCTGTTAATGTGATGGTTGTGTGTGTGTGTGTGTGTGTGTGTGTAAAAGTGTTCTATAATCTTGTGATTTGCTCTCAGTCTCCTAGTGAGCCTGTGTCTTTGGACTGTGACCTTCGTGAGTGCTTTTTAGCTACTGCAACCTCTACCTCCCAATACTTAAATGAGATGGTAGGAAGACTGGGAGGGGGCTGGAGTTTGGAATTTCTCTTCCCACAAGTTGGTTAGGTGGTGGATAACAAACTGTGGAATGTGAAACCTTGGATGAGGGGAGGCTACTGTAGTTTCTTTTGAGGGCAGGTCTTTGTTATTGAGAACAGAGATCTCTGGGCAACTTCAGAATGGTTATTTTTTCTCCTACTAGAAGCTACAGGGAATTTTTCTTTGATCTTCACGTGTGAACCTCTGATGGGACACCTGGAGGTAAAACTCAGGAAAGTTTCCTCTCTCATCTTCTCTCTCCCAACTAGACTGCCCATCCCCTGGGTTTTTAATTCTCATGCTAGTTCACATTGAACCTCCAGCAATTTACATTATAGTATAAATGTTCCTATGGATACTGGCTCCAGCTGTGTGTTTCTCCTGCTGGAGTTTGTGATACCTGTAGCTTTGATTTCTATATTCACATCTCTCTCCAGTTTTGGGAGCAGCAATTTGTCGTGAACCTCAGTTCTCTACTGGGTCTAAGAAGAGTTACTGATTTGCAGTTGGTTCAACTCTCTGGTTATGAGGATGGGAGTGATGTCTTCCAAGCTCTGTCCATGTCAGATCAGAAACCCTTAACGACATTTTAAAAATTGTCAAGTATTTCCTTTCCGTAACTTTTTGACTGTTTTCTTCTTCAGTCTATCTGGAATTCAGCTGTGTAGCATGGAGGGAATAGGATATGTGTGTAGACCATCTGATTATGCTACTTTGTCTAATAGTTCTTGTGCTGGGATTATACTGTTTTCAATTTTTATAGCATTATATTCTTTAGTATCTGGTAGAGCTAATCTTGCTTTATTTGTCTATTTATTGTTATATATGAACCTCAGAATTATTTTGTCAAATCATTTAAAAAAGGAAGTAGGATTATAAATAGAATTGTTTAAAATTAGTAATATAATTCGAATCATAGTGCTATGGTGTTTGGATTTCCCCTCTGGAAATTTATTTCTCATTGTTGATTCAGATCTTCTTTTATGTTTTGGAGGTTTTGTAATTTTCTTTTTGTTCTTTTTTTTTTTTTGAGATAGAGGCTAGTTCTGTCACCCAGGCTAATGTGCAGTGGCACAATCTCTACCCACTGCAACCACTGTCTCCAGGGTGTAAGCGATTCTCTTGTCTCAGCCTCTCGAGTAGCTGGGATTACAGGCATGCACCACACCCAGCTAATTTTTTATATATTTGGTAGAGACACGATTTTGCCATGTTGACCAGGCTGGTCTCAAACTCCTGGCCTCAAGTGATCTGCCCACCTTGGCCTCCCAGAGTGCTGGAATTAAAGGTGTGAGCAATGGCACACAACCTCATTCTTTTTTTTTGTCTCATTAACAGAAGTTTCTTATGAGGTATATTTTCTGCATTTTTAAAGCCCTTTTATTTTGAAATAATTTTTGATTCACTTGAAAGTTGCACAAATAGTACAGAGTTCCTGTGTATCCTTTACCCAGTTTCCCCCATCATGACATCTTATGAAACAATAATAATCAAACACAGGAAATGGATGGTGGTTTGATACTATTAACTGTATACTTTATTTAGATTTTATTAGTTTTTACCTGTACTCTTTTTTTCGTATGTGTAGTTTTGCTATTATTATTGCAATGGCCTACTCCATTTCTCTCTCTCTCTCTCTCTCTCTCTCTCCTCTCTCTCTCTGCCTCCTTCCCTGCTTTCTGGAGAGTAAAAATGCTGTTAATTTTCAGAAGCTGCTTTGCTAATAGATTTTAAATTTTTAGTTGCTTTCATTGATTGTTTTTTAATTTTTAAATTGTTTTTAAAAATGTTCCCTTTTCATTGGTGTTGATCATTGAATTTTTTAGGCATGTAATTTTCTAATTTCCTAAAAATGTTATTTTTGTTTTTTTCTATAACGTGTCATCATATTGCATTGGCTAGACTAGATTTCCAAATTACACTTTTTGTGCCTAATTTTTACGTAATAGTCTTTGAGTTTCCCTTTAGGAGAAAAATTAGCTATTGTGTACATTATTAGTTGATTTCTCTAATAACTGACATTAAAATTAATTATTCGTATGCAATGAATGCTTTACCAAGTTTCAGTAGTCTAATCATTTCAAATGAACCATGTCATTTTACCCTTACGACCTCCTAAGATATGTGTCAATATTATCCCTGTTTACAGGTGAGTAAATTCGATTGGGTTAAATAATTTATGGACCAATAAGTAATTATTTGGTCACATAGTTTAGATAAGAACCTCAAACCTGAGTTTTAAGTTTCTTACTCATTTTGCACTTAACAGTTCTTTTATATTCTCTTCTATGGCAATAGAAAAGATCAATTGTAAACTATTCAGAGGAATTTCATTCTACAGCATACATTTATTCCATGGAACTGGCATTCTAGAATGGAGTGAATTAGGGCACGGTGGCTCATGCCTATAATCCCAGCACTTTAGGAGGCTGAGGCGGGCGGATCACCTGAGGTCAGAAGCTCAAGACCAGTCTGGCAAACATGGTGAAACCCTGTCTCTACTAAAAAAACAAAAATCTGTCGGGCATGTTGGCTTATGCTGGTAGTCCTAGCTACTTGGGAGGCTGAGTCAGGAGAATCACCTGAACCTGGGAAGCAGAGGTTGTAGTAAGCTGAGATTGTGCCACTGCATTCCAGCCTGGGCAACAGAATGAGACTCTGTCTCAAAAAAAAAAAAAAAAGGAGTGAATTAATTTCATAAAGAAAATTCAGGTTAAACACTGTTTGGAAACTGATATCCCAGAATTTAAATAGACTTAATCAAAATTGTTTGTTAATATTTTAAAGAATCAAAATACTGAGCCTGCACCTCCTCCCTCCTTCCTTCCAGAGGTAAGTATAGCCCCTATTGAGAATCTAAATATGTCAAAATTTACTTAGGTGGATATGGAATTAAATATGGGAATACAAGGAAATTAATATTTTATATTTAAATATGAAGAATAATATATAGTTAGCTTTTTGAAGAACGTCAGATATTAACTTTTCTATCATGTGAATTGTATGCATACTGTCTTATTTGTGATAATCTTAAGATGATGTCAAAGTTTCACTTTGACTTAGAGTGAGTAAATTCTCAAACAATAGAATATTATTTGAAAGAGGCCTTGGTTTTACTCAGCTTCCTTCTCATTTTGGGACTGCCTCCCTCTCCTACATTTTTTTCAGCATGTTATTTGGGAGAAAGGGTTTAATTTTTTATCCTAGCTGCAGTCTTTACCAGTTTTCTTAAAATATTTATTCTTATCAGATTGCCTTTCCTTCTGTCTTTTATATATATAATCCCTTCAAATCTGCAGTTTTTTTTTTTTTTGGAAACTATATTGGTTTCTTTAGGTATCTTTATCTTCTGCATTAGTGTTCATTGGTACCTTCTCTTCTACCTGTCCTACTCTTATTTCAGTAATTTAGATGAGGTAAAATCTGTAAAAATCGCACTTGTGCTTATAGGTCTTAACTATATAGTGAAATTTTTAAAATGCATTGTATTTTTGTAATTGACCTTTATTACATGTGTATTCAGACAGTAGTCATAGTCCAAAATTTAACTAGAGCATGTATTTAGCATGCATACCTAGCACTGATCTGTTACTGTAACATTGATATTCTGAAATCCTCTGGAAGGAAACAGTAAGGTTATATGTGATTTCTTCTTATTTAAGGAAAGATTTATTGGTTGAATGTGGTTTTCTGTTTTGTGTTTGGAGATGAACTGTATTTACAGACATCTTTTTTTCCCCCAGAAGTTCTGTTCTAAATTATTGAGAAATTGGGTGAACTTATTTTCTTGCTGAGGTGAACAGCTTGAAGTTTTGAAAGTAAAGTGTACATAGTCTTTTCTATATGAAAATGGGGGAATTTTCTAGACTTGATTAAAGTACTGTTGCTTAAGTTTTTAATGAGGATCTTCTTTCCCGGTACTTAAAATGCCAATACTTTCAATTAAGTTGCTGTGAATAATTTCTCCTGCCCATTTTTTTTTCAGCTTTTTCATTCTTTTCCCAGTTGAGTTTTGAATTCTTGCTCTCTTTTGAGAGCCCCTCCCTTTTTTTTTTCCAGAAGGCAAGTACTTTCTACATAGCTTTTGTGATAACCCAGTTATAGAAAACAGTGGGATAGATGTTCAGATGTTATAACTTCTCTTTTTTGGCTGGGATGGGGTGGATGAGTAAAAAGAAAAATGAATAAGTCGGTGAACATTGGCAGGTATTCAGAGATTCCCTCTGTTGTGTCATTCACCTTGGCACAGTTAAGTAACTGCTTATGATTAAGTTTTTCACACAGTCTCAGAAAATAAGGAGTTTCAAATAATAATGTGGGTAACTGATTAGTATCCAACTAGCTGTAGTGTTGGATGGATTAATTGCTTCTTAGAGAGTCTAGGAAATGTCGGAACAGTATAAATTCAAACTGCTATTACAACAAAGTAAAAGTTTGAAAAATAAATAATTCAACTGGCAGAAGAAACTTTAAGGGATAGACTAGATTTGGTTTTCTCTGTGGTCTTTCATTCTGAATACTAATTACTACTTGAACATATGTAAGGCTCAAGTGTTGTTTTTTTAAAAATACAGTTGTGAAGTGGTTATGCAAATGAATTTAATTTAAATTTCTTGCCGTGTAAATGTGTAGAAGGACTTACTGAGGTTTACTTTCAGTCTTGTTTTTTTCTCATTCATAGTGATGAACCATTTTCATTATTATTGTTTGGACTTTTATTTTATTTAAGGACAGGAGTTCAACGTAAGTCCTAAGAAAAAACAAATGTTTCATATCACACTTATTTCAGAGTAAAGCTTAGTTGAGGCTATGTACAATAATCAGTTGTAAAAAGGTATTTTCATTCCTCCACAATCCTTTAGGCTTATTTCTGTTGTCTTATTCAGTTTGCTGTGAATTTGTTTTTGTGGTGGGAAAATTAATTTGAGCTAAAATGTGTCAGGATTACTTAGCAAAAAATGACTATATGTTGTCCCACAAAAAAAGCAGATACTACTTTTTTTTTCCTACTTCGTATCATGGATGTACTTATGTTTTCACCTTGTGGAATAGCGAATCAAGTTTATACTCTTAGGATCTTAGAGTAGTGGTTTTCAGTCTTGGCTACATGTTGGAATCATATTGGAAGATTTAAAAAATGCTGGTGCATGGGTCCCACCCACAAAGGATTCATTGATTGCTTTGAGATGTGGCCTGTGCCTTAGTTCCTATATGCACTAAGGCTAAGAGTCTCTATATTCTAGAGACTCGTGCACAATAACACTTTTTAAAATTAGCTGCTAAAAATTCTTGTCATATAGTCATAAGACTAATATATCATGAATGTTTAAAATTATATTCTTGAGTTTACCATGGCCATCTTAAAATGAGCAGTGTTAATAATACTACACATATTTTGAGAGGTGTTTACCACATTTGGCCAAAAGACCAAAAAGCTCAGCAGTTAACTGCCTAAAGTAACAAAGCAGGTAGAGAAATAATGTTTTCTTAGTTAGCTTAATAATATATATTTCAAGGGGATGGATAAGACTCCAGTTAAACTATTTACTGTTAGCAATGTTTTTTTTAAGCTGTTTTTGTAAATCTACAGTGTGCCTTCTAGCTTTTTTGCTCTCTCAAAACTGAAATAGGCTGGATACAGTGGCTCATGCCTAGAATGCCAGCATTTTGGGAGGCCAAGGTGGGTGGATTGTGTGATGTCAAGAGTTCAAAAATTCAAGACCAGCCTAGGCAACAAAGTGAGCTTTCCCTGTTTCTACAAAAAATAAAAAAATTAGCCGGGCATGGTGGTGTGTGCCTGTAAACCCAGCTACTCAGGAGGCTGAGGTGAGAGGATCGTTTAATTCCAGGAGGTAGAGTCTGCAGTGAGCTGTGGTCTTGCCACTACACTCTAGCCTGAATAGAGCGAGACCCTATCAAAAAAGAAAAACAAAAACCTGAAACAGATGTTTGAAGTTTCATGTACAAATGTTATTAAAATAGATTCATTTCAATATTTAGTTGAATAGAATAGTTATTATTTACTAAAGCTGCATGTTTAAGAGTTTCTTTAGGTAATTTCACATATATTATTGTTGTATTCATTAGGCTATGATAGGAAGTCCAGTTAGGTTTAAACTGATACTTAATGTTTTACTCAGAATAATTTATGTCACTTGGAGAGAGGCTGATGGCTATCTTCTTATTTCAGCATATTTGGATATGAGAAAATTAATTAAACCAAAATTCTCATATGATTTTGGAAATGATGACTATTGAAAACACACTGGGGACTGAGCATAGTGGCTTGCACCTGTAATCCTAGCTAGTCCTTTGAGAGGCCAAGGCAGTAGGATTGCTCAGGCCAGGAGTTTAAGACCAGCCTGGGCAACATAGCAAGACCCCATCTCTACAAAATATACAAAAATTTACAAGGTGCTTGTGGTCCCAGATATTTGGGGGACTGAGGTGGGAAGATCACTCGAGCCTAGGAAGCGTAGTGAGCCGAGATGGTGCCACTGCACTCCAGCATGCATGACAGAAAAAGACCGTGTCTCAAAAAAAGAAAACACGTTGAGAAGTAGAAAAGCTGCTCATGAGCCATCTAAATGACTTGTGGCCCAAACATCTGTAATATGCTGTAGAACTTGGAAAAAAATGATATTATGGATAATTTTAGAAGCATCTTCATGAATAATTACTGATCCAGGCCAATTCTTGGCAAAATTATGTCATTGGTTTGTATTTGGTCCTTGCCTGTTTTCTGGAGACCCTCCTACTCTGTCCCTAGTGCCGTGATACTTCCCTTTCATTCTTCTCTAAAGTATCTGGATTTGTCTTCCTGTAAATTGCATAATATTCCTCTACTTTTTCTTCTCCTTTGACCAAAATCTTTTCTTAGCCTTGGGAGTTTTTATTCTTGGGGAGGGGCTGGCAGGTTGAGAGACAAAGCATTTATACCATTTTCTCCCTGATATTTAACCATAAGCCTCTGTACCTACCACTTGGCTTTATTAAATATATTTCTACATTTAGAAAAAAAATTACAGCTATATCAAAGCCCCTGGTACTTGCCACTGAACCTATTTTTCTGCCTTCTGCTCACAGGTAACTGCCAGGCTGAATTTATCTTTCTCAGAAACGTTTTCAGAAACCAAGTCAATCTTTTAAGTAATAATTCAAAATGAGTGAAATTTGGGAGGGAAATGTTTATGAGCAGAAGCTTAATACTGTACTTAGAGGTTATAAATAGTTGATAAAACCAGTTCTGCATCTGGATTGTTTTCATCCTTTTGTGTTTGACTATTAAGTACTAATTGTTTAAAGACTTTCCTGTTAAAAATTGAAAATGCTTGCAAACCTAGGCTATAAGGAGACACAAAGGATTAATTCTACTTTGTTAAAGTCTACTAATGTGTGTTGAAATGTGATTATGGCTTGTAGACAAGGAACCATTGGATGAACAGAATTCAGTGTTTATAGAACTAGATTGTTGGCAGGCACACTTAACTACTGCCAGCATCACTCAAACCAGCCAACTCTTTAATCTTTAGTAAATACTTTGTCAAATAATAGATCAGTCTCTTTAAATTTTAGGTAATGAATAGAATTCATTTAGATGTTCGTTTACAATGCAGTTAAAACAGGCTATCTTAGATAATCTTTGTTCTATTTGGTTTAGATGAAAAGTGCTAAAGGAATGCTGAAGAGGATGGAACAAGAGCATAAACGTTTTTGAGAGGGTAGAACAGAGAACATAAACAGTTTTGGAGTTCTAAATCTAAAATTATTTCAGAAATAATGAAAATATCTTGTATTATTTCTGAGAAAATCAACTCTTTTGGGGGTACTTTTTCTAGAGCACTGATTAGCTATTTTTGGCAAATGAAAAAGGATCCAGGTATTGGGGCAGAGACAGAGATTTCCTATTTTAAGTTGAGGCAATGAATAACTCCTTGCCCCTACTCTAGTCTCTCTAAGAAGAAATAAGCTTTTCTTCATTGATAAGGTAAAATTAGTTTTATTCCCAGTTTATTTAAAACACTACCACCACCACCACCACCACCACCACCTCGACTCTTCCCCCAAATTGGCTTTGTGTCTGAACTCTAGTCAGTGATTCCTTTATACTTTCATATCTGTTAAGCTTGAAAACCAGATGTCATCCTTGATTTTTTTCTCCTTTATATACAGTCACTTACCAGACTTTCTGGATCTGTCTTCTTAGGGCTTGCTTTAAGCCTTATGTTTCATAACAAACATGATATATTAGTGATTTCTTTCAGCTTTAAAATATTATGTCCTTTAAGATCTAAAATTAAATGTTGAAATGTAAAATTTAAAGACTTGTTAAAAGAATGTTAATAACTTTTTTTAAAAAGTACTGATTTTAGATTAGATTCTCCTAAATATAAAATCATCCTAAAAATTAAGAGTAAGACATTTAGAACTTTATACTAAGTGTAAAATCTTAGTATAACGAATACATCATTGGGTATTTATTAATATTGTTTAAATGTCTGATAACTGAGCTTTATGGAGAAAATACATTGGATTCTAATTGAAGTGACAAGAAATTTATTGTAATATCCTAACCAGCATCTAAGCAACTAGGACCCTTCAGCTATACTGGCATTGAGCAAACTTAATCCCAAAATAAATAGAAATTTTGAATTAAAATTCTTTTTAGGCGGGGTGCGTGCCTCATGCAGTTTTTTTTTTTTTTTTTTTTTTTTTAAGACGCAGTTTTGCTCTTGTTGCCCAGGCTGGAGTGAAATGGCTCACTGCAACATCACCTCCTGGGTTCAAGCGATTCTCCTGCCTCAGCCTCCCAAGTAGCTGGGATTGCAGGCATGCACCACCACGCTTAGCTAATTTTTTATTTTTAGTGGAGGTGGGGTTTCTCCATGTTGACCAGGCTGGTCTTAAACTCCCGACCTCAGGTGATCCTTCCACCTTGGCCTTCCAAAATGCTGGGATTACGGGTATGAGCCACTGCATCCAGCTGCCTCACACTTTTAATCCCAGCACTTTGGAGGCTGAGGCTGATGGATCACTTGAGTCTAGAAGTTTGAGACTGGCCTGGGGAACATGGCAAAACCTTGTCTCTACAAAAAGTACAATAATTAGACAGGTGTGGTGGCAGGCACCTATGTTTCCAGCTACTCGCAAAGCTGAAGTGGGAAGATCTGAGCCCTGGGAGGTTGAAAGTATAGTGAACAGTGGTTACACTACTGTACTCCAGCTAGTGCTAGTCCCAGCACTTTGGGAGGCCAAGGCAGGTGGATCACCTGGGGTCAGGAGTTTAAGACCAGCCTGGCCCACATGATGAAACCCTGCCTCTACTAAAAATACAAAAATTAGCTGGGCATGGTGGCAGGTGCCTGTTATCTCAGTTACTTGGGAGGCTGACGCAGGAGAATTGCTTGAACCCTGGAGGTGGAGATTGCAGCAAGCCAAGACTACACCATTGCACTCCAGCCTGGGTAACAAGAGTGAAACTCTGTCTCAAAAAAAAAGAATTCTTTTAAAAGTCAACTTAAAACATTAATGTTTGTTACTTATTTCCTTTGTGGCGGGTGGGGGGTGATAAACTGTAAGAGATAATGTATAGGTTGGTCTTATGCAAATACCATAAAATTAAGAAAAAAATTATTTGATAGTGGCAGATGTACAGAAGAATTGATAGGAAGCATAAATAAAGTTTTGAAGATGGGAACTTTTGAGGATATAACTTCTGATGTAGAGTGGGTGATAAATTTGAGTAGATAACTTAGAAAATGTTAAATGCCAGGATAACATAAATTTTTTTTTAGTCTAGTGATTTTAAAAAATGGACATATTTTTCTTTTCTTTTTGAGACAGAGTCTCACTCTGTGGCCCAGGCTGGAGTTCAGTGGCATGATCTTGACTTACTGCAACCTCCCTTTCCTGGGTTCCAGCAATTCTCATGCCTCAGCCTCCTGAGTAGCTGGAATAACAGGTGTGCACACCATGCCCAGCTCATTTTCGTATTTTTAGTAGAGACAGAATTTCACCATGTTGGCCAGGCTGGTCTTGAATTCCTGACCTCAAATGATTCACCACCTTGGCCTCTCATAATGCTGGGATTACAGAGAATAATATCTGTATTATTCTCTGTGATCCACTGTGCCGCCCTGCCAAAATTGACTCGTTTTTCTAAATGATGTCTTGCGGTTTTTTTTTTTTTTTTTTTTCAGACGGTGTCTTGATCTGTTACCCAGGCTGGAGTGCAGTGGTGTAGTCTTGGCTCACTGCAACCTCCACCTCCCACGTTCAAGCTGGGACTATGGGCACACGCCACCACACCTGGCTAATTTTTTGTATTTTAGTAGAGAAGGTGTTTCACTGTGTTGCCCAGGCTGGTCGTGAATTACTGAGCTCAGGCAATCCGCTGGCCTTGGTCTCCTAAAGTGCTAGGATTACAGGTGTGAGCCACCACACCCTGCCGGAAATTTTATTCTTAATGATAAAAAGGATATTTGCTTGAAGAAAATGCTGTGGTAAGCCTTTATTCTGCTATAACTATCCCAGTTCCTAAATCTGCACAGAACCATGAAAATAGTATTTTTAACTTTCTAGGCCTTTTGCTTATGTTCTTAACTCAATTAACTCAAATTGTCATGAAGCAACTCCTGTGTATACTAGATACTCTGCTGTTTTTACCCCACTTTCATTGTACGTTTAGCTTCACACGTAAGATTCATTCATTTGGCCTATTTCTAATTTGCACCCTGCTATATTTTACCTTTTATGAAGCCAGTGTATATTATCTCTTAAATCCCTCTAAATTTTCTTGGGGGTTAGTATGTTTCCCTTTGATCACACCAGCAGGCACCGGGGGTCAGACTGACTCTGAAAAAAGCAGGTATTTGAAGTTCTCTTGAAGGAACATGGGATTTTATTAAGGATTTTAAGAATGGATAGGAATTTGATGAGGAAAATTCAGGCAGAGAGGATGGCATGATCTAAGGTGTGAAAACAGAATGCTCAATGTAACAAATGGGATATGGCAGAAATACAGAATATTGTTGGGATATAGTAGGGGGGATATCATTGGGAAGATGGAGAAAAGATCATTTAAATTAGTTTCAGGTCATTTAGTAATGTCTATCATTTATTGAATGCTTACTGCATATCCAACTCTGTTAGCCTCTATATGAAAAAAATCTAATTATGACAAAACAGTTTTGTGTGGCAGATACTATTCTCTGAAGAAATTAGGATTTAGGGAGACTAAATAGGTTGTAAGATTCACAGAGCTAATAGATGAGATTTGATTCCACAACTCTTTTAAAATATGCTGCCATCATAAGCCTCTTTATCTGATTAATTGCTTTGCAGTGACCTCTAGATTCTATACAAGAAGAAATTTGCAATAATCTTGAACTTGTACTTATAGACCAGGTGATTACTTTAACAGGGAAGAACCATGATTATGAATGTGACAGGCATCAGAAGAACTTCAAATATAAATCTGCTACTAATATAAATATGAACTGATGGCCTAAAAAAGACTGCAAATTTATTTTGGATAACAAAATAATTTCTTGGCCAGGTGTGGTGGCCTATGCCTATAATCTCAGCACTTTGGAAGGCACAGGCAGGTGGATGGATTGAGCCCAGGAGTTTGAGACCACCCTGGACAGCATGGCTAAACCTCGTCTCTACAAAAAAATTAAAAATAAAAATAAAACAACTGCTTGATATCTGAGGCACTTTAAAACAAAATTTAAGTCTCTGGAACAAATGCTGAAAGCTTTATGTTTGAAGAGGTCTTTGTCACTCTAAGTTTTAAGTATTTGACAGTTTAGGTCTGGGCCAAAGAAACATTGGCTTTTACTAATAATATGGTTGCCTATTTTAGCACCTTAAATTTAGAAGTTGGCTTTTATTTGTTAAAAATTTTTTTTAATCCAAAGGTAGCATTGTTTATGTCTTAGATGAATGCCAGACTGATATATTTTTGTTATTATTGTTTAGTTTGATAGGCTAATAATGTTTTCCATTGAACTGCAGCAATTTTAGTAACTGGTAGCATGTGATTTAAGAATTTTAGATTTGAAAGGATCTTAGTGATTGTCCAGTGAAGTCTTCTTGCTGTACAGATAAGGCAAATGAAGCACTTTTGAGTTAGACGAATGTGGCTCCAGTTACTTACTCAATTAATGCTGTTAGTACTAGGATTAGAAGTCTTTTTACCAAACTGCACTACTTCCAGTGTTTATGAGAGAGTATATGTAGATCACCACCATAACAGTACATGATTCTGTTACTGGTTATGAGGCTGGCTTGCCTATGTAATGGTCTTAGCTGTGTGAGATATAGATGGTCACGTAACAGAATCTCTTGGAATTCTTTTTATAAAATCCATATACTGACCGCTCTTTGAAATCCACTTGGCTGAAGAGACTGTCATATTAAGAACATCTTTAATGAGTAAGCACAGGCCCCTCTGGCAAGAAAAATATGCAAAATATTCTTGTGTCTAGAAAATACATAGTTTAATAACCTAATCAATGCACATAATATTGCAGATGTGTACCATAAAGCTATCCTTTCTCCTGTTCACTAACAAAAGGCATTTGATTCAGTTACCATATATGTTCTGAAAAGCTATTAGTAAAAGACTTAAACTTGTGAGGCCTCTTATTTTTTCATATTATTATTTTTGTGGATGTACAAATTCTCCTTGTCAAGAATTGTGAAGGTCTGAGATTTTATTGTAAGCTAATAAATTAGCTTACCACAGTTTCATGGATAACTGAAGGTAAGAAGACATGAGTATCAGCATTTTTTTGTACCAGTTTCCTGAGCTCCAGCTACCATAGAGTGACATGAAGTGGGCTGGATGACACCTGCCCATGCATGGGATGCATTATTGGACAGGAACCTTAAGTTGAGGGAGCCCACATTTTTGCTCCAGAGGGAGACATACTCACTTTATCTTCCAAAGTTTTTGTTAACCACCCTTGAAAAGATAGTCTGGAGCAAAGAGCGTGTTCCCACCTTGCAGGACATGCAGAAATGTGAGAGACCAATGGATAATTGTCTCCAAAAATAGTCATCATATTATTTTAGACCAGTGAGGTCATTATTTATTCTCAATGTCAATGAAATACGTTCAGAAAGTCTTAGTGTGTCAGGAATGTGACCTCTGTGCACTTCGTTTTTAAATCTGGAAAAACATCTGTTGTTTGCATATTAAGTAATATACAATATGGCCTTGTTTAGTATAGTAACATGAAAGTTAATGTGCTTTAGTTTTGAGGAAGGGGTTTCTGGTTAATTGAATTTCCTTTTAAATATTTAAATTCCTTTATGCCAAATGGACATACTCTGTTCATTTTTCCCGAGCTTTTGTTTTTGTTTTTTTTGAGATGGAGTTTCGTTCTTGTTACCCAGGCTGGAGTGCAGTGGCGTGATCTCAGCTCACCACAACCTCCGCCTCCTGGGTTCAGGCAATTTTCCTGCCTCAGCCTCCTGAGTAGCTGGGATTACAGGCACGCGCCACCATGCCCAGCTAATTTTTTGTATTTTTAGTAGAGACGGGGTTTCACCATGTTGACCAGAATGGTCTTGATCTCTTGACCTCGTGAGCCACCCGCCTCGGCCTCCCAAAGTGCTAGGATTACAGGCATGAGCCACCGCGCCCGGCCTCCGAAGCTTTTTTAAGTCAAAACATGTATCTTCCATGTTTTAATTTCAGCAAATACTTAACAGTGTGCCTATCATGGGCCAGATACTGTATGTTAGCCAGGTGTATAGATAAGAAAGATTGTGCATTTATTCAGTGTTATTGTATGCTGGGTGTGTTTGTATTTATTTAATCCGCTTACCAAACCTGTGCCATTTGAGGGAAGGATACACAAGGTAAGCTAAACGTTAGAAGGTTGTTCCTGGGAGAACAAATAGCATGTGCAAAGGGTTTGGAGAAGATGGGATAGGCAGAAAAGCACATCCCAAGAAGAAGAGGAATATATATGAACACTCAGAAGGCAGAGAGAATGTAGGTTGTGAGTACTTCATGATACTGATACTAACCTATTTTTAAAACTGAACTTCCAAATTTAAACTATTGAGGTTCTTGCAAAGTATACCCTGTCAGGGAGTAAAGTTCAGATTTCATGGATCTCTGGTTGTGCTTACCATATATGAAGCATTCCATGAAGACTTCTCAAATCTCTAGAAACAAAAAAACAAAAACGACTTCTCAAATCTTTTTGGGGGGTGCAGGGGGAGAAACATCTCACTATATATCTTTTAGGGTTAGAATGCTGCAGTATAAGAAGTATCTTTTTTTGAGGAGACTGCATATGAGTTTGCTGGGGCGTTTTTCATTAGTTACATTTATTTGTATAGAGAACAGGTCTTGCTCTGTTGCTCAAGCAGGAGTGCAGTAGCTATTCGTGAGCTTGATCATGATGTACTGCAGCCTGGAATTTCTGGGCTCAAGCAAACCTTCCACTTCAGCCCCTGAGTCTAGCTGGGACTATACACCTGTATACCACTGTGCCTGCCAAGTTTGCTGTTTAAAGCATATAGCGTTCATTCTTCTATAGTTGTCAGTAATGACATTTTCAAAGTAGATTTATTTAATCAGCCCTCTATATTTGCTTAATGACTAGAATTGTGGTTTGGTTTTTTGCCTGAAAAATTTATCACTTCCTCTAGTCACAATATGGTCTATATTCTTAAACTGTCCAGTGACGTTAGAAATTAATGTGCCATTTATTTTTAATTAGAATAGTAAAGGTGTTGCTACATTCAAAAATAGTCTAACCATTAGAAGTTTCCATTAGCTATTGACTCCCTCTAACTTATGGTTTTACTCTGTTATTAAAATTTTTAGGACATAAAAATGTAGATTACGTTAACATTTTAGGTGGCCCTTGTTTTTCTAAATATACCTTGTTCAAGAGAGCTCTGCTATAATTCATTACATGAGTAATTTCATTATGAAAAATTTTTCAAAAAGGTTTGTTTAGAGAGTCATAGCAAGGCTTAAATGAGAGTCTGCATAAAGTACCTGTTATATGGCCTACAGAAAGTTCTCAAAGTGATAGTTGCTACTTCTTTTACCATATCATTATTTTAAAAAGCTGATTAAGTTTCTGTTACATGATTTGCATTTAGGTAGGAAATTTTCCTTAAAAAATGATTAAAATTTTTTATTTTATTTTATTTATTTTTCTTGAGACGGAGTCTTGCTCTGTTGCCCAGGTTGGAGTGCATTGTCATGATCTCAGCTCACTATAACCTCTGCCTCTGGGTTCAGTGATTCTCTCACCTCAGCCTCCCAAACAGATTGGTTACAGGTGATGCTGCCACGCCTGGCTAATTTTTGTATTTTTAGTAGAGACAGGGTTTTGCCCTGTTGGCCAGGCTGGTCTCAAACTCTTGACCTCAAGTGATCTGCCTGCCTTGGCCTCCCAAAGTGTTGGGATTACAGGCGTTAGCCACCACACTCGACTGAGAATCTACACATTAAATTTTTTATCAATTTTTGCATGGATGTCTCTACAGAAATACAATAAAATTAGCTGGGCCTGGTGGTGTGCACCTGTAGTCCCAGCTACTCGGGAGGCTGAGGCAGGAGAATTGCTTGAGTTCGGGAGACAGAGGTTGCTGTGAGCCGAGATCAAGCCACTGCACTCCATCCTGGGTGAGAGAGTGAGACTGTCTCAGAAAACAAAAGAAAAAAAGATTCTCTAAGCCTGCACTTTCTAATTCAGTAGCTACTTTCCGTATGTGGTTGTTTAAACATAAAGTAAATTAAACATTCTGTTCTTTGGTTCTACTAACCACATTTCAAGTGCTCAAATAGCCACATGTGGCTAGTGGTCCCTGTTGATGATGCAGAATGTTTTCATCTTTGCAGAAACTTTTGTTGGACACTATTGTTCTAAGCTAATGTTTTTCATTTTTACCTCTTGTTAGACTCCTTTTATCACAACATTTAAAATAGAGTACCATGTAAAAAGGTAGTGAGATGCAGTTGTGCTTTTCAGGAGATGCAGAATCTACTTCATTTAACCTCCCCATGGCCTTCAGGACACAGGGCTTTTAGGACCCTAGTTGAAACCGGTCATTTGTTGTTTGTTTTAAACAACTAATAAATGTAGAAGGAATTATAAAACATACACAAATAGAAAAAGCACTGTAGAAACATTTGATTAAGATAAGATGCTGAAACCATCTGGTGAAAGATTGTTGGGATAGGATTTGGAGAAATCCGGCCAGTATAACTTAATAATCAAACTGAAGATTATCGGACAAACTGACATTATATATTCCTTGATGTGGTGCACTGAGAAGAGTACAACTTCACCTGTGTGGTAGTTAATACCATTTTATTATTATTATTATTATTTTGCCAAAACTTACTGAAGAAATAATAAGACAATTCTAAATAGGAAATCTTCATGTTTTGGACCATTCAAAAATGTTAGTAGTTGGTATCATGAAAGACTAGATAGATAGATGATAGATGATTGATTGATAGAAAACTTAAAGGTGAGACATGGAAATTAACTGTATTGTTTGATGTATCCTGCATTGGGTCTTGAACTAGGGGACAAAACACATCTAAAGGACATTATTAGGATAATTGGAGAAATTTTAGAATGGATATGGATGATGTAATATGACTATTAAATATACTGAGTGGTAATTTATTGTGATTATATAGGGAAATGCTCTTGTTGTTAATGGGGGCACATGTTGACATATTTAGGAGTGAAATGTCATGCTGCAAGTAACATTCAAATTGTTAAAAAAAATTGTGTCTGTGCAAGTATGTGTAAACAGAGAAAGCAAATGTAGCAAAATGTTAACAATTGGTCAGTCCAAGGTTTTTCAGTCTTTTTCTAATATTTAAGATTTTTTCACCACTGCCTCTCACTCACCCAAGAACTAATCATGTACCTTTGGGGGCAATATTTGCCCCTATCGAGACTGAATAATTTAGATGAAGAATGAATAACGTACTTCATTGTACTTTTTTGCGGCCTTTTAGTAGGTTTGAAGTTTTCAACATAAAGTCAGTAAAAGAAATTACCTCTTTATTCTGTTTGCTTAGCAGACAGTTCCAGGAAAAGCCCCTCCCTCTTTCCTGCTACATGATTGCAATAGAATGATCTGTCAAGTTTCTACAGTCCTTTCCAGAGAATTGGGTGTAGAGCTGAACTTCTGATAGAGTAGTCAGTTGGATTAACCAAGTAGTAGGACAACAGGCATTTAGCAAGGAAGCAACATAATAAATTCAGCCAGAATTTATTAGACGTACATGCTTCATATTTATTCTTTCCTTTTATGGCAAACTGGGAATGCATTTGAAAAACATTTACATTTAAGTTTTCTGGCAGCACTCTCCCTCATCCCCCCATACATACTTTTAATGTTTTAAAGCTAGACAACTACAGGTAGACTCAATTGGAGACTGCCTGTTTCTGCCTTCTTAACATTCTGGTGACCACCTGGATTCAGATATTTGTTACAAATACAGGCATATTTCAGAGATATTTTGGGTTCAATTCCAGAGCATCGAAATAAAGCAAATAGTGCAGTAAAGCAAGTCACATGAATATTTTGACTTCTTAGTGCATATAAAAGTTATGTTTGCACTATGCTATAGTCTATTAAGTGTGCAGTAGCATTATGTATAAAAAAACAATGCACAGACCTAAGTTAAAATGTACCTTATTGCTAAAAAAAAAAAATGCTAACAATCATCTGAGCTTTTAGTGAGTTGTAAATTTTTTGCCGATAATAGGATGTCGTGTTGAATTTAATGGCTGCTGACTAATCAGAGTGGTGGGTGGAGGTGGGAGTGACTGGCAATTTCTTAAAATAAAACAACAATGAGGTTTAAATTTCTCTGTAGCACACAATGCTCTTTGATAACGCTTCATCCACAGTAGAACTTCTTTCAAAATTGGAGTCAATCTCAAACCCTGATGCTGCTTTATCAACTAAGTTTGTGGGATATTCCGTGTCCTTTGTTGTCATTTCAACAATGTTGATAGCATCTTCACCAGGAGAAGATTTCATCTCAAGAAACCACTTTCTTTGCTCATCCCTAAGAAGCAGCTCCTCATTTGTTCAAGTTTTGTAATGAAATTGCAGGAATTCAGTGATATTTTCAGTCTCTGCTTCTAACTCTTCTGTGCTAATTCCACCACATGTATAGTGACTTCCTCCACAGAAGTCTTGAACCTCACAAAGTCATTTATGGTAGTTAGAATTAACTTCTTCCCAACTTGTTAATATTGATATTTTGAAATCCTTCTATGAATCATGAATGTTCTGAATGGCACCTAGAATGGTGAATCTTTTCCAGAAGGTTTTCAATTTCTTTGCCCAGATCCATCAGAGGAATCACTGTCTATGGTAGCTATAGTATTACAAAATGTTTTTCTTAAATAATAAAAACCTTTTTTGAGACAGAGTCTTGCTCTGTTGCCCAGGCTGGAGTGCAGTAGTGCGGTCTTGGCTCACCTCTGCTTTCTGGGCTCAATTGATTCTCCTGCCTCAGCCTCCTGAGTAGCTGGGATTACAGGTATGCACCATCATGCCCAGAAAATTTTTATATTTTTAGTAGAGATGGGGTTTCACCATGTTGGCCAGGCTGATCTTGAACTCCTGATCTCAAATGATCCACCTGCCTCAACCTGCCAAAGTGCTGGGATTACAGGCATGAGCCAGCATGTCCAGCCAAATAATAAAACTTGAAAGTCAGAATTACTCCCTGTTCCATGGGTTGCAGAATAGATGTTATGTTAGTAGGCACGAAAACTAATCTCCTTCTGTTCCTCATCAGAGTTCTATTCTTCATCATTGACAGTGCACCTAGTCACTTGTGATTATATATTTCCCTAAATAATCACAAGTGACTAGGTGCATTGTCAATGAGCAGTAACATTTTGAAAGGAATCTTTTTTTCCTGAGGAATAGGTCTCAACAGTGGACTTAAAATATTCAGTAAAACGGATTGTAAACAGATGTGCTGTGAGCTAGTCTTTGTGTTCCATTTATACATCACAGGCAGAGTTGATTTAGTATAATTTTTTTTTTTTTGAGATGAGTCTCACTCTCACCCAGTCTGTAGTGCAGTGGCACGGTTTGGCTCACTGCAACCTCTGCCTCCCAGGTTCAAGTGATTCTCCCACCTCAGCCTCCCAAGCAGCTGGGATTACAGGTGCATGCCACCACACCCAGCTAATTTTTGTATTTTTGGTAGAGTCAGGGTTTCACCATGTTGGCCAGGCTGGTCTCAAAATCCTGACCTCAGATGATCTGCCCGCCTCAGCCTCACCCTCCAAAGTGCTGGGATTACAGGCGTGAGCCACCACACCTGGCCTGAAATAATTATTTTAACAGATGACATATTTATATTTTTATTTTAGTTTTTGAGATGGAGTCTCGCTCTGTTCCCCAGGCTGGAGTGCAGTGGCGCAGTCTTGGCTCACTGCAACCTTTGCCTCTCAGGTTCAAGCAGTTTTCCTGCCTCAGCTTCCCAAGTAGCTGGGATTACAGGTGTGTGCCACCATACTGGCTGATTTTTGTATTTTTAGTAGAGACGGAGTTTTACCATGTTAGCCAGGCTGGTCTCAAACTCCTGACCTCAAGTGATCCACCTGCCTCCGCCTCCCAAAATGCTGGTATTACAAGGGTGAGCCACCATGCCTGGCCGATTTAGCATAATTCTTAAGGGCCCTAGGAATTTTTGTATGGTGAATAAACATTGGCTTCAACTTAAAGTCACCAGCTGTCTTTACTTCCTACAAGTCAGGTTGTTCTTTGAAGTCAGACATTGACTTCTCTATAGCTATGAAAGTCCTAGATGCCATCTTCTTCCAATACAAGCCTGTTTCATCTACATGGAAAATCTGTTGTTTATTGTAGCCACCTTCATCAAGCATCCTAGCTAGATCTGGATAACTTCTTACAGCTTCAGCATCTGCACTTGTTGCTTCACTTTGCACTTTTATGTTATGAAGATGGCATCATTCTTTAAACCTATACTAGCTTCATACTTTACTTCTGTAGTTTCCTCACTTCTCTCGGCCTTCATGGAATTGAAGAGAGTTAAGCATTTGCTCTGGAGTTAGGCTTTGACTTAAGGGAATGTTGTGTGGCAAGATTTATCTTCTATCCAGGTCACTTAAACTTTTTCCATTTCAGTAATAAGGCTGTTTCATTTTCTTATGGTGTGTACACTGGAGTGGCACTTTTAATTTCCTTCAAGAACTTTTCCTTTGCATTCTCAATTTGACTATTTGGCACAAGAGGCCTAGCTTTCAGCCTGTCTTGGCTTTCAGCATGCCTTTGATTTAAAGTGAGTGACTTTGATTTAAAGTGAGTGGGGACTGGGCATGGTGGCTCATGCCTGTAATCCCCAGCACTTTGGGAGACCAAGGCGGGCAGATAATTTGAGGCCAGGAGTTTGTGTCCAGCCTGGCCAACATGGTGAAATCCCATCTCTACTAAAAATACAGAAATTAGCTGGGCATGGTGGTGGGCACCTATAATCCAGCTACTCAGGTGGCTGAGGCAAGAGAATCGCTTGAACCTGGGAGGCAGAGGTTGCAATGAGTCAAGATTGCACCACTACACTCCAGCCTGGGTGACAGACTGAGACTCGTCTCAAAAAAAAAAATGTTTTTTAATGGAGTGAATAACATGGAACTCTTCCTTTCACTTGGGCGTGGTGGTGCATGCCTGTAGTCCCAGCTACTCGGGAGGCTGAGGCAGGAGAATCACTTGACGCTGGGAGGTGGAGGTTGCAAAGACCAGAGATCACGCCACTGTACTCCAGCCTGGGTAACAGAGCAAGATTCCATCTCTGAAAAAAATAGAAAAATAAATTCTTATAGCCATGTTGCAGTACCATTTATATTAGCACTAAAAAACTAAAATCCTTAGGTATAAATCTTGCAACATATGTACAAGATCTATATGAGGAAAATGACAGAAATAAAAAAAATCAAAGGAGATCTAAATAAACAGATGTTCCATGTTCATGCTTAGGTAGACTCAATATTGTTAAGATGTCAAGTTCTTCCCAACGTATTCTATAGATTCAGTGTAATTTCATTCAGAATCCCACAGGTTATTTTGTGGCTGTCAACAAAGTTATTCTAAAGTTTATGTTGGTTAGAGACCTAGACTAGGCAACACTATATTGTAGGAGAACAAAGTCTGACTGACACTACTCGATTTGAAGACTAAGGAAGCCACAGTAATCAAGACATTGTGGTATTGTTGAAAGAATAAATAGATCATTAAAGCAAAACAGTGCATAGATAGACCTACACAAATATAGTCAACTGATCTTTGACAAGAAACAGAGACAACTCAAGGAAAAAAGGTAATTTTTTTCACAAGTGGCACTGGAATAACAGAATATCTCATCCCCCTTCCCCCGCTCCAAAAAAAAAATCTAGACACAGACTTTGCATCTTTCACAAAAACTACCTCAAAGTGAATTATAGCCCTTAATGTTAGAATAAAAATATAAAACTCCTAGAAGATAATATAGGAGAAAATCTGGTGACCTAGGTTTGGTGATGACCTTTTAGATGCATCACCAAAAGCCTACTCCATGAAAGAAAGATGTTGGTAAGTTGGACTTAATTAAAATAAAAAATGTACTTTCTGTGAAAGATATTGTTTAGAGAATAAAGAGATAAGCCACTGACTGGAAGAAAATCTTTGGAAAATACATACCTGATAAAGCACTGGCATCTAAAATATACAAAGAACCCTTATAACTCAATAAAAAACACACAATTAAAAAATGGACAAAAAAATCTGAACCTCCTCAGAAAGGATATACAGGTAGCAAACAGGCATTCAAAAGATGTTTACCACATGTCATTACAGAACATGCAAATTTAAACCACATTGAAATACCACTGCACACCTATTAGAATGACAAAAATTCCAAACACTGACAATACTACATGCTGGTGAGTATGTGAAGTAATGAGAATTCTCATTCATTGCTGGTGGGAATGCAAAATAATAACTTTCAAATGACTCTTGGGCAGTTTCTTTTCTTTTTTTTTTTTTTTTTGAGACAGAGTCTTGCTTTGTCGCCAGGCGCCAGGCTGGAGTGCAGTGGTGTGATCTCAGCTCACTGCAACCTCCACCTCCCGGTTTCAAGCAATTCTCCTGCCTCAGCCTCCCGAGTAGCTGGGACTAAAGTCATGCACCACCATGCCCAGCTAATTTTTGTATTTTAGTGGAGATGGGGTTTCACTGTGTTGGCCAGGATGGTCTCGATCTCTTGACCTCGTGATCCGCCCACCTCAGCCTCCCAAAGTGCTGAGATTACAGGCTGAGCCATCGCGCCTGGCCTGGCACTTAATTTAAAAACTTTAAAAACTAAACGTATTCTTACTGTATAATTCAGCAGTCATGTTCCTTGGTGTTTATCCAAATGAACTGAAAACTTAAGTCCACATAAAAATCTGCCCACACATGTTTGTAGCAACTTTATTTGTAATTGCCAAAACTTGGAAGCAACCAAGATGTCCTTCAGTAAGTTAATGGATAAACAAACTGTGGTACCTCCATACAATGCAATATTATGTAGTCATAAAAAGAAATGAGCTATCAAATCATGAAAAGACATGCACAAAGTCTATTAATAATAATAATAAAAAAAAATCCTTGGAGTTTTAGTTTATAGTTAGCTGTGACCATGCCACTGCACTGCAGCCTGGGTGAACAGAGTGAGACGCTATTAAAAAAAAAAACCCTGGCTGGGCGCAGTGGCTCACGCCTGTAATCCCAGCACTTTGGGAGACTGAGGCAGGCTGATCACCTGAGGGTAGGGGGTTCGAGACCAGCCTGACCAACATGGAGAAACCTTGTCTCTACTAAAAATACAGAATTAGCCAGGTGTGGTGGTACATGCCTGTAATCCCAGCTACTCGGGAGGCTGAGGCAGAATAACTGCTTGAACCTGGGGGAGTAGAGGTTGCAGTTAGCCGAAATCATGCCATTGCACTCCAGCCTGGGCAACAAGAGCAAAACTTCGCCTCAAAAAAAAATTAAGGTGAAAATCACATCCCATTCAAATAATCATTGTCAAGTGTACTTCTCAGTGATACTTAGTGTATTCATAATGATGTGCAACCAACAGCTTTTTCTAGTTTCAAAATTTTTTTTATTACACTCTAAAAAGACACCCTACACTTCATTAGGTAATCACTCCCTAGCCCCGGCCACCCAAGTCCTCTCAGTCTGCTTTTTTTGCTGTATGGATGTGCCTATCCTGAATATATCACACAAAAGGAATCACACAGTATGTGACCTTTTCAGTGTGGCGGCTTTCATTTAATATAATGGTTTCAAGATTCATTCATGTTATTAGTATGTATCAGCTTTTTTTAATGACTAATATTTCATTATATGTATATAACAATTTACCCACTTATTTCTAATGGATATCTGGGTTATTTTCATATTTTGGGTATTATAAGTAATGCTACTGTAAACTTCTATACATCTAGTTTTATGTATTTCAATATATGTAAGATATGTATCCGTGAAAAAAAGGAAAAAGATCTTGGGACTGTGTGCATTACCAATAATGGCATTTCACTAAATATTGAGAGACACAAAGATGAAGTAAGCATGATCTTTACCCTCAAGGGTATATGTGGAATTTTATTGTGGAATTACAAAAACAGTAATCTTAACATTGCACATTTTAGAGCTTCAGTGTAGAATTGAGGCTCCCCTTGAAGTAGTTTTAAGGTAATACAAATTGAGTTAACACAGATAATTACAAAATGTGAAGTTTGTACACAGATGATTGGGTAAGATTCTTGGCTTGCCTGGATGCTGTATTCAGCTAGATAGCTGTGATTTACAGGTGAATTACAAAACAAACAATAAAAACTACAGCTCTGAGATTCCTAATGACCATTCAAAAGAGAGACTGTCTGTAAAATAAGAGATTTTTTTTCATTTTTTTCAAAGTAAATGTAGGTTATAGATAGTTGTAGATAAGTTCCTGAATTGGAACATCTAGTTATTTTTTTTCCCCCAAGCATCCTCTAAAAGATATGAAGTTAGACATCCATTGCCTAAAGTCAGTAAGTTCCGTAAGTGAAAGTAAGTGAAAATCTCTGGTAATTGATTTCTTCTCTTCCAAGGTAGTGATTCTCCTCCAGTCCTCAACCTCTAGAAAAAGGCAGTATTGCTGTATTTATTTTTGTATAAACTAAAAGCAGAGGGCTAAGTGTCTATTAATAGCTAAAAATAAAAAGGCCTGAGAAAGTTCAAATTTTTTTTCATATTTTTCTGTCAGAAGGTACAGAAAAATTGTTTATTAAATCTTAGAGCTAACTATCTTTAAAAATATTCTTTACTAATTGCTTTCTTTCTACATGCGTGCATGTGCACGTGCACACACACATACATACACACACTTATTTATAATGAATAAGTGACAGGTGATTCAGTACCAGTCTGAGTTTTTAAAGGTTACAGAGTTCGATGTATTTGTTTTTATTGTTTTGTGGTTAGCAGCAGTAATGTTAGCAATAGTAGATATATTGTCTTCATATGTGAAGACTGATGATGTCCCATGTGCTTAGAGCTATTTTTCTTGTAGTCATGATGGATTTTCACTAGTTTATTCATACTGGATCTCCTTTAAACATCATACATTTGTAGTATTACTGATAATGCTTGTAAATGACTGATCTGATGGCTCAGATTAGGTGTGTCTGGGTCATATTTTAATTGATTCCTTCAATTTCAGCCTTATTTCAAAAAGGATTTTATGCATCTTTCAGTAATACAGTAAGACAGAGTAATTAGCTAAGGAAATCAGGATGAGTGGAAAATGAGCACAATTGAGTGGCTTTTTGTGCCTGGTCCTTTTCTGACCATTTACTGGCTCTCTCTTGTTCCTTAAACTTACCCTTCCTGGGGGCTTATCTCTGTTTGGTTCCTTACCATTCACTCATTAGTTCCCACTTGAGGCATGGCATTTATCCCAGAATACTTGAATCTCGGTGTTTTTTAACCACTTTGCACAGTTCCTAAGGGACTAAAGTACTAGGGTCCCTTATTTTGTCTTTTGTGGCCTTCTAGAATAGTTCCTTGCTGCCCTCTTCTGGCTGAGACATTAGGGTGTTACTGAGCAAATTGTAGTTTTTAATTCCAGAAGTATTTTGAATAAACCAATGGTTCTCAAGCCTGGCTGCATATTAAAATCACCCTGGGGAGTTTTAAGAAAACTACCGGTGTGTGAACCTCACTTTTGGAGGTTCTAATTTAATTGGTCTTGGGTGGAGGTGGGATGCTGGTATTTTTTTAGGTGATTAGAATCTCTAGCCAGTGATTAAGAGCTAACCGCTAGGATTAATGACCCTTGGATTTCTGAAGGGCTTGAGCTACTTAGATATAGTCCTCATATTTTTATATATCATAATGTATTTTAGAAAAATAGCATTAAAGTTAGAAATAAAGGAGTACTTCTACCGTCTCAGGAAAAGAATAGACAAGGAATGATAAGAATAAGCAATAGGATCTAAGCTTTTTGTAGTATCTACTAATACCAGAAGAGATTTTGGGAAGATACTTTGTGTTATCATTTGCCTGTTTGGTTTTCTATTTCTCAATTTTCAGTTCCTCTTTTTCTGTTTTAAGGGCTGAGCCATAGGCTTCTGCATTAGTTTGGCCATTGACAGATACTAGTGGAAGATTGGAGGACAGGTAAAAGGGAGAAGCTGGGGTATTTTTTGGTTGCTGTCTCTGGTAAAGGCTATTTCTCTGGTGATGACTTCTTGTCCTTTGTGACTTTAGCTCTTTTCAGAGAGGTCCTCCTTCCATGGTCCCGGTGTGTGCTGGAAAATTTCCTGTATTAGTCGCTATGTTTTTTCTGAAATATATTGAGAGGCTTCTGTTTTCTTGATTGGACTCCTATTTGGTATACCCTGTAAATACTACAATATGCTTCTCTTTCCTCTCTTCTGTGTTTCTGCCTTTTCTCCTGTCTCTTCTTTGGTACTTTGCCTACTCCAATGATAGCCACCAGAATTCTGAACAATGTTTATAACAGTTAGGGTTAAGGGGTGTTCATTATCTTTTTAATAATGCTTTTTGTATGTTAATTATTTTATTAAGAATACTGTTGCAGCTATTTTGTTTTTAACATTTTGACCCATGATACAAATCTCTCTTACTAAACTTTAGTTTGGGTCATTTAAAAAAATAATAGAGTGCATTTCTTTTTCTTTCTTTTTTGTTTTTTGTTTTGAGGTGGAGTTTCGCTCTCATTGCTCAGCCTGGATTGCAATGGTGTGATCTCGGCTCACCTCAACCTCCGCCTCCCAGGTTCAAGCAGTTCTTCTGCCTCAGCCTCCTCAGTAGCTGAGGTTACAGGCATGCGCCATCACACAGCTAATTTTGTATTTTTAGTAGAGATGGGGTTTCTCCATGTTGGTTAGACTAGTCTTGAACTCCTGACCTCAGGTGATCTGCCTGCCTTGGCCTCCCAAAGCGATGAGATTACAGGTGTGAGCCACCATTCCTGGCCTATTTAGTCTTTGAAGGAGTATTAAGATCTTTTGTTTTTTAAAGTGGTATATTAACTAGCTCTTGATTATGTAACCATTTGCACTATATTTTTTTTTAATTTTTAAAAATTTTAGGAGCTTTTGGGGTACAGGAGGTTTTTGGTTACATGGATGAATTATATAGTGGTGAATTCTGTGATTTTACTGTACCTCTCATCAAAGTAGTGTACATTGTACCCAATATATAGTCTTTTTTTTTTTTACATTCTTCTCTCCTCCTTCCCCTACTGAGTCTCCAAAGTTCATTACATCACCCTATATGGTTTTGCATACTCATAGTGTACCTCCTACTTATAAGTGAGAACATATGGTATTTGGTTTTCCATTCCTGAGTTACTTCACCTAGAATAATGGCTTCCAGTTCCATCCAAGTTGCTGCAAAAGACATTCTGTTGCTTTTTATGGGTGAGTAGTATTCCATGGTATATATATACCATATTTTGTTTATTCACTCATTGGTCATTGGGCACTTAGATTGGTTCCATACCTTTGCAGTTGTGAATTTTGCTGCAACAAACATTTAAGTGCATCTCTCTTTTTCATATAATGACTTCTTTTCCTTGAGGTAGATATCCAGTAGTGGGATTGCTGGATTGAATGGCAGACCTACTTTTAGTTCTTTAAGGAATCTCCATACTGCTTTTTATAGAGGTTGCACTAATTTACCTTCGCACCAGCAGTGTATAAGTGTTTCTTTTTCACTACATCCATGCCAACATTTATTGTTTTTTGACTTTTTAATAATGGCCATTCTTGCAGGAATAAGGTCTCATTGTGGTGTTAATTTGCATTTCCCTGATGGTTAGTGATGTTGAACCCTCTTTCATATGTTTTTTGGCCATTCGTATATCTTCTTTTGAGAAATACCATTTGCCCACTTTTTGATGGGATTATTTGCTTTTTTCTTACTGTTTTGTTTGAGTTCCTTGGAGATGATGGATACTAGTCCTTTGTCAGATGCATAGTTTGCAATTATTTTCTTCCATTCTGTGGCTTGTCTGCACACTCTGATGATAAATAATACTTGTTTTGCTGATTTGCACTGTATTTCTTTTGATGTGGGATTTATTTATTTAGATCTAGACTTTGCATCATATCCAAAGCATATATAATGTATGTATTTGGTAGAGTTTTTGAAGTCTTGGCAGAAACATAACGAGTTTTGCATGGTTTTGGCTTAGGTCATCTTTGGATTACTTATTTCTCCAATCCTTTTTTTTTTTTTTTTTTTTTTTTGGGTCAAGGTCTCACTCTGTCACCTAGGCTAGAGTGCAGTGGCACAGTCATGGTTCACTGCTGCCTCGACCCTCCAGGCTCAAGTGATCCTTCCACCTCAGCCTCCCGAATAGCTGGGACTACAGATATATGCCACCACGCCCAGCTGTTTTTATTTTTTGTAGAGATGAGGTCTCACTATATTGTCCAGGCTAGTGGCAAGACTCCTGGCCTCAAGCATTCCTCCTGCTTCTGCCTTCCTAAGTGTTGGATTACAGGCATGAGCCAGCACACCAACCTCCATTCCTTATAAGAGGATCCTGTGACCTTCTATGTTACTGTAGACTGTTTAAATGTCTTTACTTTAATCATATGTTTAAAACAAAAAGCTTCATGCTGCTAGATTTAAGATGTCAAGAAATCATATTTTTGGGAATTTAACTCTGTTAAAAAGGAATGTTGTAAACTAATTTTATTCTCTCTTATTTGTGTAGAGACATAAAGATGAATCATTAGTACCATTCAGCTGAGTAGTGTAGAAACTGAATTTTTTTTCTTTGCTGAATTAATTGAATAAAAATATTTTCACCAAATTACTCTTTGTACCAATTCCATGTAAGTTTGCTCCAAATATATGATTTCTTGACTTACATGCATGTCAAAGTATATACTAAGTATAAAGTGTTACTTTTCATACTTAATACTTTATTTTAATACTTTACCTACAGAGGTTCTCACTTAAAAGCCTGTTGTTCTTAAAGTTAAATTAATTTTCTTTCAGGTTTAAAATTGCCTTTCAGGTTTAAAATTTTACTTCTTAATTCTAAACTCAGTTACAAGTCCCTGGTTAGGTTCTTTTGAAACCTCAATTTGGATTTCAGGATACATTTTCTTTCTATGCCTTTTATTTCCAAAACTCACATTTTAACTTGTTTATTGAGCCTTTTTCTCCTTTTGACTTGTGGAAGTAGCTTTGTAAACGAGAGAGAGAGAGAGAGTGTGTGTGTGTGCACGCGCACACCTGTGTCAGATTGCAGTGCAAGTCATTCCTTCTCAGCTAATTTTATGTAATTCATTTCAGTATGGACATTGGAATGATTTATTGGTTTTCTAAGAGCAAGACTTTTATAATAATGTTACACATTAAAACATATAAACACATAGTTACTTGTATAGATGTTACTGAAATTTAGTATGAACATATGAAGTAGAAGAGTTAATTTTACAAATTTATAAAAATAATTTGTAGTTGGCTTTTTACGTTTAGCTGTAATTTGTTTACTGACAAGACTGAGTTATATAAAATATTTTAATTAAGAATATTTAAAGAGACAACTTTAGCATTTTATAACAATTATTATATCTTGTTTTGGTTATTCATTCTAACAACGCACGTTTTACAATTAGTAATGTATTAATGCAAATAAACATGATTATGATAATTTCCTCTGTAAGCCATCTAACAGTGCTGAGAAGAATCTATAAGAAGTATAGGTCAGTAGTGAATAAAAAAACTGAATGAAAAATCTGGTTAATGAAATCTAAATTAAAAGATTTTAAGCATATTTTTAATTTATATATATGTATATTTTTTTGAGATGGAGTCTTGCTCAGTTGCCCAGGTTGGAGTGCAGTGGCGTCATCTCGGATCACTGCAACCTTTGCCTCCCGGGTTCAAGATATTCTCCTGCCTCAGCCTCCCAAGTAGCTGGGACTACAGGAGTGCACCACCATGCTGGCTAATATTTGTATTGAGATGGGGTTTCGCCATGTTGGCCAGGCTGGTTTCAAACTGGTCTTGAGGTCAGACTGGTCTGACCTCAAATGATCCGCCCCCCTCAATCTCCCAAAGTGTTGAGATTTCAGGCGTGAGCCACCGTGCCTGACCTGTAATTTTTATTTAGTTTTTTCAGTGATGGCATAAGTGAGTGTCCACATTTAAAGTTATTTTGGTTTACACATGGCCTTTGTTTTTTATTTATGAGAAAAAAAATTAACGAAATAAATTAAGGGGTGGTACAGAAATGCAAATCTAGAGGACTTAAAATGTGCATGAAAAGTTTTTTTATTTGATATGACAGAATAACTTATAGGTCAAATATTTTAATATTTATATATATAATAGATGCCAGTTAGCCCCATTGACAAGTTTCTCTTATATGGAAAAGGCCACAAAATGTCTTCTACTGATGCTAGATTAGTTGATTAGGGATAGATATCTGAAATAATCTAGGCCAGTTTGATTTTCTCACTCAGCAATTACTTTATTGACTAGTTTTATTAGTTCATTCAGTCAACAAGTATTTATTGAAGGCTTATTATATGTTTGGTTGCTAGAGATATAAGGATGGAAAATTCAGATAAAGGTTCTGCTCAAACAAAGAAATAAAATTGGCTAGACGTGGAAATAGGGGCATCCAAGACGGAAGGTCTACAAATTTGTGCTGTTAAGGTCTATGGAACTCCTCTGATTCCTGCCATTATAAAAAACTGTTGATGGTTTAGTTATTTCTTCAGTTCTTTGAGCTACCCCAGCATCCTTTCAGTCTTTCCAATAAGATGGACCACCTCCTTCTTACTCTTATTTTTAATTTCTTAAATTTGTTTTAGGCCAAAAGACCCTAACCAATGTATAAATTGGACCTAGGGTAAGGTTTCATTATGGACTTAGCTTTGGTCAGATGGTTAGATGGCTACTCTTATATCTAACAGATTGGCTATGAAGATGTGGAATTTGAATACAAATGATAGCTTCTTTACAGTTCAAATCTTAGAGTAGGGAAATGAGCATTTCATAGCAGAAAGTTTTGTTCTGAACAAAACAGTGTCCACTGTAATGTATATCTATCAAATATACTGCATTATTTTTGGTTAGGACTTGGAAGTTTTATTTCATTTCATCATGTTTTTGATTAAGAATTTGTAGGAATTTTGTGCAACAAGAGGTTATAATGTTTATACTTATTAATATTCTGACTGAGGTTGAAGTCTTCATTCTAGAAAGAAAAAAATGCAAAAATACTCTGATCTCAGAAGATATGAAAACTATCACTTTTCAGAATGACTGATTTTGTTTTTGAACCAGCTCTTTTAATAGTTTCATGTTCAACTTTTTGTATTTGTCATAGCGTATTTATTAAATGAATCACTATGTCACCACATTCTATAGTGATTTACATAGAGATGTTTAGTAAATGTGGCATGATTTAAATTTAACAATTAATTGTATAGAATTTCACTGTAAGGTTGATTTAAGTGCATTTATTATTGCAATTGCAAGGTTACAAATTGAGTTTCAGAAAAATATTTAAGGACCCCTTTTAAAAAACTTTTAGTTTTGAACTAATGTTAGACTTACGGAAAAGTTGCAAAAATAGTAGAGTTTACATATATACCCCCTTTATCCTAAGTTTCACTTTCTCTAGTTTCAGTTACCTAAGGTCAGCCTTTGTCTGAAAATTGATGAGTACAATATAAGAAAATATTTTGAGGGGGAGAGAGAAGAGATGGAGGTCTCATTCTGTCACCTAGGCTGGAATACAGTGGTGCAGTCATAGCTCACTGTAGCCTTGAACTCCAGGGCTCAAGCGATCCTCCTGCCTCAGCCTCCCAGTGAAGCACCACACCTGGCTATTTTATTATTGTTGCTGTTAATCTAATTTGCCTAACTTGTAAATTAAACTTAATTTTAGGTATGTATAGGATAAAACGTATATGTAGTGTTCAATATTATTTGCAGTTTCACTCATCCACTGGGGGTCTTGGGATGCATTCCCTGGGCATGGGGTGGTGGGACTACTGTGTTCTTTAACCAGTTTCATCTAATGTTAACATGTTGCACAACCATGGGACAGTTATTAAAACTAGGAGGTTGACATTGATACATATTATTAATTACAGGCCTTATTTGAATTCCATGTATTTTTCCTCTAATGCCTTTTTTTTGTTCAGGATAGAATCCAGGATTGCACATTAGATTTAGTTGTCTTTATTCTGCAGTCTGTAATCGTTCTGTAGACTTTTTGTCTTTTATGACTACACTTTGAGTTTGTACAATGGTCTGTCATGATTGGGCCAAAGTTACGCATATTTGACAACAATACCACAGAAACAATATGTCTTTTATCATGGGGTTCATGATGTATGTCTTCTTTATTGGTGATACTGACCTTGATCACTTGTTAAGGTGGTTTCTGCTGGGTTTCTCCACTGTAAAACTATCTCTTTGCAGTTAATAAATTTCTTGGAAGATACTTTGAGACTATGCAGATAAAATCTAAAGCTCTATCTTTCTTTGTTCTTATATATTTTTTTAATTTTTGTAAATTTATGGTCTTTGTTCTTTTTAATCTAATTCATTACCAAGACCTATGGTTTTATCATTCAAAATGAATCTTTCTTTTTTTTGGATCAAGTTGAGATCAGTTTCCTTAAATTCATTTTATCATTCATGGCCAGGTATACAAAAATGAAAAACACTAGCGATGCAAAAATGAACAAGATCCACATCTTGTAGTAGCATGTAATAGTAGGCTTTGGCATTAGACAGATCTGATTTCAAACCCTAAATTTTAATCTTGGAGTCCTGTGAGGTTATGCAAGTTGCTTACCTTTGTTGAACCTCAAATTATTTCACAGAATTATTAGTAAGGGATAAATTGGAAATTCTAGAAAAGGCAAAACTAGTCTACAATGCCAGTACATTGTTGGTTGCCTTGGGCTGAGAGTGAGGTGTTGACTCAGAGGGAGCTGAGGAGCCTTTTGGGATGAAGGCAATATCTTATCTCTTAATGTTTTTCTAAAACTTTATACTGAACATTTGAAATGAGTATATTTTATTTTAGGCAAATTATATTTTAGTGAAATTTATTTGAAAACCAAGGTGATTCTCTTTGAACCTAGTTTTCCATTTAATGGCATAAAATATGACATGTAAAATTCATAAGTCTTAGGTTTTAGAAATCAGTCATTTAGCTCTCCCTTATCCAGAGGAGTCTTGTGACAGCTTAGCATTTGCAGAGCAATTTAAGAGTTTAAGTCTGTAGTTGTGACACAGTAAGAAATATATTTTTGGTCCTACCCCCAGTTCCTGACACAAAGAACATAAAGGCCGTTATAATTTCCTGAGTTATAGGAGTGCTGTCCTATATTGTTTAAATATTTGGTCATTGACCCTGGTTCCTGTCTCAGAACTCCTAAATCCCTTTACATTTTGGTGGTGATAGTAGTGTCTTTTGTTGGAATGGGGTGACACTTGGGCTCCTGCATAACTTCAGAATGGGGGCTGGTCAACAGAAAGCCCACACCATAATTAGAACCTTGGAAATTTCAGCCCCACTTCCATCTTCTGGAAAGGGGAGAGGGACTGGAGATTGAATTAATAATCGATTATTCCTACATGATGAATGCTAAAAATTATTAAACCATGGGATTTAAAGAGCTTCTAGGTTGCGTTGAAATGCTGGGAGTGTGACAAGTCCAGGGAGGCCATGAAGTTCTGTGTACCTCCTCAACCTTGCCTTATACATCTCTTCCATTTGGCTGTTTCTGAGTTGCATGTATTATAATAAACTGGTAAATGTAACTAAAGTGCCTTCCTGAGTTCTGTGAGTTGTTATAGCAAATTATCAAACCTAATGGAAGATGTTATGGAAACCTCAGATTTATAACCAAGCCAGACAGGAGTTTTTAGATAACCTGAGGACCCCTACTACAAATTGACATCTGAAGTGGGAGCAGTCTTGTTGGGACTGAGCCTTTAAGCTGTGGGTTCTGCACTAACTCTGAGCAGAATTGGGTTAAATTGGAGGACACTCAGTTGGTGACTGCAGAGAACTGGAGAATTGCTTGGTGTGGAAAACCCACACATTAAGAACCACTGGTGTTTCTTTGTGAAGATAGAAGAAAAACAAATGTTTTCCTTTAGTAGTCATTGCATTTCCTCATGTCTTTAGGTCTGAGACTCTCCAGTTATTCTTTTTCTTCTTAAGTAGATTCAGACTCGGGATCTTTCTGATCTCTTTTGGTCTCCTTAGAATCTTCTAAATTAATTATCTAGGGAGTTTGACTATCTAGAGGTTCAAATTGACTGAAGTCAGCTTCTTGGGACTCCTTTGAGTACAGAATTCTATTCTTCCCTTTGCAACCACAGAACTGGCTGGATTCTGGTGAGCTCCTGAAAGTTATTATTTGGTAATCTGTAGTTTTTAAGATGTTTGGTTGGCATACCCTTGTGTATCTATATGAACCTTATGGTTAATTTATTCTTTTCCAAAGTACTCAAGGATTTTGGTAGAGAAAAAAGTTTTATATGCATATTTTAAAATCATGTTACTTTCCATGTGATCTAAAAGTAATTTTCTATGGAAAAGAGATCAGTGTTTTAAAATTATAGCTTTTTCTTTTTTTTTTCTTTTTAAGCTTTTCCTATTTTGGTAGTAGGCAAAGGAAGAAGTACTGTTGTAATTTATAGTGCTCAAAATGTTAATTGGCTGCATAAAAAAGTCACCTTAATTTTTTTTTTTCTCTGATGGAGATAAAATTATTCGGTAGCTCTGCCTTAGAAAGACCAAAGGCTGAGGGGAGAAAGCTGAAACAATGACATATAGCTATGTAGATAGTAATTTTAAATGGAAATTCTGAATCTGTAGATGAGCTACTAAATGAGACTGCTTAAAGGGAAGGGCGGAGCTTTTGAGTCACCTGTAGTTAGTGTAGTTAATAAAATTTTGTTGGTATCACAATGGCATTAAGCTGTGTTGGATAAATTATAAATAATGTGTTCAATTTAAATCTGAGGTAATTTTTACAGTTAAAGCATTGTTTATTTTATACCTTGTACCAAATGCTATGTTATTCTTTTAAATGTTAAGTAATGGCATTTGGTAAATCTTTATATATATTTAAAAGCATTATTGATTGGAAAAGTTTATAAATTTTGTTGTCTGGTTATACAACTGTGAGAACCTATTTTAGGGGTGAGGTACAGGGGTAATTACTAAAAATCACCAACTTTCTACTAGCTATTTCTACAGGCTGTAAATTTTGGCCAAATACTTTGGAGGATTTAAATAGTTCTCATGAGGTTCAGCTTTACAAATCCAAATTTAAAGTGCCATGGCAAATGTATCTTTGGTATTTTTTGTCCTAGTTATCTAGAATAAAGCCAAAGTGCACTTTTATTAAATGCATCATTAAGATTAGACTGATATTGCAATGTAGGTATCTATAGCAGAAACATAGTTTGGAATAATAGATTTAAAGTTTCTATTTCTCTTCAGTGGCAGATGTTACACATTCTAAGTTGGAAACCCTCATGGTAATAGATTTTGATTGAGAACTTGTCAGTCATTGTAGCAGCTGCTTTAGACCACATTTATATTTAAATAGGAGAAAGTGATCTGTTTAGAATTTTTAAAGTTGTTGCCATGGCAAAGTAACTTGCTATCTCATCTTTTTATCTTTGCCATTGAAGTGATCTATCTGGCTGCTTATTCCCAGGAGTAAGGAGGATGAACTGTTCTGTTGGAAAGCTTTTATTAGGACAATGCTGAATGCTTCCTAATGGGATATAAGTTAGAGAGACTAAAGCTTTCAGAAACTATGGCTTTGGTTAGATATAATTAGAATTGATTTTTTTCTCAATTAAAAACAGGCAAGATAAAGCTAAAACATTTTTTAAGAAGAAAAATATGAGCTTAATTTAACACTATTTTTGACAAATTCAATGAATAACATATTCAAATTAAATGCTATGAAAAGGAATTTCTTTGAATGAGTCTATTATTTCTATAGCATGAAACACTTTGTAAATCTGTCTTTATAAAATTGTATATTATGTTATGTTTTGTTTTGTTTTGTTTTTTAAAAAAAACCTGTCCAGTGTCTTCTGCTGCCCAGTTTTTTTTAACTTGATCTCTTGAAAACCATGGCAGAGGGCTGGGTATGGTGGCTCATACTTGTAATACCAGCATGATGGGAGGCCAAGGCCAGAGGACCCCTTGAGCTCAGGAGTTCCAGACCAGCCTGGGCAACATAGTGAGACTCTGTCTCTACCAAAAACCGAAAATGTGCCTTGTAGTCTAGCTACTTAAGAGGCGGCTGCAGTGGGAGGATCTTTGAGACCAGGTTTTCAGGGATACCTGAGCTATGATCACACCACTGTGTTCTAGCCTGGGCAACAGAGAAAAACTTTGTCTCAAAGAAAAAGAAAAGAAAACCATGGCATCATAATCTGGTTAGTATAAATGATTTTGTGTTTCATATTAACTTTACTTTTATTACATTAAATGTCTTTAAAGGAAAAGAAATTTCCTTAAAGGAAGAATATTAGTGCAATTCTTGTCAAGCTAATAATTTCCTACATTATGGATATTAACTCCATACTAAAGCTTAATCTTTGTTTTTATCATCAATGTATACGCTAGTAGTCAAAGCAACACAAATTGAGGGTGATTGGCAAGTGGCAAATTGTCATTTGCCAAACAAAGACCTCTCAAATAAAAAGAATTTGATGTTCAGAGGCACACACAAGGGAGTAAGAAGATTTGTTCCAGTAGTTGTATATTGTAAGGCTAACTGACATGTCTTTGATTAATTTGAGATATTTTGTATTATATTGGCTTGGCAGCTTTAAGGCATACTGCATATTTGTAATGTCATATCCTAAAATAATGTGACTTGTGACATTTACTGAGACAGAATTATGATTTCTTGGTCATCGGAGCATATGGAAGACCATCTAATAAAATATCAAGTCTTGTATTTAAAATGAAGATACTCACTTAATACTTAAGCAGCTTTTCAAATAGAAAAGGCCTTTTAACCTCAAGCCCAAGAGAAAGCAAGGCATTGTCAAATTTATCAAGTCTTCTTTGCATTCTACTGGCTATTTGGTAATGCCTTTGTGGCTAATTACTTGAGAGAAATGAGTACATTAGCTGAAGGTAACACTTCTTTTGTTTTTCAGAGATGCAGAAATATAAAGATATGGAGAACATGAGAAATTAAAAAGTAACTAAAGGAAAGTTTGGGTCATTGATTTTGTGGTTTTAATATAGTCATGTACCACATAAGGATGTTTTAATCAACAGAGGACTGCATATACAATGGTGGTCCCATAAAATTATAATAGATCTAAAAAATTCCTATATCCTAATGACATCATACCTGTTGTAACTTGTAATGCAACACATAATCTTTTCTGTGCTTAGATACACAAATACTTACCATTGTGTTACAATTGCCTACGTTTAGTACAGTAACATGCTATATAGGTTTGTAGCCTATGAGCAATAGGCTATAACATTTATTAATAGGTTTGTGTATGTAAACTCTGATGTTGACACTGATGAAATCACTGAACAAAGGCGGTTTTCAGAACGTGTATCTGTCATTAGAAGATGTATAACCATACACATTTAAAAGCTAATGAAAATCTTAGAGAACCCTAAATATTTGTAAGTTTTAAGTGAATTTTAAGAATTTATCAACTATTATGTATCATGAATATTTTAATCACTTAATAAATATTGGGCAGTATCTCAAACAAATTCAGATATATCTGTGCTAGGCAAGTTTTATTCAAAAAAGGAAGTACTAATATGATAATTTTTTTTTTGAGATGAGTCTCGCTCTGTCACCAGACTGAAGTACAATGATATGATTCAGCTCACTGCAACCTCTACCTCCCAGGTTAAGTGATTTCCCTGCCTCAGCCTCCCAGGTAGCTGGGACTACAGACCGTATACCACCATGCCCAGCTAATTTATTTTTTGTATTTTAGTATAGATGGGGTTTCACTGTGTTGGCCAGGGTGGTCTTGAACTCCTGACCTTGTGATCCACCCACCTTGGCCTCCCAAAGTGCTGGGATTATAGGGGTGAGCCACCATGCCTGGCCAAGAATTTTTTAAAGAGACAGTTTTCTATTCTCTTTAATAAGTCTAGAATACCAATTTTGAAATCCTTAGTAAATGTTCTTTTTCTTGAATCCTCATATTTACATATGGCCACAAATTAGACTCTCTCTATTTGACTAGACTAGCATCTAAATTATTAGATGATATTGTGGTTAAATGATAGTAAGTTTGTGATGATATAATTTGGCATGTTGCAGAAGATAGGAACATTGAGAATATATAGTTCATCATAATTACATTCCAACTGAATATTTACATATGTATAGTAATAGAAATGGAATTTTAAAAATTAGGAATACAGTATATTGATAGTAGTAAAATAGATGCAGGATTGTATCTCAGTCCCTATTGTCTAAATGGAGAAATATTTTATTTCAAAAATAATAATTCCTAAGAATTTGTACTTGTGAAATTTTTTTTTTTTTTTTTTTTTTTTTTTTTTTTTTTTTTGTAGACAGGGCTTCCCTTTGTCACTCAGGCTGGAGTGCAGTAGCATCATCTTGGCTCACTGTAGCCTCGAACTCCTGGACTCAAGTGATCCTCACTCTTCAGCACCCCAAGTAGCTGGGACTACAGGCCCATGCCACCACACCTGGCTATTTTTTTTGTATTTTTTGTAGACATAGGGTTTTGCCATGTTGCCCAGGCTGGTCTTGAACCCCTGGAGCTTAACCAATCTGCCTGTCTCGGCCCTCTAAAATGCTAGGATTACAGGCATTAGCCACTGTCCCCGGCTGTGAATCCTTATTCTTATTTGCTTTTCAGTTATTTTTCATTGTGATAAAATATACATAACATAAAACTTGCCGTTGAAATCCATTTTTAAGTGTATATAGTTCATTAACATTAAGTACATTCATAGAGTTATGCAACCATTATCCCTATCTATTTATAGAACTTTATCATCATGTCAAACTCAAACTCGATACATTAAACAGTAACTTTCCATTTTCCCCTTCCCCTAACTCCTGGGTAAACACTGTTCTGTCTCGCTCTGAATTTGACTATTCCAGGTACCTCATGTAAATAGAGTCATATAGCACTGGATTTTGTATTTGTATTGTGTCTGACTTTTTTCACTTAGCATAATGTCTTCAATGTTTATTCATGTTATATAGCATGTATGGAATTTCATTCCTTTTTAAGGCTGAGTACTATTACATTGTATATATATGCCACATTTTGTTAATCCATTCATCTATTCATGGACCCTTGGATTGCTTCTACTTCTTGACTTTTCGTAACTAGTGCTGCCATGAACCTGGTGTACAAATATCTGTTTGAGTGCCTGCTTTTACTTCTTTTGAATATAGACCCAGAAGTGGAATTGCTCAGTCATATGGTAATTCTATCTTTCACTTTTTGAGGAATCATCATACCATTTTCCATGGCAGCTGCAGTTTTACATTTCCACCAGTAATGCACAAGGATTCCAATTAATTCACATACTTGCTAACCCTTGTTATTTTCTTTCTTTTTTAAATAACCATCCTAAAGGGCTAGAAGTGTATTCTTACTTGTTTTTACTTCTGTATAAAATTACCCTGTCTTCACTGGGTATACTATTTCTTCTTTGGAAAATCTTGCTCAATATAAAAGACAAATTACTTAGATAAGGTATCAAGAAAAAACTCTTATTGTATTTGTTACATTAAGGGAGAATTATCTCTAACACTAGAATTGCTAAATAAGTTCATTCATTCATTCAAAAAATGTGTATTGAATGCCCGCTTACACCATGTCGGGCAGTGTTCTAAGCTTTGAGTATACAGTGATAAATGAGAAAATCATGGCCCCTGCTTTGAGGGAGCTTGTATTGTAGTGAGAGAGACATATGATAAATTAATGAATACAAAATTAAAATATCACTTTCATGATATTTATCTGACATTGTGCCTTCAAAGATAATATATACAATATTCAGTGAAAATACTAATATTAAATAAAATACATATTGCAAGATTGTATATATTCCAGCTATAACCTCATTTTTAAAATCCTTGTGAAAGGAAACAATGTCATGAAAATGCTAACAGTGGTTCTAGGATGATCCAATTCATTGATTTTTTTTTCCTTAACTAAAATTGCTTCAAGTGTGCATATATTGTTACCTTAGAAACTGCAGATAATTACATAAACAATAAATTAATAAACACTAATTTTGGGATGATGTTTAATTTGACTTTCCTGTTTCCAGTTTTGACCAAAAGTGCTAAGTATTATTGAACATTTTATCTCTCTTAATTATGCCAAGTAAATACAAGGCTTATTGTGATTTATGCCAGGTAAATCCAAGGTTTATTGTGATTAAATGTTAATTTTTAGCTCTAGGAAGATGTTCTTATTTTTGGTCAGTTTGCAATACTATTAGGATATTATGGACAAAATAGAAAGTATGATTTTAAAAATTGCTCAGTATTTATTAATGGAAAATTGTCATTTTTATCAAAAAGAAAAATAGTGGAAAATTCATTATAGTTCTTTCACTATAGTTCTTTCTGGCTAAAAACTGTGTAATATATGAGTAGATAAAATATGTATTAGTCTGTTTTCACACTGCTATAAAAAATACCTGAGATTGAATAATTCATAAAAGAAAGAGGTTTAATTGACTCACAATTCCGCACAGCTGGGGAGGCCTCAGGAAACTTAAAATCGTGGTGGAAGGAGAACTGGAAGCAAGGCACATCTTACAAGGCGGTGTGGGGAGCTACTACTTTTTAACCATTAGATCATGTGAGAACTCAGTATCATGAAAACAGCATGGGGGAACCCGCCTCCATGATCCAGTCACTTGCCTTCCGCCCTTAACATGTGGGTATTACAGGTACCTTCTACAACACATGGAGATTACAATTTGAAATGAGATTTATATTGGGACACAAAGCCAAACCGTATCATTCCATCCCAGGCCCCTCCCAAATTTCATGTCCTCACATTTCAAAACAATACCTTCCCAACAGTCCCTCAAAGTCTTAACTCATTCTAGCATTAATCCAAAAGTCCAAGTCTAAAGTCTCATCTGAGACAAGCCAAGTCCCTTCCACCTATGAGCCTGTAAAATCACAAACAAGTTAGTTACTTCCAAGATACAATAAGGGTACAGGCATTTGGTAAATGTTCTCATTCCAACTTGGAGAAATTGGACAAAACAAAGGGGCCGTAGGTAGGCCCCATGCAAGTCAGAAACCCGGCAGGGCAGTCATTAAATCTTAAAGCTCCAAAACCTCATTTGACTCTATGTCTCACATCCAGGGCATGCTGAGGCAAGGGATAGGCTCTCATGGCCTTGGGGAGCTCTGCCCTTGTGGCTCTGCAGGGCACAGCCCTTGGCAGCTGCTTTCATGGGCTGGCATCAAGTGCCTGTAGCGTTTCCAGATACCTGGTGCAAGCTGTTGGTGGACCTACTTTTCTGGCATCTGGAGGATGGTGGCCCTCTTCTCACAGCTTGATTAGGCAGTGCCCCAGTGAGGTCTCTCTGTGGGGGCTCCAACCCCACATTTCCCTTCTACACTGCCCTAGCAGAGGTTCTCCAGAGGGCTTTGCCCCTGCAGCAGACTTTTGCCTGGCCATCCAGGTGTTTCCATGTGTGCTCTGAAATCTACGCAGAGGTTCCCAAACCTCAACTCTTGTCTTCTGTGCATCCACAGGCCCAAAACCACATAGAAGCTGCCAGTGCGCCTGAGCTATACCTTGGCCCCTTTTAGCCATGGCTGGAGCTGGAGCAGCTGGAATGCAGGCTGCTCTCCCAGGGCTGCACGGAGCAGCAGAGGCCCAGCTGATGATATCATTATTCCTTCTTAGGCCTCTGGGCCTATGATGGGAAGGGCTGCCATGAAGATCTCTGACATGCCCTAGACATTTTCCCCATTGTCTTGGTTATTAAATTTGACTCCTTATTACGTATGCACATTTTTGCAGCTGGCTTAAATTCTTTTCCAGAAAATGACCTTTTTGTTTCTACCACAGAGTCAGGCTGCAGATTTTCCAAACCTTTATACCCTGCTTCCCTTTTAACATAAGTTCAAATTTCAATTTCTTTGTAAACACATCTGACTGACTGCTTTCAGAAAAAGCTAACCTCTTGAATGCTTTGCTGCTTAGAAGTTTCTTCTGCTGAAGAAAAAAAAAACAAAAAAAAAAGAAAAAAAAAAGAAATTTGTTCTGCCAGATAACCTAAATCAACTCTCTAAAGTTCAAAGTTCCACACATCTCTAGGGCAGGGGAAATGCCACCAGTATGTTTGCTAAAGCATAGCAAGGGGGACCTTTGCTTCAATATCCAATAAATTATTTGTTTCCATCTGAGACCACCTCAGCCTGGACGCCATTGTCCATATCACTATCAGCCTTTTGGTCAAAGCCATTCAACAAGTCTCTAGGGTTCCAAACTTACCCTCTTCCTGTCTTCTTCTGAGCCCTCTGAACTGTTCCAGCCTCTGTCTGTTACCCAGTTCCAACATCACTTCCACATTTTTAAGGAAGTGAAAATGATTTCACTTTCATATGATCTTTATAGCAGTGCGCTACTGCTGATAACAATTTTCTGTATTAGTCTGTTTTCACACTGCTATAAAGAATACCTGAGACTGGGTGATTAATAAAGGAAAGAGTTAATTGACTGATAGTTCCACGTGGCTGGAGAGATCTCAGGAAGATTAAAATTATGGCAGAAGGTGAAGGGGAAGCAAGACATGTCTTACATGGTGGCAGGAGAGAAAGCGCAGAGGAGACTGCCACTTTTTAACCATCGGACCTTGAGAGAACTCACTCACTATCACAAGTACAGCATTGGGGGTAACTGCCCTTGTGATTCAATAACCTCCCTCACTCAACATGTGGCGATTACAGGTCCCTCCCTCAGCACCTGGGGATTATAATTTGAGATGAGATTTGGGTGGGGACACAAAGCCAAACCATATTAAAATAGTACTGAATTTTGAATAACTTATTGTGAATTGATGTTACAGTCTGATTTGAAGAGTACCTCTTTAGCATAACAATATAGTACATTGCCTAATAATAGAATAATGCTTTAAGAAGGAGCTCTGGAGAGGGGAAGGGTGCTTCTTTTTAAAAAAAAATTTCAACTGAGTAATGACTGTTTATTAGATGCCTGATATTTATCACACATTACATGTTAGCATGTAGTATTTCTAACCTTGTGGGTAGTATAGATGAGAATATTGAGGCCCAAGAGAGTCAGTTAATATTTCCAAAGTCACAAATTAATATGTATATTCGAGTTAAAAAAAAGTTACTAAGAGAGAGCCTGAAGATAATTTGCAATAAGCCCTAGTAATGGATGTTTTCATAGGATTCTTATGTCTGATTCAGAATCATTAGCTCCACAATAATCTAACTTACCTAGTTTACAAGGTAACTAGCTTTGAATTTATTTTGTCTCCTCAACACTTTCTAGGAGGAAGCTTTTCTCAAGAAACAATCCCTGCATTGAAGTGAGAGAAAATGGAGGTCAGGTGACTAATTAGGGTTTGGATGTATAAGAATTCAATAAAAGGAAGGAAAATTAGATATTATTTAAGATATACTGAGCTTAATTCTATTTTCTTATGGGATTTAAGTAGCTTCTTATGAGTTAAATGTTTAAAAGAAATGTAAGGCTGGATGTGGTGGCTCATGCCTGTAATCCTAGCACTTTGGGAGGCCAGAGGCAGGCAGATCACTTGAGGTCAGGAGTTTGAGACTAGCCTGGCCAACATGGTAAAACCCCATCTCTACTAAAACAAAAAATTAGCTGGGCGTGGTGGTGCGCACCTGTAATCCCAGCTACTAAAGGAGGCTGAGGCGGGAGAATTGCTTAAACCTGGGAGGCAGAGGTTGCAATGAGTTCACATTGTGCTACTGCACTCCAGCCTGGGTGACAAAAAGAAGAAGAAAAAAGAAATATAAGTTATGTTATTTCTTATAGGAGTTAAGTCTAATTAAATACAAAAATTATTCATTAAAAAGTATTCTAGCATTTATAGAAAATTAAAAATACATATCAGACTCTTATAGTACCCTTAATGTTTATATCCATTTATTCTGTTTTACTCTTTGATTATTAGTATCCGCTAATTACTTGTTAAATAAAATTTGGCTTTTTCTTTATGTAGATGCTGACTGAAATGTCCACTGAAATATAGAGAAAACCCCTCATTCCATGCTTTGTCTGTTAATTGGTACTGTAAATTGGCATTCCGGTTTATAAATCAGATTCCTTTGTGTATATTTAATGTGAGTTTGTTTCTCAAAGTTTATTTGTAAAGTCCTTGGTTAATTTTAGGCCAGTTATATTTTTGCTCTAGTGTTCTTTAGATAAAAGTATTGGAATTTGTTAAACTTATTCCTACACTGTGGCTCCTGGCATTTGTGGTCAAATAGTTTTTAAAAGTATATACATTTCTAGCAGAATAATCCCAATTTCAATTTTGGTATACATTTAAAATTGGTTTTCAGAATGCATTTGAGGTTAAATTTCCTCAAAAAATAACAACGTACACTGTTTGCTTGAAGAATACTTGGCAGGAGCATAAATGACAGTCTAACTCCTTAGTTTAGAGAGATTTTATCTGTAAGAAAAAATTTTCAAAGGCCAAAGCTTCTAAGCCTTTTATGATATTTTACTACATGCTTGTTCCCTCTTATTGTACCTGAATTCATGGTACTTACAAATTTAATCTATAGCAACCAGCCAAAGAAACCAACAATTTCTGTTCAACTAGAAGGTAGGAATTGATACCTGTATTTTTGTTTGTTTCGTGTTGTTTCTGTTTTTTGAAAAAAACACAAATTATTCTTCTTTTATAAAATCACCTAAAGTGTATGGGCTTTGCTTAACATGTTAGTGTGATCATTACCTGTTTGTAGTGCACTAATGAGCTTGGCCTCTTTTTTTTGAAAAATGAAAAAGTTCTCTTCCCAGATTTTCTAAAACAGCCCAATTTCTTGCAGTCAGGATTATTTTATCTGCTGTATATGCTAAGTATTGTTTTACTTTCCTTCTAAATTTATTTTAAAAGTGATTTCCTTAAGTATGTGATTTAAGGTTTATTATTTGGTGGGTTTTATTTTTAAGTAACTTCTTATATAAATATTTATCTATGTAAATATATAACAGAAAAGGCCTTTCTGGGACAGTGTGTGTTACAGTTACCTTAGTTATACTTTGTCAGCCTCAGGGCTGCATTAAGTTCCACTAGGTTTGTATCTTATTGCTCAAAGATTGTTAATTACCCAGCCAGTTTTCTGATTCTCTCATCTGTAGTAGGCAGAATAATACCCCTCCCTGCAAGACGGCTGTGTCCTAATCCCTGGAATTTGTGGATATGTTACTTTAGTGCCAAAGGGTAATTAAAATAGCAAATGAGATTAAGTTGTTAATTAGGTATCTTTAAAATACGATTATTTTGGATGATCCACATTGCCCAGTGTTAATCACTAGGATCCTTAAATTGTGGAAGAGGGAACCAAAAGTGCTATTTGAGAAAGACTTTATTGGTCATTGCTGGCTTTGAAGATGGAGGAGTGGGAAGCATGAGGAAAGGAATGAAGGCAACCTCTAAAAGCTGGTTAAGGCAAGAAAATGGATTCTTCCCTAGAGACTCTAGAACAAAACAGTTCTGCTGACACCTTGATTTTTACCTAGTTCGACCCATTTTAGTTTTTTCATCTCTAGAACAGTAGCATAATAAATTTGTGTTCTTTTAAGCCACCAAATTATGGTAATTTGTTAAGACAGTCATAGAAAAATAATACACCACGTAACTGTCATTACCTTTCCTTTTTGTCACTCACCCTAGACCTGCGTAGATAGATACTCCCTGTTCTGCCTGGGACTGCTTTTTTCCCCTCCCTGACTTCAGAGCTACTGTTTATAGGCTTTCCTCCACTATTAAGGTTGTGTTAGCCAGGGTTCTTATTTGCAGACAAAAGAGTCTACTGTAGCTAGTTTAAGTAAGGTTTTATAGCATAGAGAATTGTTAGGAGGGCTAAAGGAGGAGGTTGAGCTTCCAGGAAAGGCTCTCAAAACCATACTGCGGAATCAGCCTATGGAGCTGATAGCTGATAGCTTTGTTCTGAAAGCCACAGAGTCAGGTGGCTCCTACCTCATGTTCTAGATCGTTTTGGAGATCTGGCTGAAGATTATTTTGCCTTTTTCTTGACCTAAATCTTCTTTGGTTCACACTGCAAGAGACTATCTTGCCCTGCCATTACCTGTCTGATCTTATCTCCTATTAGTTTGTCCCTATCGCTTTGTTCTAGGAACATCATTATCTTGCTGTTTACAAGTCAGATGTCCCTGTAGCAGGAAGATGCCTGTAACTCATGGGGCATTTAAAATTTTAATCTACAGCAACCATCCAAATAAACCAACCATTTATATTCAACTAGAAGGTAGGAATTGACAACAGATAAAATAATCCTGATTATAAGAAATTGGGGCTGTCTTGGAAAATCTTCCCCTTTCACCTTTTTTGTCTATGGTCATTGGATCACCATTCATTTTTTCAATTATAATTCAGATATCCAGGATGAGAGAGACTCACTTTCCATGCTGATCCAAATAAGGGTTGCTAGTCTCTCTCACCTTAGCTCCATTTGGCAGTAGGGATGAAGAACTGTGGGAAAATCAAAGGTTTTTCTTTTTCAGTCATATCAAGAAGATGGAAAGTAAGACTTTTCAAAAATAGCATTTTCTAAATTTTCTGATGGCTGAGATTAGAAGCAATAGTCTTCTAAACTTTCTGATGACTGGTGGAGATGGTGGAGCCATCATTTGCTCAAAGGAGGAAAGATGATGTAGCAAAGGTAAGACTTGTTATGTAAATTTAAGCCAATGATCAATGATAAGTGTTTCTCTACTCAGTCCTCCCTTTCTTTCTGGTGCAGAGGTAGACACCCATAAAAATTGAGATTTCCTTTACAGATATAGATTGGTTTTATAAACATGTTTCAAAATAGCCAGCTGAATGACAGAAAGGTGTATTTTAGAGACCAATTTAGTTCAGTAGACAGTCTTTATAAGTTAACTGTCATTTTTTAGCTAAATAACTTGAGTTCAGGGCTAAGCCGGTTAACTAATAGGGCAAAGAAAATATTCTCTCTGCCTGGACTCCACATGGATAGCTCTGATAAAGAAGCAAGCCTATTTCACCTGAGGGCTTACCTTCTTTTAACAAACACTTTATCCGCCTTTCTTTTCACATTCAGGACACTATAGCAACTTAGCCAAAAGATTTGCAGATTCAGTTTTTTTAAATCAACGTGTTGCCTTTTATCAAGAGGCTTTCAAAAGAAGCAATAAAAATATTGCAATATTTTTAGAAGCTTCTGCACATCAGTAGGCATCAGTGGGTCAGCTTTTTTTTTTTTTTAAGATGGGGTTTCATCATGTTGGTCAGGCTGGTCTTGAACTCCCGACCTCAGGTGATCCGCCCGCCTTGGCCTCCAAAGTGCTTGGATTACAGGCATGAGCCACCATGCCCGGCCTGTGGGTCAGCTTTTTAAAAAATTATTATTATACTTTAAGTTCTGGGATACATGTGCAGAACGTGCAGTTTATTACATAATATACACGTGCCGTGGTGGTTCGCTGCACCCATCAGCGTGTCACCTACATTAGGTATTTCTGTTAATGCTGTCCTTCCCCTATCCCCCCAACCCCCGACAGGCCCCAGTGTGTGACGTTCCTCTCTTTAGGTCCATGTGTTCTCATTGTTGAACTCCCACTTGTGAGTGAGAACATGCTGTGTTTGGTTTTCTGTTCCTGTGTGAGTTTGCTGAGAATGATGGTTTTCAGCTTCATGTCCCTGCAAAGGACATGAACTCATCCTTTTTTATGGCTGCATAGTATTCCATGGTGTATATGTGCCACATTTTCTTTATCCAGTCTTATCATTAATGGGCATTTGGGTTAGTTACAGTCTTTGTTATTGTGAACAGTGCTGCAATAAACATACTTATGCATGTGTCTTTATAGTAGAATGATTTATAATGCTTTGGGTATATACCCAGTAATGGGATTACAGGGTCAAATGGTATATCTATTTCTAGATCCTTGAGGAATCGCCACACTGTCTTCCACAATGGTTGGACTAATTTACACTCCCACCAACAGTGTTAAAGCTTTCCTGTTTAGGAGAACTTATTTTTAAATGCACTTATTGCAATGTTGTTTATTTGGAACATTCCACAGTAATTCAAGATTATTGTTTGTATGATTTTGCCATTTTTTGTGAGCATTTGCTGCTTCTGGGGCCTAAACCTTCTATGTGTAAATGTAGATGTAGCTGGAAGGTAGACTACTCAGCTCTTCGGAAATTCAGCATCACATTTTTACACTGAATCTTGGTTTTGTCTCTCAGATTTCCTTGATCGGGTTAGCCAATGATTTTTCCTACCTAAGCATGCAAGAAAATGAATCAAAGGGGAAATAATAAATAAAGCCCTGTGAATTTTCAAAAGCTAGAGTTTGCACCCCCTGTAGTATTGCCACTTTTTGTTTGACCCAGTCAGATATTTAAGGCCTCTAGCCAGTTTCAATCCAGATAATTATTGGACCCTGTCCAGTTTCTATTGTGACTTCTGAACCAAGTTCAGATAAAAAATTTGCGCAAAACTGTATAGCTCAAAACCACAAAATCTTGGATTCTGAAGCTCCACTGAGAGAACATCCCCACAGTCTGTGGTTGTTGTGAGAGAGGAATGGACAGAATGGGCCCAGCGGGTACTTCTCTTGGTCACCAGCTGCTCTTGGGGATTGCTAGTTGCTCCACTTCATGTCTCACTTTGATGCCATCTGTTTCAAAAAAAGACGTTTGACGAATTTAACATAGTTTAATTGAACAAGGAATGATTTGCAAATCCGGTAGCCCCCCTGAAAACATGATAGGTTCAGAGCAACTCTGGGGTTCCCACATGATCAGATAATATTTAAGGACAGAAAAAGGAAGAAAAATGAGTACAGAAAACAGAAGTGAGGTACAGAAACTGCTGTATTGGTTACAGCTTGGTGTTTGGCTTATATGAACAGGGCTTGAATAGTTGGCCTCTTGTGATTGGCTGAAGCTTTGTAATTGGTACAACAGTAGGTTATAATGTATTTACACATCTACTGAAGTTATAGTTCACTATATCGTGAAACCTTTAGGCTGAACCTGAAATATGTAAGGAGGCAGCTTCAGGCTATACTTAATTTAACAACATAAAGAACTTATATTTGAGTTAAGCATACTAAGCTTATGTCTCAAGTGTGCCACTTCTTTTGGTAATTAGCTTAAACTTTCCTAGGCTCTGTTTTCTCATTTGTAAAATGGAGATAAGACTTTTCGCCTCACAGAGTTGCTGTGTGGATTAAATGAGAAAAATGTATCCTTAGCATAGTTTGGCCTTTTACTACTCATATTAACATATCAATAGAAGAGTATAAAATATGTATAAAATATTCTTTCCAAGAAAGAAGACACAGTTTAGTAATCAGAATGATTAAATATACTTTAAGCCAGGGGTCCCCAGCCCCAGGGCCACAGACTGGTACTGGTTTGTGGTCTGTTAGGAACTGCGCTGCACAGCAGGAGGTGAGTAGCATTACCAGTTGAGCTCTGCTTCCTGTCAGATCAGTGGTGGCATTAGATTCTCATAGGAGCATTAACCCTATTGTGAACTGTGCATCTAAGGGATCTAGATTGCACTCCTTAAGAAAGTCTAATCTGAGGTAGAACAGTTTCATCCTGAAACCACTCCCTCCACCCCCAGACCCCTGTTCTGTGAAAAAAAATAGTCTTCCTAGAAACTGATCCTGCTGCTTTAAGCCTTAAAGAGAATAAGTTTTTAACTGTCTGGGAAACTTCTTGAGTAACTCATGCTCTGAAAATTTGGGTTACTTGGAGTTTTGTAACACTTTAATTTTCTGTTTCTTTTATGTACTAAATAGGGAGAGAAAAATATCTTTTTATTTTACTGGTCTTAGATTCATTGGCTGGGGCCCTTTACAAGACAGATGCACAAGACAGAACCATACAAATTTATTTACTGTAAGTTTTATTTGACACTGGAGCCTTCATAAGGAAATGAAGAGCTGCAGTAGCTGAACCTGAGTGTTTTTATTCTAGTTTTGATGAAGGCTAAGATTGTAGAAGAATTTAATAAGATAAAAAGTATGAGCTAAGTGTAATAAACTGGGGGAAACTTAGCAAGGCCTGTTTGTTCACATTCTTCTTGGGGTCTGTGTCTATGTTCCTTTCCTCCCAGTGTAGGGAGGGTGCCTTTCATAGAAGAGTCTTAAGACTGGCATCAGGGGAAGATCACCAAGTCTTTCCTATACATGCTGTTTCTCAGATTCCTTCATCTTAAAGTATTCAGTATGCCAACTACTGTATTTTGGGGTAGCGTGTCCCAAACCCTCATCAACTGGTTTTCATTTCAAAAGCTTTTAAATCCTCCGTGATAAAAGGTACAGTTTGTAATGTATGCAATCATACTTAGATATCTAAAAACTGTCAATAGGATTTGGCAGGGGGGGTACCCCTATATTGATTACATATGTTTATCTAGTGCTTTGATCAAAATTGTTTCCCTTTGAAAAATACAGCAGTGTTGACTTGGGCGGGGTGGGGTTGCTCCTACTTTCATGTCTGCTGAAGTACACTATTTTAAGGTTTTGTTTTCTTTATTTCTAGATAATTTAAAAGTTGACTAGTTACCCTGTCTTTAGAGGCTTATAAGTGCATTCTTGTCAGTAAGATATGTGTTTACTGTATGACCCAGCTAGATTCTGTATAGATAGTACCCTTGTATCATTAACAGTACCTTATAAAAATACTATATGGATATATAGGGGAGAAAACACAATTTATTTTCTTTCCTTTCTTAGGTTTTTAGTTGAGACATTCTCTTGAAAACAAAAGTCAGATTAACAAAAGAAACAAGTTTATTAACGTGTGCTGTACCCATCACTTAGGAGAGGCCTCAGTTCAAAAGTATATCTCCTTCAAGGCAGTGGCATGGGGGCCTTGCTTAAATAGTATCTTAACAAAAAGTCAGAAATTCTATCTAATGACAAGACAAAAAAGAGTTATTTTCAGGCTTCCAAAAGGTTGGGGTAGTACGGGAACACAAATGTACTACTGCTGTCTCTGAGCTAATAAGCAGTGTTGCAAAGGAGGCCTACCTTTAGGTGAGAAAGGCAGCAAGGAGGGGCGGGCACAGTGTGCCAATTTTTTTAAGCTTTTAACATAAACTAAAATCCCCAGTATTTTAGAGAGGAATATTTTGTTTTCCTTCAGATACTTAACAGTTTATAAATGTAGTGTTCTGCCGGGCGCGGTGGCTCAAGCCTGTAATCCCAGCACCTTGGGAGGCCGAGGCGGGTGGATCACGAGGTCAAGAGATCGAGACTATCCTAGTCAACATGGTGAAACCTCGTCTCTACTAATATAAAAAATTAGCTGGGCACAGTGGCGCGTCCCTGTAATCCCAGCTACTCAGGAGGCTGAGGCAGGAGAATTGCCTGAACCCAGGAGGCGGAGGTTGCGGTGAGCCGAGATCGCGCCATTGCACTCCAGCCTGGGTAACAAGAGCGAAACTCCGTCTCCCAAAAAAAAAAAAAAAAAAAAAAAAAAAAAAATGTAGTGTTCTAAGAGGTATGTTAAAGAAACACCTTATTCCTGCTTCCATGTGTATTATATTACCTATGAAGCATCATTGTACATTTACATAAATTCACATTTGCTAAATCACACCAAGAGGGAAAACTTAATATAATCATTTCATAATTATATAATCCATTCAGTATGATTGCATTTCCTCTTGATGCAATTTGATAAATTTGTGTTTGTATAGATACAAGATAATGTTCCAAAGATAATGCGGTTTTATACATTTTATTTTCAGTGCTCTTTAGTGGGTGTATGTATATGCTGTGTAGAGAAATTAGATGAGGTTTCTCTTAACTTCATTATAGGCAACAGTTTCTTGGCTTTGTTACAGTTTACTAGGCCCCATAGTTAAAACACCTGAGTGTAGGCCAATTCTGGAATACAAAAGTACTTGTGATAAGAGATGTAATATGAGACTGAAATTTGTTACACAAAGAGGTTACTCTACTTTTTTTTGAGGATTCAGTTTTTTAAAAAAACAAATTAATAATAACGATGGTTTCAGCATAGTATAAAGTGTAATTCACTCTTTAACAGTGAGAGTGGCTTTGTAGTGGGGTCTCAATGGTTAAGTCTAATTCTGGAACAGGTAAAAATGTTTTAGGGTCTTTTGTTAGAAGCATGAAAGCTATATTGTTTCTTAAGGAATTTAATGAAGTAAAACATATTTTTGCTTAACACTCTGATTTGTAATACTTTGACCAAATACCTTCATTCAACAGAAAGTATATACTTTTGTTAAATAGTGAAGTTTTCTGGAAATACATTAACTAAGGGACTTAGAAGAGGAATGTGAATGTTTCAGATTTCTAATCATCCTTTTCTTATGACAAAACTCTTTTTGTAGTATTACATTGCTTTAGAATAAAGTTTGTTAATGCTTGCTTTAAAAAAATGAGGTACTGTATGTGTCAAGAATAAAAAGTTGGAACTTGATAAAGTTACAGGATCTTTTTCTTCCTATGCCATCTCTACTGTTTTGTCATTGCTCTTTGAGATGAAAGAGTATAAAACCTGTATGTTTATTTAACTGTTGGATTTCTTGTTTCTCAATTGGGAAATTAAAGCAATTGATTTACACTTGATTTTAAAATTGACCTATTTGTTTTCAAAAGTATGTACATAAATGTCAAAATTTAAATCTAATATAAGCTATTTACACTAAGCATTAACATGTCTATAGTTACTCATATTGCATGTTTAATTACCTTGGTGTTTAAGAGCTCTGATGAATATTAATCTATTTACCAGGATGTGATCTGGAATTATTTTCACTGTGTGATATTAGAAAGCTCTTAAAAACACCAACATGATGTTTTATTTCTCTCACTACATAGCAATTCTTGGGCAACATAGAAGTGACATGAAGAGTAAGAGAGAAAGGGGATTAGATGCCATACTTGGGATTGAGCTGTTAGAAATTGTACATTTGTCTAAAGAGAGAAAGTGAATTGAAATGTTTTTCTTTTTTTCTATGCATAAGAAATGAAATTTTGTGGGGTGGGGCAGGAGATCTCAGGTTTTTTATCTTTATTGATTTAATCCATTCTTTCAATATCTATAGGAAGTTACACTGTATCAGTAACTGCTAGATAAATTCTGGGGATACATACTAAATGAGACAGCAGAATTGGAACTCCGTAGACTTGGGATATTAAAAATATTAGACACAGATTTAAAATAACTATGCTTATGAATTCTAATACATATGAAGATACCTGCCAGGAAATCACAAAAAACTGCGTAGCAGATTTGGAGAGGAACCAGACCAAACTTTTAAGTAGCTGAAATTTAATAAACCTGGTTTTGTCTGTGTTGAGTGCTTTGTATATCCTACTGAAACATTATAAATGTTAGGCCATATATATACAACAGCTGTTTGAAGGCCTTGAAGAGTAACTGGTGTAGGTTCGACTTGAGGGTCTGTGATTCTTGAGAAAAGAGAAACGCATGAAGTGGTCTCCGTATTTATTCTGGTCTTTTCCTTAAAGGAATTTTCTAATTCTCAGTGCCAAATGGAGATCAAGAAAAAAGAAGTGGTTTTACATGGCTTAAGGAGTCTAGAGAGGCTGGTAACTGAGGCCTAATCATGGGGATTGGCGGTAGGGGAAGAACTGCAGAAAACTGAATATTCTGCACATAATATCTGCATATAAATTCTCCTTCAAGTATGGTAGTTTAATCACTACCAGGCCCAGAGCAGGATTTCTGGAAACCCATCTGATAACAGTGACTTTAAGCCTTAAGAGCAGAGCAAAAATTTCAGCAACCTTGAAATACAGATCAAGAATTGGAATGCATAAAAAACTAGTAAGTGGCACACTGAAGCCATTATCTAAAAAGTATATCCTTTAGGATATATTTATCTATGTATATTGTGTCTTAAAAGCTAAAGATGAAAGAGAATCTGTTTAAAGAAATACAGTAATAGGCTAAGTTCTGTGATCTTTATCTTATAAATATATGGAGAAATAAGGCTATGTCCCAAATCCAAATACTGACCTCCCAGTATACACCTGAAACCACAGGTAGTAATGAACTCTATGTGCAGTGTCACTTAATCTGATAAAAGTGGCTGTGCAGGTGGAGAGAGAAGGATAGCATATACAGCATGAATGCACTGGCAAAGTAATGACAATGTCCTGAGTGTGACAGGATGGTTTAAGATTTCATCACACTGCTCACAATAGTGTGCAATTTAAAACTTTTGCATTGTTTATTTCCGGAATTTTTCACTTAATATTTTCAGACTGTCGTTGACTGTGAATAATTAAACCCATGGGTCGTGAAACTGCAGATGAAGGAGGCCTACTGTATTACACCTTAAATCATAGTTGTCCACCATCTGAATGAAGTAATAATATATGATTCTTACTAACTTTTCACTTGCTGTACCAGATTGCCACAGAAGGTAAGACCTACTTAGAAGTCAAGGATATCCTTGTGTTGGTCCATACATAATTCTTTAAGTCATCTTTGTTTTTATCTTGCTAAGGGTTTTCAGTATATCTTTGCTCTTATAAACAGCCCCCTTTTAAATGCTTAGGAAAATTTGATGTAAGTACTAAAATGTCCTCAGGATTGACCAACACAGTTAATGCATGACCAAATACATTCAATGTCCGTAGGAACATATAGCACTCAGGAGCATGTTTTTTATAGGTCAGTGAATTTTCTACAGAGCTGCTGATAATTATTTTTTAAAATAATATGCTTGTCTCAAATATTCTTGTCTAAATCATTAAGTCCATTTCACTAGAAAGTTTCCAGGCAATAAATAAAGCAATACATACACTAAATGAATTTTTATTGTCTCAATTGACATAATGTCTCTATTTTTTTTTTTTTTTTTTGAGACGGAGTTTCGCTCTTGTTACCCAGGCTGGAGTGCAATGGCGTGATCTCGGCTCACCGCAACCTCCGCCTCCTGGGTTCAGGCAATTCTCCTGCCTCAGCCTCCTGAGTAGCTGAGATTACAGGCGCGCACCACCACGCCCAGCTAATTTTTTTTTCTTACTGTTTACAGTGGTTTTACTGCAGAAGCACAAAAGTTATTCCAGTTCTCTTAAGTGGAATTATTTGTGGCTTTTAATAAGATAGATTTTATTAGGTTTCAAGATCTTGAATTTGTTAGGCTTCTGTTTCCATACACACACTTAGACGTTTAATATAACTTTCTAAAAAGTACCCTTTAGATCAGAATTTATCTTTACTTTTGCTGTTTTTAAAGCATTTTCTATTGAACTTTTCAATGAAATTCACTAAATATATATTTTTCCACTTTTCCAAAATCTAATTTAATATTAAGGCTGATTTACAGAAATTCATCTAAAACTTTGCTATTCAAACTATGGTTCGTGGACTGGCACTCTTTGGACATCACATGGGAGCTTATTAAAAATGCAGAATCCTCCTCCTCTTCCTTGCCCTCACTTACTGACTCATAATTTGCATTTTAATAAACTCAGTGATTCACACACACATTTAAGTTTGAGAAGCATAGACTTACAGATCTAAAAGCTTATTTGTTAGTGCTTGTACTTTATCTAGTTAACCCTCAAAGGGAAAGAGCCCTGTGTTTTAGAAAATGTATACAACAGAATGAAAGATCAAGGTATTTTAAAGGTTTCTAGGAACATCTTAGAGGCTGCTGTAATCTGTTCTTTTTGGAAAACAGTAATTTTTATTTTCTTCTTAGTGGTTTCACCATGTCATTTGTTATAACCCTTTCTTTTTGTTCATCTGTTAATCTGTTAGTTACACATCTTCAGCTTCAGCTCTTTGCTGTAGAGTTTTAAAACCAATGTCTGTTCTCTCTATCTGATTCAATTTATATTTCTGACATTTACCATATCCAAAAAAAAATTTCATCATTCTTTTCAAATTATGCTTTTTCCCCCAACTTACTTTTGTTAATCGTACATCTGTTTTAGGCCTAGTAAAGTCAAATATTCTCTAAGAGTCTTTTCACAAGTTTTCTAGCATACAGTGACTTTTCCTTTCTTTGTTCCCGTAACCCTGGAGTAGGTATGGAATTCATGTCTTTAACCCAACCTTCTATTTCCACGTTATTTGTACTTCTGATAATAAGGTTTCTGACAATAAGATATGTCCTTGCAATGCCTCTTTTTAAATGGCAGTAATATTCCAAATGATTAAGTTGAAAATAGTTACGCCAAAAAAAGGGAGAAAATAGTTATGCCAGCAAGTACACTTTGCCTATTGGTTGACTGTAAACATTAATTTTTTTGTTTCTGTGTTTTCAGTTAACAGGGTTGGCATGTTATGTAATAACCAACTCTTAACAAATCTTGACTCATTAAAAAACAAAAACTAAATGAAAATCCCAAAAATGGAACAGTTCTTATGAAGCAAATAATGAGTATTCTTACCTTTAAGTACAAAAGAAATAGACTTAAAATTTATGCTTGATTCCTTATCATCAAATGTACAGGTAATCATTTCTTAAAGTTGTATTGGATTATGCAAATATAAACTAATGGAATGCTAACTTAAAAAACACAATTTTAAGACTAAGGAACATTGAAGAATATCATCCCTTTATTTTACAGTAATGGAAACTGAGATAGCAATTAAATGCTTGTTTCTAGTATTTCTCGTACCAAAAAGTATGTAGAGCATATCTCCTAGCTTTTGAGTTTTAGTCTAAAGTTCAGAAGCTCCAAGATAAAAATTTCCAAATTATACTAACGTCAAATAGGGAATAAAACTTGGACTAAGTGGTGTTTGGCATCAGACTGCATGTGAATAGTATTAACACAAAATGCTTCCTTTTCCAAAAAAATGATCCAAAGAGTTGGATGTAGTTGGTAGTTTGTCCTAATCGATTGTTGAGGACATCTAGAGTTATGCATTTGAAAGCTTGTAAGAGTTTGCCCAGTTTCACTCTGCATTTTTTCTACTATCATTTTCTTTATAGGGCATAACAATCATTTTATCTTTTAGAGCTTTTGTATGCTTCAGTGATATGACACAGTAGGGACATACACAGTTTTGCACTTGAGAAAGTTTTTTCTAGGTTATAACTACTGAAACAATTTTACCAGTTCTACCCTCAGTTTCTGTTGAGTAGCCAAATATGCCTACCGTTCTAGAAATATTTAAGATACCAATCCCTCAGAATCAAAATCAGTGCCTGCAGTATATTGGTTTCCAGGGTTTGTTGCTTTGTATTGGTCAGGTACCCAGAAGCTTCATCTTAAGTATAATGGAGGAAAGCTTTTGTTTTTATACAAATGGATATAACCGTGATAATCTTGTGTATTACTTTGAGAAATTGGAAAAATAGCTGAAAAGTGAGAGCAAAAATATTTTAAAATTTTTATTTTTCTAAAATGCCAAAAATATTCTTGGGGATAATCAGGAGAAGAGAGGTGCTTTACCTTTGGATTTACTGTACACAGGCTTTGTCATAATCCATTGCTTATCTTTTTGAGTCGTTTCTATCTCCCCAAATACCATGTAATCTTTGGGTTGAATTTTGTAAATATTGTAAGTTTTAAATCTTTATTTCCTTTTGGAAAAAAAAAGTCTATTGTAGTGGTTATCTTCTAGATTTTCCTTGTTCTGTCTTTTTTTTTATATGGGCTACCTGCAAAGGAGAAAATTTGTAATCTAAATGTAATATAACTTCAAATATTTAAATGGTTTTTAAAAGTCCAAGACAGTTTTGTTCTAAAAATTAAAAGAGCCTTCTAGAACTTTAGAGCTCAGAATTAAAGCACTTTAAAAATAAAGTATTATTTTTAAAAGACTATGAAAAGTTGTTATTGTATTATTAATTACTATCATTTTTTTTTTTTTTTTTTTTTTGAGACGGAGTTTTGTTCTTGTTGCCCAGGCTGGAGTGCAATGACATGATCTTGGTTCACTACAGCCTCCGCCTCCTGGTTTCAAGCAATTCTCTTGCCTCAGCCTCCCGAGTAGCTGGGATTACAGGCGCCCCGCCATGACACCCGGCTAATTTTTTGTATTTTTAGTAGAGACAGGGTTTCACCATGTTGGCCAAGCTGGTCTCGAGCTTCTGACCTCAGGTGATCCACCACCTCGACCTCCCAAAGTCCTGCAATTACAGGACTATTGTATTTTTAAAATAACATCTGCTTCCAAATTTTTTGGTAGGTGAGATAACTTAGCATGTAGCTACTATTTAGACTTTTTTTTTTTTCTCTCCCTAAGATGGAGATTTGTTCTTATTGCCCAAGCTGGAGTGCAATGGCACAATCTCGGCTCACTGCAACCTCTGCCTCCTGGGTTCAAGGGATTCTCCTGCTTCAGCCTCCTGAGTAGATGGGATTACAAATTAGCCACCTGCCACCATGCCCAGCTAATTTTTGTATTTTTAGTAGAGATGAGGGTTCATCATGTTGATCAGGCTAGTCTTGAACTTCTGACCTCGTGATCTTCCCGCCTCAGCCTCCCAAAGTGCTGGGATTACAGGTGTGATGACCTGTAGCTACCGTTTAGACTCTTAAATGTAAAACCTGGCCAAGCACCATGGCTCATGCCTGTAATCCCATCACTTTGGGAGGCCGAGGCTGGTAGATTGCTTGAGTCCAGGAGTTCCAGACCCACCTGGGCAATACGGTGAAACCTGTCTTTACAAAACTTACAAAAAAATTAGCAAGGCATGGTGGTATACGCTTTTAGTCCCAGTTACTCGGGAGGCTGAGGTGGGAGGATACCCAAGCCCAGGACATTGACGCTGTAGTCAGCTGTGCTGTGATTGCACCACTGTACTCCAGCTAGGTAACAAGAGTGAGAAGAGTGAGACCCTGGAGACTTTGCCTCAGGAAAAAAAAAAAAAGTTAAACCTGTGTATCTTAATAACTATATAGTTTGGTTTTTTACACAAAAGTCTATATTTTTCCTTGCCCTTTCACCAAAAAAAAAAAAATGTATATATGAATTTTTCCCCCACTCACTACCTTGTATAGGTTCCCTTTTTAATCATTGATAACCCTGAAAATCCTTGACTCCTGATTGAACATTTTGAGGATCATTTAAGGGCATTTGGAAATTGTTACTCAGTCTAGAATGTAGATGTAGAACAATGGCTCTTCAAGCTTTTTAGCAATGGAACTATTTAATTAAAATCTGTCATAGAAACTTAGGAAGGATGTATAAATGTGCAACACATAAACAAACTACTTTTCTTTTAAAGCAGTAGGTGGAAAGGTGGTATTTGGGCCCTATCTACTTGTGTAAGCAAGGGGTGTGTGTGGCCCAGGCCCTAATGGCTCCATAGATCCCAGTCCAGACTAGAAGAACGAGTCTGTAATAGGTGATGAATCAGATGAAGAAGGATCTTTGAATAGGAAAAGCAAAGTGTTGCTGCCTCATATGTTTTGAAGAAACCCTTGACTGCTGTGGTTGAAGTAGAAGATTAAATCAAAAGCTCAAGATGCATTTTATCGTGAAGGGGAGGAAGGCAGCAAATCACACTGCCACGTATGCACCTATGCAACAACCTTGCATGTTTTTCACATGTACCCCAAAACCTAAAATGCAATAAAAAAAAAAAAAAGAAAAAAGAAAAGATGCATTTTATCTGTTTTGTGTTAGGTATGAAATTAGTTGAGGCTAAGATTCAGGAGAAAAAAATAGAATAATGTTTATACAGCGTTAAATATTAGTATTCTAAATGGGATTTTTTTTTAATTTAAATTTAATTTTTTTTTTTTTTTTTTTTTTTTTTAGCAGAGTCTTGCTCTGTCACTCAGGCTGGAGTGCAGTGGCACGATCTTGGCTCACTGCGACCTCCACCTCCCAGGTTCAAGCGATTCTCCTGCTTCAGCCTCCCGAGTAGTTGGGATTACAGGCGCCCACCAACACACCTGGCTAATTTTTGTATTTTTAGTAGAGACAAGGTATCGCCATATTGGTCAGGCTGGTCTCAAACTCCTGACCTCAGGTGATCTGCCTGCCTCAGCCTCCCAAAGTGCTGAGATTGTAGGCGTGAGCCACTGACCCCAGCCATACTAAATGGGATTTTATATGCAGTTAACTAAAGCTAAAAAATATTTAAAAAATATATACAGTGTTCATGAACAAAAGCCATTGAGTGTTTTTCTTTTTATGAGTAGCATTGTAAAGGTCAGTGCTTACATTACCATTGACCTATTTAATCAAATGCACTTAGAGGTAGATATTCTGGGTTTATGTTAGAACAAAGTGAATCAATTTTTGTAGTTTCTTTTATGCTTGTCTCTTGAATTTTGTTTGATGCTCTTACCTTTATAGACCCTGTCAAATACAATCAGCTCTCTGTACCCATTTGTTCCGTATCTGGATTCAACTAATTACAATTAAAAATACTCAGAAAAAGGAAGGATGGTTGCTTCAGTGCTGAAGATACACAGACATTTTTTCTTGCTACTATTTCCTGAACAATACAGTATAACAACTATTTACATAATATTTTATTGTATTGGGTATAATAAGCAATCTAGAGATGATATATGTGTACAGGAGGATGTGTGTAGGTTATATACAGATACTACACCATTTAATATAAGGGATTTGAGCATCTCCTCTGGAGTTTGGTATTTGCCAGGATTCCTGAAACCAATCTTCCATGGATACTGAGGGACAAACTCTATGCAATTGTTTGTTTTTTAGTCCCCAGCTAACCTGTTACATTTTTTAACAATAGAGTTCTCAACTTATGGCTAAGGAAAAATGCTTGGTTTATGCCACCAGACATAGCTTCTGAATCTTTTTTGTTGTTCATTTATTGATTAGAAAAATATTTACCAAATACTGGCCGGGCATAGTGGCTGACACCTGTAATTCCACCACTTTGGGAGGCTGAGACGGGTGGCCTGGCCAACATGGTGAAACCTCATTTCTATTACAGATAGAAAAATTAGCTGGACATGGTGGCAGGCACCTGTAATCCCAGCTACTTTGGAGGCTGAGGCAGGAGAATCACTTGAACCTGGGAGGTGGAGGTCACAGCGAGCTGAGATCATGCCACTGTGCTCCAGCCTGGGCAATGGAGGGAGACTTCATCTCAAAACAAACAAAAAATATATATATTTACTGACTACTAGCTACCCATCTCAACATTAAATTTAGGATCTAAAAGGTATGATTACATGTCAGTCTTTACTAAGGGGCTGTTAGTTAGAGGAATGCATTATACAGTAGATACTGTTTATAAGCAGAGAAATATTTACTCTCTATTGGAATCACTGTCATCTGAAGAATGATAAAGTTTTTTGTGCCAGTTTGAGTTTATTTCCTGAACTAATTCCATCCATAGTTTGATATGAGAATATAAAAGACAAAATAGCCTTTCTAGAAATATTCACAGTGGACTCACGGTGAACACTAACACTAAAGGTGCTATAGAGTTTCAAATTTTTCAAAGAATATTAAGAGTTACAAGGAGACTTAGGAGCCATATAGTGCATATTCTTAAGTAACATAGGAATCCAGGCCACACTATTTTTGATAGGCCAGCATCAGTCCTCTACTTAAAATTTCTACAAATGGTTACAATAGTAAAGGACAATCTATTTCATTTTTAAATAGGTCATTATTGGAAATAATAGTTTGAATAATTAGTTGAACAAAAAGTGTCTCTTATTTTCTATTCCATGGTCCCAGTTTTGAACTCTGGAGTTAAAAGTTTAAGCCTAGCCTAATCAGCCTTCCACAGGATAGCAGTTGACATGTTTAAAGATAGTTATGTTCTTCTGCTAAGATGGTTTTTTTCTTTGTATCAATGTCTTTTAAAGTTATTATCTTTTGCTATGAGTCTCAAATTGAGAAGGATTGCTTATCATACTATGAATTCCCTTTTGCCGACATAGAGGCAGAATCCTCTTCTGTATATGTTGGTTTTTTAATTTTTCTTGAGCTTTCAATATTTTGTCTTGTTAGCTCAAGGTTGGTGTACCTGATCCTCCAATTTTCCTATATAAATCAATCCTGATACCTTTTTAAGCAAAGAAAATATTTAGTCTATTTTTGTTATTTTAACTAATTAACTCTTAAATCATTGTATTTAATGTTAAGGTATAGCCAGTTAAAAAAAATTAACTACAATAGAAGACAAAGTTGAGTGATAAACAGACGTTTAGTGTATAAATAAACATTAGTGATTGACACTGTTGACAAAATAATAACACTGTAAACATGATCTCTGTAGCAATTGTGGATTCAATAATTATTAAATGAATGTATATATTTTGAGTGATCTTCTTTTATATATCATTACTTGTTGGATACAGAAGTATTCAGATGGCCTTTGTGGCATGTTGAAGAGATTCTCTTACTAGGTGAACTGAGATGCTCCTAAAGTATAATTACATAGTAAAAGACCTCACATATCAGTCCTCCTCTATCACATTTCCAAAATTTGTTGTATTTTGAAGGATTCGCCTGTGATAAAATAACTTTTTAGAATTTTATTAAGAATAAGTATGATGGAAGAAAAGAGTGGATTTCTGTTAGCATTTTGTGAGAAATAGAAGATTACTGCTGACTCTACTTCTTACATGTAAAGAAAATATTCTTGTCACATTTTTAATTGAATGAAAAAAAGATTTATTTCTAGAGTCATATTATTTTTGTATAAAATTAGGATTTTCATAATATTTTAAATATTAGATAGAATAAGAGAAATTCTTACCTAAACTGTTATTATGAAAACAAAACTTTAAATAAACATTTTTTTTGTGAAATTCTTGAAACACACTGATAAGTTTTGTAATAGGCTGTTTAGCATCCCAGTGCAATTTGGGGAAATGATTACTGTTTTACTTGTAATGTTTTCTATTACGTTAAAATGCACTAGTAATGCCTAAGGACAGTGGTGAATTAATGAAAAAATTTAGCACTGACATGACCCACTCAGCTTATTTTTTGTTGCTAAAAGGTTCAGAAGAAGACATTTAGCAATGCTATGAGCCATGGGAATTGCTGAGCTGGTTTATTTTACAGCACAACCCAGACATGCAAGAAATGCTTAAATAAAGGGCATTAAAGTAAATAATGCACACGGAGCACTTAGTAATCAACAGGACTTGGTTTGCATATGTAGGCAATGTCTGCCTACTGATTGATGAAGCCTATTATCATGAGATTGTATTTTTATTAAAGGCAACACTTAATAATTCTTTGTACAGATGATTAATAGCCAAATGGTTACAGATTTTAGTTAATTAGAATGGCTAAGATGAAAATTCTCAATGAAACAAATTGAATTATTTCTTTATATTGATCCATTCTTCATCAAATTATTAATGCTTAAGATTGCCATCCATGTAAAGGTAAATCATGCTATGAGAATTCTAACTAAAGTTTGAATCATTTTAGTCGTTCTTCTCATAATATTAACATACTATGATTAATCTAAAATTGATTTTTAAATATTTAAAATATTAAATATTTTAGCTTAATCCCTTTATTGGCAATAATTTTTCTTCACTAGCAGCTGCTGAGTTAGAGCGCTAAGGACAAGTCATGGTTAACATTCTGTTGTAGAATTCTTCTACTCCTTTCATTATATGGCTGCTAGTACTTTTTTTCTCTACAGTGTGGAGTGAGTAAAACAGCAGTCTTACAAAAGAGAAGATATTTTAGACTAAGCAAGTAATGCTGTCCATTGCAGTAGGAAGAAGAGTCAAATTTCTTTTCTAACAATAGCATACAGGTTTTTTGGTCAACAAGTTCTGTATAGGTTATACCTAAGTAACCTCTTAATTTCTTTCCTTCAGCCCTGCAGTCATACCAGAAGCAAATGAAAATCATTTAGAAACTCAGATATATCAGTTTATGATACTACTTGTTCTAATTTTTTTAAGTTATATTCTAGAATATAGTTTCATACACGTACTTTCACACACACATATTCATATAACATCCTAAGAGATACATGTATACGTGTATATGCATTTTCTATTTATCTTTTTGTTTTGTGATGCTTGGCTTCCTAACATGAGTAAAAATATCTATCAAATATTTAATTTGGAGCTCCTGCCACCATTTCTACAATGATGGGAATAACTAGAGGTTTGGCCCTTAGTTATTATAGAGGATGCACAGAAGGACATACACTCAAGCACTGTGAGAGAGATATATTGGTAATTATATGCTCCCAACATAGCAAGGCTGGTTAAAATGTGATAGGAGAAACCACCACCTGTTTCACTTCATACCTGTTACTTTCTACTCAGTTTTTTTCACCTCAAAATACTTTGCCCTCCTCTGACATTTCTCCAGTGATTCACAGCTTTACGGTATTTTTTCCATTCTAAGGCTACTTCATGACACTTGACTTTACAGTATTTGCAGTGTGACATAATTTATTATTTATGCACAATGCTAATGCAGAATACCACTACTGTTTCAATGCCGGTGTCCTTGCCTCTCTTTAATTTAAAAATAATGGCATCAAATTCTCCTTGAAGTGCTGTGTTTATGATTTTCCATATATTCCTGTGCATTTTTTTTTAAATCTGTCATCAGTCTCAACTATGCAATTTCGGTTTTCAGTAAAATAAAATGGTAAAAATCTATCTTCTTATTTGCAAATTAATCTGAAAGTAATTATTATTTTTTAAAAAATTGTATTTGTAATTTTTGTGGGTACATGGCATAAAATTAATTTTAAATTGTAGTATATAACTGAAAAAAGATACTGAGATTTCTGAATTGTGGGGAAATGTAGGGAACCAGCCCCCACATCACCTGTGGGTACCCCAAGTTCGGTGGCGACAAAGGATTGAGAAAAAGATTAAGAGTGAAAGTGGGACCAGGGGGCCACGTCACTTATTACTGGAGGCAGTAAAGGTCCTGAGCTCTGATCTCGCAGTGTTTATTGGTTACAATCACTTTGATCTATAGGGTAGGGGTAGAGTGATGGTGGGGAGAGTGTGACGTGATGGTGGAGTGAATTAGTGAGCCAGAACTGAATCAGTGAGCTGGAACTGGTGTGTCATTCTAAAGATTGATAGCAGTGGCAGTGTGGGAGTTTCACAAAACAAGATCATGTGGTTATTTTTAGCCTATTATCTTTGTGCAGCTGGTGGAACACAGGCCTTGCAAGGAACCTACAAATCTGGTTACATCTTAGTGCTCTAAAGGGGTTTTACATTCTTGAGCACAATGTTTATGGTAACAGAGCCTAGGTCACCCTGCACCAGAACATGAGGCATGAAGAGGCCTTCCTCCCCAAGAGGTCTCCTGTGGTCTTCCACAGTTTATTGTTCCTGATTTCTTTTATACATATAACCAGTTTATGTAGGCACACTGTAAACCCTTCCTCCATTGCTACTTCTCCCAACAAGGAAAGAAGTAATATTTTAGTAGAAAATTACTTAAATTGGGCATTCTTGGACACTGCTTTTGGTCTAGTCTTCCTGAAAAATGATTTAAGTAGAATGTTTCCTGTATTAAATCTCCGAGAAGCAAAGTCAGTTTACCTGAAATTCTCCTGAGATATGATTAATATGTGGAGTGACTTAAAAATAAGAAGACAAGTCCAGTAGGTCTTATACTGGTCTTATGAGAAAATTGTCTAATTTCTTTTCACAATTCATGTTCTTAGGGCAAAATAATATATAACATGTTGAAGGATATATACCATTAGTTAATGACATACTTAGAAATTAATAATTAAATTATGTCTAGCACTTAAGCAGAAATGAAGACTGATTGCTTGTGTCATGTTTTGACAAAACATTTATACACTTTAATATTTTGAAACATAATTACTGAGCAAAAATGACATGACTGTTTACTTAATTGCATTTGCTTTAGTATCAGTTATCCAGAAACTCCAAGGCAGTTCTTAAGTGAACTTTCTAAATTCAGTAGTAAGTAACCTTTTAGTCCTGCTCATAAATTAATGTTTTGATAAGCCATTAAAAATGGCAAGTAGGTGAATTTATTAGGAAACATGCAGGATAAAATTGAAAAGACTTGGAGTGGGTACAACTGTTCATGTTTGACTGGCTATAGCTTAAGAAGGTTTGGCAAGCCCCATCACGGTAAAAATTCCTCATAAACAGTATTTAAAATATTAAAATCTAGTTGCTAATTCTGTAGCTACCAAATTACAAAAATCAGAAGGAGTTGTTTTATTTAATTAAATTAATTTATTTGTTTTTTGAGGCAGGATCTCACTCTGTCACCCAGGCTGGAGTGCAGTGGTGTAATTATGGCTCACTGCAGCCTCAACCTCCAGGGCTCAAGTGATCCTCCTGCCTCAGCCTCCCGAGTAGCTGGGACCACAGGAGCATGCCACCACACCCCGCTAATTTTTGTAATTTTTGTAGAAATGAGGTTTCACCATCTTGTCCAAGCTGATCTCAAACTCCTGAGCTCAAGCAGTCGCCCACCACAGCCTCCCAGATTGCAGGCATGAGCCACCCTGCACTGGCCCAGAAGGAGTTTGAAATTAGAAAATTACCGTGGACAATATTGTGAATTTCTAGCTTGTTGCTATTACCTCTGTTATGTACAATGTGTAGTATGAGTTTACCTTTCCCCATCCCTTTAAACTATATGTAAAACAGTAAGTGTGAAAATTGAACTTCTCGCCAGTAATCTTTGGAAAGTAGTAGGAAAGGTGAACAGGCTCAAATTAAATGCGATCTCATATTGAAGAGACTTAAAGAAAATGGGAGTAACTGGTTTTGTTATTTATGTTAGTCCCCTGATATACAATTGGGCCACTACTAACAAACACAGAAATGGACTTCATGTTCAGTAGTTGTCGTGGGTGTATACTATTTGACTGTTTTTAATGTCTGAATTGTTTACAGTATTGGACATCTCTCTCACTCCCCACATATCATGGTTTATTAGTCAGCTTTTGGTAAATTGTCATAGCAAACAACTCCAAAATTTCAGTGGCTTATTTGTTTTCATATGTACTTTGTGAATCTGCTGTGTTCTGCTCTGTGCCCCCTTATTCTGATACCTAGGATAAAGGAGAGAGGGAAGATGTGATAGCAGGACTTGTATCATGGCTCTTAAAACTTCTGCTTGAAACTGGCACATAGCACTTTCATGTTTCCTTGGTAAAGCAGGTCAAATGAAAGCAAGAAATGTAAGCCTTCTATAGGAACAGGCCTGTTAAGGTGGAGCAGCTAATATTAGGACTGTAATACTATTTGTCACATAGGAGTTAACATTTCTCTCCCAACTACACCAACCACTGCCCCTATTCCTACTGTTCATGGTAGAGAACCACTACTTTTTTTTAACCTTTTACAAGATTCTTGATTTTTTTCTTAATTATTCACATATTATAGAATGAAATTAGGAAGTAACAGTAAAATCAGTGACACTGGTGAATGTAGAGAGATTAGTTTACAGAGCATATTATGTCATTTGTATCGACACTGGTAACTTTTTACTACAAAATTAAATTGACAGTAATGTAGGAAAAAATATCATACCTGCCTCATTTTTTGTATAGAGTACCATTCTGGTGAAGGAGCCAGAAGAGAAATTTGCAGTAACAAATTAAACATTTTTATTTTTCACGTTTGATATTTTTATATGTAGACTAACACTAGATGTTCTGCTCTTCTATTCATATGGCTATAAATTTGAAATATTTTGAAGTACCAAAGCTTTTAAAGTAATATTTCTTACTTATTTAAAACACAATAAAAGCATATAAAATCACAAATATATTTTCATGCTTTTACTTTTTTTTTTGAGACAGAGTCTGCCTTCCTCTGTTGCCCAGACTGGAGTACAGTGGCATGATCTTGGCTTACTGCAGCCTTCACCTCCTGAGTTCAAGCAATTCTCCTGCCTCAGCTTCTTGAATAGCTGGGACTATAGGCATGTGCTGCCACACCCAACTTTTGTATTTTTAGTGGAGATGAGGTTTCACCATGTTGGCTAAGCTGGTCTCAAACTCTTGACCTCAGGTGATCTGCCTGCCTCAGCCTACCAAAGCGCTGGGTTATAGGCACGAGCTACCATGCTTGGCCTCTTCACATTTCTTACAGAAAAATATTTCTATTAATGAGTAGCAAATGATTCTGAACATAAAAATAGAGGTTCTGAATTTCCTTCTTTCAAATCAACAAGCCATCCGTTCCATTATGTTTTTGTTCAATTATAATTTTTTTTTTACTTTTTACCAAAATTTTGTCCTCCAGCATTCTTTTTTTTTTTTTTTTTTTTAATTTTGCCCAGGGTGGAGTGCAGTGGCATGATCATAGCTCACTGCAGCCTTGAACTCTTGGGCTCAAGCAGTTCTCCTGCCTCTGCCTCCCAATAGCTGGGACCACAGGTGCATGCCACCATACCCAGCTAATTTTTAAATTTTTTTGTAATGACAGGATCTCACTGTGTTGTCCAAGCTGATCTGGAACTCCTAGGCTCAAGTGATCTTCCTGCCTCGGCCTCCCAAAGTGCTGAGATTACAGGGGTGAGCCATGGCGCCTAGCTGTTCCCCAGTATTCTTAATGCCACTTGAAAGATTGATTCTATAAATGAGTTCACTTTTTTAAAAATTCTTCAATGAACTCATCAGTAATAGAATTAGGGCATTGTATATTGTTATTTTACAGGATAGCCATCTGTCTTAACTAACAGAATCAGCATAATTTAAATCTTAATTTCGTATTGAGCACCTCTGTTAGGGTAGACAAGAATTTTTCTTATTTGGTAGCACTCAAGTCCAAAGCCAAAAATACTTTGTCAAAGTGACAGATTTAGGTCTAAGATATGTACCTTGAGGAATTGATATTGTAACTTTCTTCTTTATGCATGATTTTGGAGAGGCAAGTAGCGTAGCTAGGACATAAGGTTTTATTTATATTGTTTAGTAGCTATGGAAAATTAACTTGAAATCTTGCTCAATTTATTTTCTGTATTTGCATAGTAACATAATTATCAATTCTCCTTCAGTGTGCATGCAATTGCATTGATTCATAATTAATTGATTCTCCTCTCCTCAATATTGTCTTCCAGTGTGACAGGCCCCATGCAAGTCTGAAATCCAGTGGGGCAGTCAAACCTTAAAGCTGCAAAGTGATCATTTTTGACTGTATGTCTCACATCCAGGTCATGCTGATGCAAGAGGTGGGCTTCCTATGGTCTTGGACAGCTCTGCCCCTGTGACTTTGCAGGGTACAGACCCTCTTGTGACTGCTTTTATGGGCTAGCTTTGAGTGTCTGCAGCTTTTCCAGATGCACAGTGCAAGCTGTCTACCATTCTGTGGTCTGGAGTACAGTGCCCCTCTTCTCACAGCTCCAGTAGGCAGTACTCCAGTAGGGACTCTGTATGGGGACTCCCACCCAACATTTCCCTTCCACACTGCCCTAGGAGAGGTTCTCCATGAGGGCTTCATAACTGCAGCACACCTTTGCCTGGACATCCAGGCATTTCCATTTATCCTCTGAAATCTAGGTGAGGTTCCCAAATGAGATGTGAGTCTCCACCATGATTCAGTTACCTCCCACTGGGTCCCTCCCAGAACACATGGGAATTATGGGAGCTACAACTTGAGATGTGATTCGGGTGGGCACACAGCCAAAGTTTGTGGAAGTTTGACCTGCAGATCCTGACTTAATGACAGATTAATAAATGCAGTCTTACACCATTACAGTGTTTCAAGTGGGTTAGGGATGGCTGTTGGCTGCTTTTAGGGGGCAAAATCAACCCAGACCTTCTGTCAATCACACATTTATTCTCTTAAGATTTTATAACAGAGTTTTTAAGTTAACACAATTGTAGATAAGTAACATGGTTAAAAGAGTGGTTTTACAACTGATAAAAGCTTTAGGTTCCCGGGCCCAGAGTAAATGCTATTAACAGGTAATTCCCTTTTGATATTCCCTGGAGAGGCCACCCAGCACAAAATTTGCATGAGTAAACAGAGTGGAGACAAATGGGTGTGGGGTAAAGCCTTTGATTGTCTCTGTCTCTCCCTAACATAATGGACTGCTTTTGGCCTGCCCCAGTAAAACCTTTTGGCCTTCCAAAAGGTTTGAGACTATATAACTTTCCCTAAATATTTTCTGTAATATTTTGCCAACCACCCCAAGTGAATAGCAACATTTCCTCCTCCTTTCTTTTTAAATAAAATTAGGCTCTGTTGTCTGCTGGTCACTGATGTGTTTAGCTATGGGTCTGTTAGGCAAGGGGGCTCCTTGTTGAGTGAATAGCAATACCCAAACCTCAATTTCTGGTTTCTGTGCACCCACCTGCCCAATATGACTTGTAAGCCACCAAGGCTTAAGGCTTGCACACTCTGAAGCCACTGCATGGGCAGTACTTTGGCCTCTTTTAGCCCTGGCTAGGAAGCAGGACACCAATTCCCAAGACTACACAAAATAACAAGGCTCTGGGCCTGGCCCAGGAAACCATTTTTTCCTCCTAGGCCTCTGGGCCTGTGAAGGGAGGGGCTGCCATGAAGACCTGACATGCCCTGGAGACATTTTCCTCATTGTCTTGGTGATTAACATTTGGCTTCTTGTTATTTATGCAAATATCTGCAGCTGACTTGAATTTCTCCTCAGGAAATAGGCTTTTCTTTTCTATCACATTGTCAGGCTGCAAATTTTTTGAACTTTTATGCTCTGCTTCCCTTTTAAACATGAGTTCTAATTCCGAACCATATCTTTGTGAATACATAAAGTTGAATGCTTTTAACAGCACCCAAGTTACCTCTTGAACACTTTGCTGCTTAGAAGTTTCTTCTACCAGATTCCCTAAGTCGTCTCTTTCAAGTTCAAAGTTCCACAGATCTCTATGGCAGGGGCAAAATGCCACCAGTTTCTTTGCTAAAACATAGTAAGAGTCACCTTTATTTCACTTCCCAACAAGTTCCTCATCTCCATTTACGATGAGCAGCATTTGGTCAAAGTCATCCAACAAGTCTCCAGGAAGTTCCAAACTTTCCCACATTGTTCTGTCTTCTGAGCCCTCCAAACTGTTTAACATCTATTACCCAATTTCAGAGTTGCTTCCACATTTTTTGGGTATCTTTGCAGTAGCACCCCACTACCTCAGTAACAATTTACTTTATTCGTCTGTTCTCACACTGCTAATAAAGACATACCCAACACTGGTAATTTATAAAGGAAAAAGGTTTAATGGGCCCTCCACTCCCATATGGCTGGGGAGGCCTCACAATCATGGCAGAAGTTGAAGGGGAAGCAAGACACATATTACTTGGCGACAGCCAAGAGAGCTTGTGCATGTGAACACTCCTTTATAAAACCATCGGATCTTATGGTACTTATTTAATAGCACAAGAACAGCATGGGAAAGACTCATCCCCATGATTCAGTTACCTACCACTGGGTCCCTCCCACAACACATGGGAATTATGGGAGCTACAATTTGAGATGTGATTTGGTTTGGCACAAAGCCAAACCATATCAGTATTCATTTTTCAAAATGAAATTTTAGAACAGCTATATAGTATAAAAGTTGTCAAAATCAAAATGGAATCACTAATGTTAAAAAAACAAAACCGTGACAAGTAGAGCTGGAGGAAACTGTGAAGAGAGGGTTCTCATGCTTGCATGCCTGATAAAAACTATCATAAAAGACTCCATAAAAACCACAGCCTTGCACAAAGGCCATCACAACTTTACTCAAAAAATACTTCTACCAAAGACATCTGCCCAACAACTAACTGTCCAACCTCCGACTGGTGTCACCCGTTACTAATCTTTGTAGCCAAGGTTATTTTAAAACAATTATCTAATCCTCCTAATTTTTCCTTTAAAAACTGTTGCCTTCCTAACTTCCCTAAATAGACACATAGTTTACTATGATACAGGTATTCTCATTACAATGATTTTTCCAAATATCTTTCTTTTAGAGAGTCTTTCTCAGTTTGTTATTAAGGTTAACAATAACATGCCTTTAATTAGCAGTACCTTTGTTATTTTTTATGTGGGGTGTTTTCTTAAAGGGCATGTGGAAGAAAATGCCGTAAGGTGGCCCATCTTACTTTAAATTTCTGGTTTAGAGTGATAGTGTTTTGAATTTCTACCTTAAAATTAAAAATTAAAGCCAATGAAAAGCAATTGAGCTCTTTCTTAATGAGAATGAATGAGTTTTTGTATTGTTGTTTGTTTGTGTTTGTTTTTGGTTATTATATCTTAATTTAACTAAGAATTTAAAGTCAAAGGTGCTAATCCACTCTGGATTGACTCAGTTAAAAGCAGAGTGACATAGCTTCCATGAATCTTGGTTTATCATCAGGATATTTAACCTTGAGCTCATTACCTCTTCACCTCCCATTAGAAACCTGGATGGGAGACGTTAGTTTTGGAGACGATAGTCTAAAGCAGTTGTTTTCCAGGTGAATCAATCAGTCAGTGAATTAATTTATTCTTTACCCTTTCTTGCTCTCTTTCTTTCTTCTCTCCCTCCTTTTCCCTCTCTCCCTCTCTCCTGCCTTCCTTCCTTTCAGTAGAATTCTTTCTCAAATAAAATTATACAGAAACATAGCACAATCTATTCTATTACATTATTTCAGAAAATAATTTGGGTTATATGTTATAAGGGAATAACATCAATATAATATGAAAGTAAAGTTTGTTTATAATATTTCCCAGGACTTCCAAGTTACAGCAGCTGTACATAAATCACACAAAATTGAATGTAGCAACCAAGTGCCTGCAGGCCATTCACCCCTGCCCGCATTCTATCTTTGGCTCTGTTTGGCCATATGCTCTGGACCTGATACCTATTGGAGCAGAGTGTGAGTTGCTATAGGATGGTGGAGATTTTTGACTGTCATTTTAGTTTCTTTAAGGGTTATTGGGTTTTTTTCCAGGTTTTCACTTTCTTTTTGGGGTCAATTTTTATGACATTTTTAAAGGAACTTGGTTGTTACATATGATACGTTAACTTTAAGATGCATAAGTGTCTTGAATTTTGGAAAGATTAGCCTAGAAATGAAGATTCAGGCATCAACATGGGAGTGAATGAGGTTTGTAGGCTGAGGCTATAAAACTAAGAATGCAGGGAATGAAAAACAAAATTTATGTCTAGTGTAACAGTCTCCCTCTTTCTCTCTTTCTTCCTTTCTCTCTCTTTTTTGCTGAAGAGGAGACGAAATCTCTCGGTCATCCAGGCTGGAGTGCAGTGGTGCAATCTCAGCTCACTGCAACTTCTGCCTCCCAGGTTCAAGCGATTCTCCTGGCTCAGCCTTTCAAGTAGCTGGGACTACAGGTGAGCACCACCATGCCCAGCTAATTTTTGTATTTTTAGTAGAGACGGAGTTTCACTATGTTGACCAGGCTGGTCTTGAACTCCTGACCTCAGGTGATATGCCTGCGTTGGCCTTCCAAAGTGCTGGGATTATAGGCGTGAGCCACTGCACCCAAACTCTCTCTCTTTTTAAAATTGCCATTTTCTTCATATTTATCACATGTCATAGTCTAGCCATTATAACCATGTGTTATATCTACACAGCAAGGAGAAATGTTCTAAGTATTAGCTAATCATGCTTGATAGGCATGGTAACAGAAGACAATGGGGATAGTCATTTGTCTTTTGTTTCAACAAGAGTAAACTTTTATTTGCATATTTGATGCTTTTTGATTTTTGATATATGCGTCCTTTCTTCTGGCTTAGCCTATGTTTCCAAGGGAAAACAGGCCCCAAATCAGAATATTCAAATTTTGTATTTTACCCATCTATCCCCCACAAAGGTGTCTTAAATATGAATGGTTGTCCCTTTATTTTAAAGCTAGAAAAACTGAGGTTTAAGGAATTAATTTTACCTAAGATTTTCTCATCCTTGACTCATTGACTTACAACTTTATTTTCCCTTTCCTGAGGTAAAACATAGCAGTTTGGAATTCTAGCTGAGTGTGCTTCTCATCAGTTTAACTCTTACCTCTGTATTTACTCTTCAAAGATAAATAAAAGCCACAAAAAAAGAAAAAAGAAAAAACATTATTTACCCCTCATTGACTGCCCTGGGAAAATGGAGATGAATCCTTTAAATATTTTTCCTTTGCCAGCTGGCACAATATTAACTTCAGTTAAGGGTACTGACACAATGCCATTAAAGGAGGCAGGGAACTTCTTTACTGGTTTTTGAGTGCTTGCAGCTTTCCTGGCTCCTAAAGTGCAAAATGGTTATCTGCACCCAATAGCCACTAGCTTTCTGCGGGACTCTATACCCTATCCACCCACCAGGCAGTTTTGTAGCAGAATAATTCTACTGCTTTTGCTGCTTGTAGCAATAGCGTTTGACTCCTGTAGTACATGGCAACCAGCAGCACCTAGCAGCCGGCATCTTCTGGGTGGTTTTAAAGTGGAGTGTTTCCAATGAGACACCACCCATGAATAGCTTTTAATGATGCTGTAGAGGACAGATTTCCAGCAAGTTCTGCTGATGCAGCATTACAGCATCTTCTCTGCCATCCAGTGAGCCATATCCAACAAAATTTGGATCTCAGTCTGGGGATATAGTAGGTATTCTTTCTTGGCCACTCCATTTTAGTCCTAAGGGTGGTGCGCATTATATCTGCTGTTTTATGTTCTGGAGTTCTCTTTACTTCTTAGTAGTCAATCTTGGGCTACTCCAATACTCTGTTTAGTTATAATAATTATTTATGTTGAATTTTCCCTGTTCAAACTCCTGTGTGATTTCTAATTTCTAATTGAATGTTAAGATGCATGGAATGTTAGGTATATAAATTACTATGATATAAATTATGATGTTTCTTTAGATTGGCATTCTTGAGCACATGCATCTGGAATTTATTTCATTATAATGTTAGTTTTGATGACTGTATTGAATTTTCAAAACTGTGAGTTTAGAACCAAGAATTTTAGATACATGAATCAGCAATGTGGTCTTATGTGGTTAACAGATTAGACATTCATCTGTTGATAAGTTAAAAAGCTCTCCAAGGGCTAGGCGTGGTGGCTCATACCTGTCATCCTAGCATTTTGGGAGACTGAGGCGGGCAGATCACGAGGTCAGGAGTTCGAGACCAGCCTGACCAACATGGTGAAACCTGTCTCTGCTAAAAATACAAAAAATAGCTGGGTGTGGTGGCACACACCTGTAATCCTAGCTTCTAAGGAGGCTGAGGTAGGAGAATTGCTTGAACCTGCGAGGTGGAGGTTGCGGTGAGCTGAGATTGTGCCACTGCACTCCAGTCTGGGCAACAGAGTGAGACTCTTAACTATCAAATATTGAGTTTACTAGGACATACAGCACTCGATCCATTAAAACTGTTACATGCAATGTCACAGTTTGTATGTTATAGATGTCTTTCACATCACTCCTTCTCTGGGCCCTGCCTCCATCATAAGCTTGACTAAATTTGTAAAATATCTTTTAATATTTGCTTTTTTGCCCAAAAGCCACAATACAATTAAATTGAATGCATTTATATTCTTATGTCACATTAGCATCACTTTAGCTTACTAGATAGTATTTTGTTTTTAGTTGGTTGCAAATGTTGATTTTTCCTTTTTCAGTTTGCAAAACTGTATGACAGGAAATCTGTAGCTAAATATCACTTTATGATTTCCATCTGTTCAAGTACAATAGTGTTTGTGGCACAGTCCAGATTGCAGTGTGATAGAAATATCCTATTATAGCAGATAGAATTTTAAATGATCATTGTGCATTCTAATGAGAAAACATTTTTAAACAAGTACTTCACTTAATTTCAAAGCAGAGTAACTGAATAATACTACAATTTGATGACAGCATCTGCTCCACAGAGTGTGTTTGTTGCTGTCAACAATAAAAACTTTTTCTGACTCCCATAGAAATCTATCAGTTTGCTCATATCTGTACCAATAATGGAAGCCAAGCAGGCAGGGAGATTCTTGCATAAGTCATTTGAATAACCTTAAAATTTTTTGTTTCTATTAGCATGGAGGGTATTGCTTATTATTTTGTATGATGTGACTTTGGGAGTACAGCTGGAGATATTATTTTGGCCTTTTTATTATGTGACAGTAAATTTTTTGCTAAATTTTATTTTGAGAGTATTAATATTTACTAAATAAAAACAAATCCCTTTATCACAAGGAACTCTGGCCATTTAAAATCTTGTTGGCTCTAAAGTTGAGGGATAGAAGAAAGGAAATAAAAATGATGGTTCCTGGAGTGTCATAAAGTGTTAGTAATTCCAAAGTTTTTAGTTCTCATACTTTCCCACATCAGTGCTCTACTGTACTTTTAACTCAAAAGAAGCACTATATTTCCTGAGTTTCCAACGAATTTTAGATACCCTTCTTAATATGATTATTTTTATAGCCCCTTCTCTTTAGTTCTGTATTAGTTTGTGAGGGCTGCCGTAGCAAAGTACAACAGACTGGATGGCTTAAACAGAAATGTATATTCTGACTGTTCTGGAATCTAAGAGTTTGAGATCAAGGTGTTGGCAGAGTTGATTTATTTTGAGACCCCTTCCCTTGGCTTGTAGATCATCTTCTCCCTGTCTTCACATAGTCTCTGTTCATGTCTGTGTTTTAATCTCCTCTCTTATGAGAATATAATTAACACTTTAAAGACCTTGTCTCCAAATACAGTTACGTTCAGAGGTACTGGGGTTTAAGACTTCAACATATGAATTGGGGGTTCGGGATACAATTCAGGACATAAAAAGATCTTTAACCCTCATCTAAATGAACCATGACCATGAACAGTTCTGAGCCCTCATTCTATAGATACATCAGTTTTCTCTTTTACTTTTAGTTATCAAGTTCCTTAGTACCAGCTACACGTCTTTTCCCATTTAGAATGACCTTATATCTATCCCAGACATTGGCTAGAAAGTTAGTCAAGAGGTTAACTTAAGGAATTTAGTGCAGGGTGTCTACCTTAGGATTTTCACTGATTCACCTTCAATCATGTTCTTCCATTACATATAAAAAATTGCCAGCAGGCCTATTCCACTTGCCCTTCAGGTATGTTTCCTACTCCCAGCATATATTTTGAATTTGCAAGAAGTATGCAGTTTAGACCTTGTTCAGAACCCATACAATATTGATTAGTTCCCCCCTCTAGTCAGTATTTGTAGGTCCTACAAACATTCCATGTTCTTCCATAAATCCCTTTTTGAGATAATAAAGAAGTGTAGCCTTTTAAACCAGCTACTCAGCTTGCTTGTCAGATTTGTATTTTCCAAACAAAAATAAGGCTTGTCTGATAGTTGGTAGTTGACAATATTATTATTGTTGTTGTAGTAGTTATTTATTTATTTTGAGACAAGATTTCACTCTGTCATCCAGGGTGGAATGTAATGGCACAATCACTAGTCAGTACAACCTTGAATTTCCAGGCTCAAGGGATCCTCCCACCTCAGTCTCCTGAGTAACTGACACTTCAAGGTGCACACCACCACACCCAGCTAATTGTTTACCTTTCTATAGAGACAGGGTCTCATGTTGTTGCCGAGGCTGGCATCAAACTCCTGGTCTCAAGTGATCCTTTTGCCTTGGCCTCCCAAAGTGCTGAAATTATAGGCATGAGCCACCCTGCACAGCTTACAGTTTTATTTCATACCACTGATGATTTTCAGAGATCCATCAACTCTGACTATACATTTCAAACAAAAGTTTTGTTCTCTTTTATTTTATGCCAAATTAGAAAATGATTTCCTGCTCATGTGTGGTATGCAAGATCACAGAAGAACCTGAAAGTAACACAGTTTTGTACTTTGAGATAATATATATGTATGGAGGTATCAGGTATACTGTTTGACCCAGAATTCCCAAAATTCTTTTGAGAGATTAGAAAGGAAAATTAGAAGAATGGGTGATGTCAGTAGGTTTGTGTTGACAGAGATTATTTTACTTGAAAAAAACAATTGGCTGTTATTATTAAGTGGAAAAAATGTGGATCGTTTCTTTTTTTTAAAAGATAATTTTTGTTAAATTCAAGTAAAATGCAAGGTGACTCTTAGTAAGGTAACTTTCTCACCTGTCATATTAATAAGATTTAAAAAGCTGCCAACACACTGTTTTTACAGTTATGAGAAAACATATTCATATATTGTTATGAACGAATACAATCAGTTTTGCCATAATTCAACATATATGTTCCTAAGAATAGCTGTGCTAGGCAAAATTGCTCCATAAAAAAACACAAAACCTGTGAGAAAAATGAGAGAGGAGCACAACACTCAAAAACTTCATCAGTGACACAGAAAATTAAAGACCCTAATGAAAATTGTAGCACAAGTTTAAAAATACATGTTAAATGGCTAAGTACATCAATGGCTAAATACAATAAACATGTACATTACCTTCAGAAAGACCTGAACTTTGCTTGTGGAAGTGGGCCTTAGAAAGGTTGCACCTCTTGAGTTAGTAAGGTACCTTTCATACCTATCATATTAATAAGATTTAAAAAGCTGCCAACACACTGTTTTCACAGTTATAGGAAAACAGACATATTGATGTACTTTTAAAAGGAAATACAGTCAGTTGTGCCATAATAAACAAGAGACAGTTCTTGTCCTCAAGGAACTCAAAGTCTGGCATATCTTCAATATGGAACACAAAATCTTCCATATTGTAAAGTGATGGGAGAAAGGTTATCCAAAATGGGTTGGAAACTTGTAACAGCAAATGTGAATGGGTGCGGCTTGTGACACATGTGAGCTTGCACCTCCATAAGCTGAGGTGGATGTTGAAGGTATGTATGATTTGTATATGTCTACCTTGCTTTGTTAGCTAGGTTCAGTTTTCTACATTTATCTACTTTCTTGAGGATAAAATCAAGCATAAACAAATACAAAATTTGTGTTATGCTAAAATTGTTCCCAATATGTCAATTGTGTTGTAACAAATTCAGATTTCAAAGTTAGTGTAATAGCAGAACTGATTAGTTGGTATGACTTTTATGGAGAATAATTTGGAAAAAATATACAAGATTTTAAATGTACGTTTCCTTTTAAAAATCTACAAACTCTAGTCATCCTAAAGGTAAATAACTACTTATGCAAAATGATGTGTTTACAAGGATATTCATTGCAGCAGGTTTTTAAGTAATAAAAAAGATCATAAGCATCCTAAATGTCTATCCATAGAGCATAGAATAGTATGTAGAGGCTGGGCACGGTGGCTCATGCCTGTAATCCCAGCACTTTGAGAGGCCAAGGCAGGCGGATCACAGGTCAGGAGTTCGAGACCAACCTGGCCAACATGGTGAAACCCCGTCTCTACTAAAAATACAAAAATTAGGTGGGTGTGGTGGCAGGTGCCTGTAGTCCCAGCTGCTGGAGAGGCTAAGGCAGGAGAATCACCTGAACGTGGGAGGCGGAGGTTGCAATGAGCCAAGACCGTGCCACTTCACTCCAACATGGGCGACAGTGAGACTCAGTCTCAAAAAAAAAAAAAGAATAGTATGTATAGCATGCAATCACTGGCACAAAAATGTAATATATCCTTGGGTTTTTCTATGAACAGATTAAAACTGAAGCATATGCTAATATCTTGATATGCCAGACTTTGATTTCCTTGAGGACAAGACTTGTGTCGTCTTAGCATATATTAGATGCATGGTAAGGATATATTGAATGGGATAGATGAATGTGTTTTAACATTCATGTCTCTAAGAAAATTTGATAAACACAATTCTAAACATAAAATTGAGGATTATTGAATCACTAAGGTATCATTTGTGTTACGATTTTTTTTCAAGCAATGACTTTTGTTCTTATGCTTAGAATGTTATTTCATTTTCAGATTTTGATTTAAATGTGTCTTTTGAGGTCATGCTACTGGGACATTTCTATAGTAGAGAACAACTGATGAAGAGCCATTGGAGACAGGGCTAACAGGACAAAGAGCAGAGTTGGCATTAGGAGGCATTATTTAACTTCTGTGTTTCTCCAAGGGACAAAAATAGGACTCATGGATGTAAAAGATCCAGGAAGACAGATTTCAGCTTACTATAAGAACTTACTAGTAGCTATTAACAATTTAAAGAGTAGTGTCATCAAGACTTTTGGTGGCAGTTATGCAGAGATTGCTATCAGGATTAATGAAAGGAGGAAACATGGTGAAATGGAGAGATCAGTAGTCATTTTTAAGAATCATCTAGGTTTGAGTGCTGTGCCACTTAGGGACTATTGTGACCTTGCGCAAGAAACCTAACCTTTTAAATTTCCTTAACTATGAAATGGGGGTAATTAAGCATATCTCATGGGATTGCTATGAGGATTGAGAAAAGGTGAAGTACCCTACATCATGTTATGTTAGGCCCTCAATAAATGGTGACAATTGCCATTGAAATAGGAATACTTTTTTAGATAGAAGGTATATAGTATTTGGTTTCTAAGGTCCTTTTTCAACCTGATATTTCCCAAGTTTTATTTTACTTATTTTAAGTAAGAAACATTTATACATCTGTGTTTCAATTATGTTATACCAAAAATATAATTTTAAATTGTGAGAAATTGTTTATTAAATACCTTTATAATTTACCAATCATGCTTAATATATGCTTTAATTATTAAAAGATGATTTACATTTAGTTATCTAAAGTCAAGTAGCTAGTAGCTACAAATACCACAGTTGTTAATGTAACAGCCATGGTTTCTTCAGTAAAACAGAAATTCACTATGCATTTCAGTGAGGGACTATAACATAGATAATTGGTTACGTAGGTGTCAGAGGATTGAATGAGCAAAAATGAGAGCTCAGAGGTAACTGAGTGATAACTGCTGAAAGCAGCTAACAAACACTTCTGGAACTGGAGAAATAAAGAGGAGCAGGGGACCTGCAGACAGAGACTCAAAGACCTGAGGAGATGGTGCTGCCTGGTGGCTGTTGCTAACTCTAAAGAATTAGGATGAAACTTGAGCCTTGAACCAAGAGTTGCTGCCAGGGGCAAAGCATGGTTGCTTACAGGACACTAACAGGAATATCAAGTGAACAGGGAACACATTTGTCATGCTTTCTAGTCTCCATCTAGTGTTCCTTATTGGCAGAACCTAGCAGGAAGCCAGATGGCAAATGGGAAATGTAGTTTTCAGATCCCCAGCCCTAGGATCACAGAGCAGAGTATAAAAGGATAAATTTGGAATTAAGACACAGTAGCTTGAGAAATGCACAGAGACCTCTGTGTAGGATATCTCTTATATTTCAACACTAAATTTATATATTTTTTCATAGAAAATTTGCATTTTAAAATCCTTTTTTGTCTAAGATGTGTTCCTTTCATAAAGGATGACTGAGTTCACTAAGAATTCCACATAATTTGCTTTTCTCCCCACAACCCCCAACTCTTGCTAAAAATTTGATATAAACCTTCACGAGTCTCTAGGAAACCTTTTCCTTCTTTATTATATGTAATTCTTCCAGTAATTAGGATTTGCAGAATGTTATATGAATTAAAAGTTAAGTCTAAAATATTTGCAGTCATACGTTTATTGTTACTGAGTAAAATTGATAGTATGGTTTCAGTTTCTTGCAGTTAAAGCAGGCTGGACCTTGTAGAGATAAGGCTGTTTCTATGATTTAAAAGATATTGTGTTAAAAAAAAGATACGTTCTTATTCTCCTTTGCGAAAGTGAGCCAATATATTGCAACTGTATTTTTGATTAAAAATAGTTTGTTATTTTTGCAAATTATTTTTTAAAAAGATACTAGTATTCACAGCAAATGTGCAGATACAACTAAGACATCCCCACGCTCTGTTACAACTAGATATGTTCATTCTATTTGTGGTAGTTATACAGTTCCCAATGCAGTCACCAATGTTTATTGGACCCTGCTTTCACTGAGATACGTTCATGGGTTCTAATGAGGAATAGTTGTAATTGTTCTAAGAGCATGCTTTAACCTGCAACCTTGGTAAAAATATGGTATGATCATACTTTTAAAATATCTTTTCTTTTGTCTGAGTGTAGGCATTAGGTGACTTATGTCACACACAACACTGTAGTGATTTATAGAAGTTAAATAAATGTTCGTATGTAATCTTAATACCTTTAAAATTTTGAGAGATAAGGTTTTACATTATTAAATATTCTGAGCATTTTATAAAATTATTAAAAATGTATAGTTTGGTTATAGTTTCTGTTAAATAGGATATGTCTAATTATGAAAAAAAAAAACAGGATATATTGGCAAAGTTTCTTAATAGGAATTCTTTTTGATGTTTTCTTTCATCTCCTTAGTTACAAGGTTTAAATTGTATGTCTTAACGGCAGTGGCATTCCGCAGGTAGAATGTTTGCTGCTATTTTGCAACTTCAGATGTGTGAAGCCTGTATTAGAGCCTCTGAATGAATGGCAGCATAAAAACTATAGGGTCTTCAATTACCAGCTTAAGAAAAGAAGGTATTAAATATAAATATCAGAAAACTTGATTATGAGCACTATTGATAGGAAGAAAAAGCTTAATTAAAATATCCTAAATTTTAAGGGGACCCATTCATTAACATATTTATTTTATTTTATTTATTTTATTTTTTGAGACCAAATTTCACTCGTTTCCCAGGCTGGAGTGCAATGGCTCGATCTTAGCTCACTGCAACCTCAACTTCCCAGATTCAAGTGATTCTCCTGCCTCAGCCTTCTGAGTAGCTGGTATTACAGGCATGCACCACTACGGCCAGCTGATTTTGTATTTTTGGTAGAGATGGGGTTTTTCCATGTTGGTCAGGCTGGTCTCGAACTCCCAACCTCAGGTGAATCTCCCACCTCAGCCTCCCAAAGTGCTAGGATTACAAACGTGAGCCACTGCACCCAGCTACAACATATTGATTATAATAGTGAAATTTGAAGTCAGCTTGTTTTTCTGATTTATGTTAATCATAATGAACCCTTCATAACAATGTAATACATGTTGGTAATAGTCTGAAGCAGATGGATATATATATATAGAAACAATTTCTTCATGTTTTTAATTACCTGTAAATATGAGTAAGTTAGTTAACAGTAGTTGAGAGTAGTACAGATTGTTGGTTTTGAAATACCATTAGAACAGCAGTGTCATTTTTTAAGCACTGTGCAGCTCCCTTCTTTGTCCAACTGTTACTTTTTCTTGTGAGTGGCTTCTGCACCGTATTTGGTATCCACGTTCTTTTTATCAAGTCAAGATAATTGCATAATGAGACTACTGTGATTTCATGCCCTAACTTATTCACTGTCTTTGAGTTTCATGAGATAAGCACTATAATTAAGTGATTTTACCAACAATTAGTGGGAAGGAAGCATACAGTGGACAAAATGTTCTAAAATCACAGGAAGGAGAAATGTATGATTTTGGAAATCTGAATGAGAACTCATAGCATGTAGAGCTCAAATTATTCTTCCTCAACTAGTGGTAGGTGGTGATATGGTTTGAAAAAGCATATTTAACATCACATAATTTTATACTGGGAAAATGAAAATTAGAAAGATGCTGTTTGTAATATAGTTCACATGAGTAAGGTTTGATAACTGGTGGACGTGAGCAGTTACAGATTCTCAACTGAGAAGGGTGGCAAAAAAAGACTTTTATATTTATCAGAATGGACATAGATTTTTTTTCTTTTTTTGAGACAGGGTCTCACTCTGTCACCCAGACTGGAATGCAGTGGCACTTTCTCAGCTTGCTGCAACGTCTGCCTCCTAATTCAAGAGATTCTTATGCCTCAGTCTCCTGAGTAGCTGGGACAACAGGCATGGGCTACCATACCTGGCTAATTTTTGTATTTTTAATAGAGATAGGGTTTCATCATATTGACCAGGCTAGTCCTGGACTCCTGACCTCAAGTGATCTGCCCACTTCAGCCTCCCAAAGGTCTGGGATTACAGGCATGAGCCACTGCTCCCGGCTGGGACATAGATTTTTAAAATGTTAAGAAATGCTGCCTTAGATTGTATCTGGATTTATCTTCTGGTATTAATTGTTGCCTCCCTTCCCTGTCCCCCAGGTTTGTCATAAGATTTCTTTTAAAGGTTAAACCAAGTTCTAGTCTAACAATAGGGGTAACTACTTTAAGTAGACTATTTCACATACTCTACTATTTCACATACTCTACTTGACACGTGATTTTCATGTCAGGAGAAGTCAAAATTGAGACTCCCATCTGAGGTATATCTGGGCCACGATTTCTAAACTGTGTGCCAAGAAACCTCAGATCCTTACAAAGGTGACTCAAGGCCAACTCAGAGCCAGGGGAGAAGCCTGCTGGTCTTCCAATCACCCTTCAAATAATTTTTGTTTTTTACTTAGTTTGCAAAAGACTTTACTGGGAGAAGAAAATAGTTTCATTGTTTTAAAAAAAATAATTTGGGTACCCATTGAAGAGTATCCCAGCAAATAGCACCATTTCCCTTTTGTGGCTGGCATAGCCAATTGAGGAAATTTTTTTTTAAAGAGCTTTTCTCACTGTTTTCCCATATGAAACTGACAACATTGTTTTATTTACCACATTCAATAAACTGTAGAAAATTAGAAAGTGGATTAAAACCTTATTTTGGATATTTTTACAATGGGTATATACCATACGTTGGACACATGTATACATACGCATTTTTGCAAACTCTAAATTTTGGGAGAATAGCAACATATTCCTAAAGGAATTTCTAAAGAGTGGATACTGGATAGTTGCAAAGGATTATAGGAAATGACTAGTGTAAAAACAGAAAAGCTGGTATTTTTTTTAAAAAGTTATTGCCACTGTTCTTTTATTATATTTATACTGAAAATAAGTTTCCTCTAAAAAGTATAGTTTGTGATTTTGGTTTTGTTTTTAATCTCTACTGAAATCAGAACCTATGTTATACAAAGGTAATGAAACAAAATTTGCCCTAGTATTCTATTTCTGGTTGAAATGACTAGATGTACTTAGTTAAGACATGAGGAACCAACTTTCCCAAGTGTTATGTTTTTATCTTAATATTTTAATAAATAGTTATATAAATATTAGCAAATCAAATTCAGCAGTGTTTTAAAATAATAAATCAGGAAAAAGTAGCATTTATCCCTGGAATGGAGGGATGGTTTAGTATTAGGAATTCTACCTAATATAATTTAGTACATCAGCAGACTAAAGAAAATATTATGTGAGTCATAAACCATGTATGGGCGCTTTTGCCACATAGTTGCAATGTTTTAATAGTCCAATAAAAAGAACCACCTTCTGGCTGGGCACAGTAGATCACACCTGTAATGTCAGTACTTAGGGAGGCCGAGGCAGGCAGATCACCTGAAGTCAGGAGTTAGAGACCAGCCTGACCAACATGGAGAAACCCTATCTTTACTAAAAATACAAAAAATTAGCCAGGCGTGGTGGCACATGCCTCCCAGCTACTTGGGAGGCTGAGGCAGGAGAATCACTTGAACCCAGGAGGTGGAGGTTGCGGTGAGTCAAGACCATGCCATTGCACTCTAGCCTGGGCAACAAGAGTGAAACTGTCTAAAAAAAAAAAAGAAAAAGGAAACACCTTCTTTGGATAGTGTCATGTGAATTATTCTTTCGTTTTTTGCATTAGATTTTCTACAGATGGTTTCTATTATTATTACACTGTTATTCTAAACATTTGTTTGACTTTTAAGTCTTTGTATCTTTTCTTAATGTCATTCAGTAGTGTGTCAGTAGTAATGCTGAAAAACATGGTCCCAGAAATCAGTAACTTTGGGGAAGAAGTTACTTATGGTAAACCCTACTGAAGAAAACTAAGCAATTGATGTTAACTTGAGAGTCAAAATTGTACAAAATATTAGTGATAAAGCTGAGAAAAGGCAACAGCAAAACAAAAATGTTGCGTTTATTTTAGATTTATTTGCTGTCACACCATGTCACTTAGAGTTTCTTTTTCCTGTGGGAAAATTAATATTCAATACTGAGTTTTGACTTATGTGAAATCTACAGAAGTAAATCCTTTTCATAAAAGAACAAAAAGAAGAGGTGCCTAATTCAGCTAGAGCAGGACAGGAGGATGATTGTAGGGAAAATGACTAGAAAAATTTATCCAGATGAGGAAGCTGAAGCTTCAGAAGGTGAATAAACATATTCAGGGACACTTACAAATGGATAAAGTCTATGTTTAAGTGTGTTGGTCTTTGGAGTAGAATTGAGTATGACTCTATAGTATGTTCGCTTATTTTAGTTTCTTGCCCAGAAGAAAGGTATTTCAGTAAAAATGAAAGCAAATTTGTATATAGTTTTCTTTTCGAATGCAGAAGAAGCAAAACATTCTAGCACTTACAAATATTAATTTTAGCATGCTTTCATCTATGTTTTTGCCAGTTTGTAGGACTTGCTGAAAAAATTGCAGAGCCCTCGAGTCCTTAGTTAACCAACACATTCTTGTTATTGACCAGGATGTGCTGGTTGACTGTTTTACCTTGAGCATTTAATGAGGAGAAAAAGATATAAAAGTTCAGTTGGCTTTTATGTTCACAGAATCTTTTCAAATAGTAAAAATAAAATTACCTTTCCACTGGAAGATATCTTGGGCCAGTAGTTCAAGACCAGCCTGGGCAACATAGGAGACCCTATTTCTACAAAAAATGCAAAAATTAGTCAGGTATAGTGGCATGTGCCTGTAGTCCTAGCTACTTGGAAGCCGAGGCAGGAGGATTGCTTGAGCCTGAGTTCAAGGTTACAGATTTCGAGGTTACAGTGAGATATGATCATGCTTCTGTACTCTAACCTGGGTAACAGAGTGCGACCCTGTCTCATTCACACACACACACACACACACACACAAAACACGCCTCTCCACACGACATAAAAATCATCAAGTTAATTCGGTATTTTGAAGAAATCAGATTATTTGACTTAGTAATAGTTCTTTCCGGAGTTTTTCTAAGTAACAAATTTATTTGTATATTGAGATACGATTAATCCTTCAATTAATCTAAGTTTAGCCATGTGATGTTTTCCTTCTACTTTGTCTCTTACTCCCATAATAAGAAAGAAAAATTTCACAGACAAGTATTTCTGTTCTTTCAGTGTCCTGAATACAGAGTGGGACTGTAAGAATTTTAACTCATCTTATATATGGAGTACAATGTAAAGCAAAACTATACTGAGAGTCAGTTGTTTTATTCTCAGGTTCTATACACTGAGACTAAGTGGTTTGATTCTTTAAGACTCAGTATTGTGTTGTGTTTTGTTTTGAGACAGAGTCTTACTCTGTTGCCCAGGCTGGAGTACAGTGGCCTGATCTCAGCTCACTGCAGCCTTGATCTCCTGGGGTTTAGTGATCCTCTTACCTCAGCCTCCTGAGTAACTGAGACCACAGGCTTATGCCACCACACCTGGCTAATTTTTATATTTTTTGTGGTGATGGGGTTTTGCCATATTGCCCAGGCTGGTCTTGAACTCCAGGCCTCAAGTGATCTGCCTGCCTCAGCCTCCCAAAGTTCTGGGATTTCAAGTGTGTGCCAGTGCACCTGGCTAAGTCTCTGTGTTCTTGTCTCCAAAATGGGATAGGCCTATATCTGTGGAAATACTTCTGCTCCAGCCCTATTCCAGACCAACTAAATCAGAGTCTTTAGAGGCAAAACACAGATTTACATGTTTCCTAAAGTTTTCTGAATGGTTCTCATGTTGGGAGCCATCATTGAGATAGACTAATGATCCATAAGACAGTGCTACTCAGATTGTGGTTCAGACTGGCTGCCATTATACAAACTGTTTTTTGCCAGTCCTCAAGTGCACATGGAGCTTGTGCCAGAATGTAAATCAGCTAAAGCATAGTGTGCTATTTAGTTTAGTTGGCATTCTTTTTTTTGGTAGCAAGACTATTGATTAAGGAAATGGTAAATTTAATTTACACTTTGGTATAAGCCCCTTATTTGGTCTCAGATCAGCAGTTGGAGTGGCACTTCTGTGGGTTCTTTCCTAGTTCTTAAATTCCGTGACTGAATATTTAATATATGGTTGTTTAAAATTTGCTGATCTAGAGTGTTACTGTAATGCTACTGAACATGATAATAAACAGAAGGTTGTTATTTAGATAATGGAAATGGAAGAATTTAGAAGGTTAAAAATGTGGAGTGACAATTTTTTAAAGAAAAAATGAAATGTTTAGGTGTCAGTCTTCTAAAATGGAAAAATGTTCCATTCTACCACCATAGTATGACTCTAATATTTTATAGCATAATTTACTGGTTCAGTGCACCATTCTTTCTTCATTGTTGTGAGAGATAATTGAATTACACATGGCTAATTATTTAAAGTGATTGTGACGCAGTTTTAAAATGTAAAAAATTCCATGTGATATTTTATAGGACTCCAACAGTGGTAGCTGAAGAAAAAAAAAGAAATGTTCTTAAATGTAGCAGTTAGTAAGCACTATTCTGCAAAATAATTCATATGGAAAGTATTATTATGATTTCATTTATATAATATAGGAAATTATTTATTTGCTTACAAGTGTTCACAGATTGTTCCAGATTGGCAGTGACAGCTCTTTACTATCAGAGATTAATTTCCAACACAATAAGGATTTTCCTTATTCATAGTCCTGCTTATTTATCTACCTTGAGTTCTTGTTTTTAGTAAAAATGCATTTTTATTTTTTAAATTATTTGGACAGTGAAGGTAGGCCCAATAACAGATATTGTTGGTCTCAAAGAACTATGAAATGTATATATAGAACATCAGTATAATTAAAAGTTTTGAATAGGCTCTATGATGGGTTGACTTACACAGATTTTCTGGGTGAACAGCTGATTTAGTTTGACCATCTGTGATTACTGTTCTTTGCAAAAATAGTTTTCTTCCCTTTCATCTGACTTATTCTCAGTCTTTGGTTTTTCCTAATTCATTTAGTGTGTTGTAAACCCCATCTTCCAATCATGATCGTCCTCTGGATTACAAAATAATAATGATAAATGCCACTGTTTAAATATTTTAATAAATTGTAGAACCTGAGGTTATATATGTTTATGAATTGTTATGGATATTTTCAAAATATACATAAGTAGAACAGTAAAATAGATCCCTACATATATATCAGCAGGCTATAGGAATTATTGACTCATGTCTAATCTTTTTTCATCTGTACCTTTCCCCACTGCAGCATATTTTAGACATGATTCCATTTTATTCATAAATATTCCTCAAGGGGATTATTGAAACATAGTTGGTGAACTAGAATGGATGAACTCCAAGAACCCCTTTGGGTGCTCAGAAGTAATAGGTAATGAAGAATCTTTGCTAGAAAGAAATACGGAATTTCTGTTAGAGTTCAAAGACCATGTCACATAATAAGTACATTACTTAGATTCTGTGCAGTGTATGAAATGCCTTCACAGCAGCTCCACAATAAGAACCTGAAATTACCTTCTTTCTCTAATTCTTCTATGTAAATTTTTATTTAAAGTGGTAATTTTTGTTTGTTTGTTTTGTTGTGGTTTTTTTTTTTTTTTTTTTTTTTGAGGTGGAGTCTCGCTTTTATTGCCCAGGCTAGAGTGCAATGGTGTGATCTTGGCTCACTGCAACCTCCACCTCCTGGGTTCAAGCGATTCTCCTGCCTCAGCCTCCCTAGTAGCTGGGATTACAGGCATATGCCACCACAACTGGCTAATTTTTTTTTTTTTTAGTAGAGACGGGGTTTCACCCATGTTAGTCAGGCTGGTTTCGAACTCCCAACTTCAGGTGATCCACCTGCCTCAGCCTCCCAAAGTGTTGGGATTACAGGCGTGAGCCTATACCCAGCTTCTTTCTTTCCCCTTCCTTCCTCCCTCTCTCCCTCCCTCCCTCCCTTCTTTCCCTTCCTCCCTCCCTCCTTTCCCTTCTTTCCCTCTTTTCTTCTTTTCTTCTTTCTTTCCTTTTTTGAGATGGAGTTTGGCTCTTGTCACCCAGGCTGGACTGCAGTAGCATGATCTCAGTTCACTGCAACCTCCACCTCCCAGGTTCAAGTGATTCTTCTTCGTCAGCCTCCCGAGTAGCTGGGATTACAGGTGCCCGCCACCACACCCAGCTTATTTTTGTATTTTTAGTAGAGATGGGGTTTCACCCTGTTGGCCAGGCTTGAAATCCTCGCCTCAGGTAATCCACCTGCCTAAGCCTCCCAAAGTGCTGGGATTACAGGCATGAGCCACCGCACCTGGCTTTAAAGTGGTAAATTTTTTAGTTAGCATAATACTTTGACTTTGTTGACTTATAATTCCTTATACTGAATAACAGTATACTACCACTGTGAGCAATGACAAGCTTAATGAAAGGAATGGAAAAATGACAGTTTTACTGGTTTAGCAGTTGAGACACAGTAGCTAACATACTGTCTAATGAGTAATATTTTGTAAATATACAATGATTATTTTTAAATACAAAAATGTAGTAGTAGTTCTTTGGTAAGTCTAAAAAATAAGTTGACCATCTACTCTTTAATTTGTTTCCAAGTGTCAAACAAAAATAGAATCAATGGTGAGAATGGTTTTGAAATATCAGTGAGGAAGGTCACAGTAAATTATTATTCCATGACAAATGAAAATGTAAATTCTTTTACATTGCAAATGTAATATTACAAGAGAATAGCAAATTTACAGTATACACTTGGAGAATCATTCTAGAGCAGTTGAAGCCCCCCCGCCCCCGGCCCCACCACACTTTAATCTTTTGTGATCTGTGGTCTTTAGAGTAACTATTATGGGTGGTTTTCCCAGATTCTGGAGGGGAGAAAATAAATTAACAATGGATTGATAACTTTATTGTTCAAGCTATAGTAATTTTTTTCACTATGAGATTTTAAATTATTTACTAAAATTACCCTTGTGTTATAAATGTACAACCATTCAATGAACTACATTTGAAAATGCAAATATTGTACTCTAGCTAGTAGAATGAGGCTCTAGGAAATCAGAATCACATCTTGAAAGAATCTTGAGGTTTCAAAGCCTTTTCAAATTCTATCAGTTGAGAAACTGTTACAATGTTAAATATATGTATGAAGCTTTCCCTTTTAAAAGACAATAAAAAATAGTTTTGAATCAAAGAGTATAGGGTTAGTAGTATAAAATGAAAGAGCCACATATGCCCATTGTTTTAAGCTAAATAATGGTTCCTTAAATATTTCTACATCTTAAATCCCCAGAACCTGTGAATACATCACTTTACCTGGCAGAAAGGACTTTGCAGGTGTGATTAGATTAAGGATCTTGAGATGGGGAGATTATCCTGGATTATCTCAATTGGTAGTCTCAATGTAATCTCAATGTTACCTCAAGTGTCCTTCTAAGAGGGAGGCAAGAGAATCAGAGTCTTAGTGAGAGAGAGATTTTAAGATACTGTACACTGGAGGATGGAGGCTCAGGCCATGAGCCAAGGAATGCAGGTGGCCTTCAGGAGCTAGAAAAGGCTTCTGTGGAATGGATTTTCTTCTGGAGCCTCCAGAAGGAACATAACCTAGCTGACACCTTGATTTTAGGACTTCTGACCTTTAGAATTCTTAAGATAATAAATTTGTATTCTTTTTTTTTCTTTTTTGAGACGGAGTTTCGCTGTTGTTACCCAGGCTGGAGTGCAATGGCGCGATCTCGGCTCACCGCAACCTCCGCCTCCTGGGTTCTGGAAATTCTCCTGCCTCAGCCTCCTGAGTAGCTGGGATTACAGGCACGCACCACCGTGCCCAGCTAATTTTTTGTATTTTTAGTAGAGACGGGGTTGGCCGGGATGGTCTCGATCTCTTGACCTCGTGATCCACCTGCCTCGGCCTCCCAAATAAATTTGTATTCTTATGAGCTAGTCATTTTTGTTGCAGCAGCAATAGAAACTAATTAACCCATGAACAATTTTTAACCTATCTGTATTATAATTTTTTAAGTATACCTTTTTTGAAAAATTTATTCTTCTTTAGGATTCAGACTTTTCATGTACTCAGGAAGAATAAATGAGCCCTGTTCTAAGTTACTGTTTTTTTCTTAGCGATATCACATAGTTCATGGCATAGATTTTCTGATATTTGTACATGCCCATGAGAGAATGTGTTATCATAATAATTTAGTATTAGCTTCTTGACTTGATTTTTCACTTATAGTGGTGATCATAATATTTATCAATTTCTTATGCATCTACTATTTATCCAGCATTGATATAGACACCTTCTGTACATAATACATTCCACAATAACCTTGCAAGTTTAATAGTATTTTTGTTTTACAAGAAAGGATCCTAAGTGTGACCCATCAATTTGAAATAAATTAACGTTTGTTGTGTAAATCTTTATCTACCAGTACTGTTGTTTAAGAATTAAAACAGGTTGTTCAGGGAAGAGGAAATACTTTTAAGCATGGTTAATTTAATGGGGAAGATTAGAAATATCATTCACGCTATAGTTGAGATTTGAGATGAGCTTTGAAGGATGAATAGATTTTTTGACAGCAATTGGAGGGTGGATATTCCAGGTGAAATAAATACTGAGCAAAGACTCAAAGATGAGAAAACATGGACTAGGTTATAGGGATGTAACACTTTGGCTAGAATATGTTTAGGAAAAAAATAAAAGATAATATTGGAAGGAAGTAAAAAGGTGTTTAGACATTTCCAATTTTATAGAATTTTATTTTTAGTTCAGTTGATGTAGTAATTGTAAAATTACCTTGACCAAAGTAATATCAAGTTTAGAATGTCAAGATTGAATGCTCTTTGAAGACAGTTTTAATTTGCTGAGTGAATGAATGAATGCTGACACATGCATTTTCAAGGAAAACTTTGGTTATATTCAATATATATATTTTAAAACAGAGAGAAGTATGTCCTTGCTGAGAGATTTTCATCAAAATAGATAACTGAAAAGTTTTGATGCTTAAAAGGATAAGCTCCAAATATCTGGAACATTTACTTACATATGCCACTTTGTCTCCCAACAGTATTTTTTTTTTTTTTTTTTTTCTGAGACAGAGTTTCGCTCTTGTTACCCAGGCTGGAGTGCAATGGCGTGATCTCGGCTCACTGCAACCTCTGCCTCCTGGGTTCTGGCAATTCTCCTGCCTCAACCTCCTAAGTAGCTGGGATTATAGGCACACTCCACCATGCCCAGCTAATTTTTTGTATTTTTAGTAGAGACAGGGTTTCACCATGTTGACCAGGATGGTCTTGATCTCTTGACCTCGTGATCCACCCGCCTCGGCCTCCCAAAGTGCTGGGATTACAGGCGTGAGCCACCGCGCCCGGCTAGTATTTGTTAAATTAAACTTAGTTAGGCAATAAGGTGCTAGGGTTCTTTTTCCTGTTCTAAGGAAATGAATACTATAAATCAATCCATTTGTTTTGCTAATATATCACATTTATGGGTGCTGACATTTATCTGCTCCTAACTTTTGTTTTATTTTCACTGAAATATGCTTTTCTTCTGGTGGTGAGAGTAGTACGTGAATCTTTAATATGTAATCCCAGCACTTTGGGAGGCTCAGGCGGGCAGATCACCTGAGTTCAGGAGTTCGAGACCAGCCTGACCAACATAGTGAAACCCGTTTCTACTAAAAATACAAAATTAGCTGGGCGTGGTGGTGCATGCCTGTAATCCCAGCTACTCAGGAGGCTAAGGCAGGAGAATTGCTTGAACTTGGGAGGCGGAGGTTGCTGTGAGCTGAGATCGCGCCATTTGCACTCCAGCCTGGGCAACAAAGAGTGAAACTCTATCTCAAAAAAATAAATAAATAATAATAATAATAATAATAATAATGTGAATTCTGCATCTTGTTCTTCTGTTTTGCTACAAAAATGAAAAATTATCTCCCTGTGATGTGAAAAAGCCATTGAAGGTTGCTGAGTTTATGAGTTGGATAACTATTATAATTACTCAGTGTATCTTGCTGTTGAAAAGCACAAGTTAAAATGTTTTCATTTCATTTATTCTATTCTACATGCTTGTAGTTATAAAATTATATGGTCCAATAAATCTGTATATAAATGGCCTTTTAATATATACTTTTTAATTTTTAGAAATTAAAAGATCACAGAAAAGTCCAAAGGTTAATCTTTCAGAATTATCAAACATTAATATTTTTGCCTATTTAGCTATACTTCTAAAATTATTTCAATAATGTCTTTAAAAATAGAATATTTCAAATAAAGTTGACATTTCTTTTACCACCATCCCCAGTTCTGATCCCCTGTCTTGTATAAGTAACCTGTTATAAATTGGGTATGTATGTTCCTAGTACTTTTTTGGTATTTTTACTCATATTTGTGTAACCATAAGACTTTTTAAAAATTTTTTTATTTGCAGAGATGGTTATCATAGTGTATATATTATTCTACAATTTGCATTTTGCACTCAGTAATTCTGATATCTAGCCATCTTGATACTTCCAGACTTAGTTCATTCTTTTAATTGCTATGTAGCATATGTCTATAATATCTCTCTTACAGATTTTAGGTTGTGTTCAGTTTTTAGCAGTTATGAGCAGTTCATCTGTCAAGGTTTTTCTTCATATTTTCTTATACACACAAGCAAATGTTTTTCTATTAGGTGGCAAGAAATAAAATTGCATGGCATGATATTATTAATGATTAATATACTTTAACCAATAATTTTTTTAGTCATAAATGACTGTAGATTCTTTCTTAATATTACAGTTTTTAAAACTTATCAGACTTTAGTTAGGTCACAACCATCTGTTTGGTCAAGGTGGATTTGGTCTGTTCTATGACAATATGCGGTGTTTTTAACAATCAGCAGTTGTCTCATAATGAATCTTATAACTACTGAGGAAAGTAGTGAAATAAATGGATGGATGCACAGATGGGCAAAGTCTATTACATAGCTACCACTGAAATATTTTTTTTTCTTGCGATGAAGTCTCACTCTGTTGCCCAGGCTGGAGTACAGTGGTGTGATCTCGGCTTACTGCAACCTCCTCCTCCCAGGTTCAAGCAATTCCTCTGCCTCATCCTCCCTAGCTGGGACTACAGGCTCACGCCACCATGCCCGGCTAATTTTTGTATTTTTAGCAGAGATGGGGTTTCACCATATTGGCCAGGCTGGTCTCGAACTCCTCGTGATCCACCCACCTCAGCCTCCCAAAGTGCTGGGATTACAGGCGTGAGCTGTAATCAGGCCTGGCCTGAAATAACAAATGTCATTTAACAAATGACGTAAAATTTTACTGTGTCCATACATTTTATTTTGAGTTTGGGAATACCATGCTAGAAACAACATACATGTAAGTAATTAAACTGTTGTATATTATTTCAACAATTACATTTAGGGTACTGTTATAAAACATTTTCAAAATTAAATGTCAAATGGAAATTCAAGTTCAATAAAATTAAGGATTTTAAAACTAAAGCTAAACATGTTGCATGTGACAGATATTCTGGGAAGTCCTGCAAAAATTAGAATTTGCATTCATATTGTGAATTACTGTACTGCTTTAAAAAGGAACAAGGAAGGTATTTATATTTTGATGTAGAAGATGTTGAAGATATGTTTAAGTTACCTAAAGGCAAGACAAAGAAAAGTACATATTGTCCTAATATTTGTTTTAAAATGAGATAAGTATTTGTTTTAACTTATGTATACATGAAGTGATCTCTGAACCAAAAACTAGTAATAGTGATTATGTATTGTGAAGGATGGGAATTGATCAGATAGATACAGAACAAGAGAGAAACTTTAAAAAAAATGGATTCTGACAGTGAAACTTTTTGCATACCTTTTCACATTTGAAGCCTTGAGTATATTTCCTTTTTTAAAAAAATTTGTAATTTTAATATATTTCTGTTGTATACAATTGAAAAATATTTTTAAATTTCCCATGTATATGGAAAAAATAAATTAGTAAAAACAATCATGAGCCAGATGACGACTTTGGCTGGATCCTGTACTGATGTGGAAGGTAATGATACGTGGGTTAGTAATAAAGCACCTCTCCTGGTAATTTTAAGGATTCTAGTTTTCAAAATGGCAATTCATGACTTTCCTATGGTGGATTTCTGGCCAGTTGGATGGCGACAGAAATACAGGGCTTGCTAAAAGTTACAAAGTATCTTAGCAATTCTGGAAAGAGATCCTTTAAACCACCAGCCTGTGCTACCTCAGCAATGTTGTCAATAATCAATTGTGCACTAAGAACCAGGAAGCATGGGGTGTGGACCATAGGTATCGTTGCTATTTTGGACTGTTAGTTTGCTTCCTGGTGGGCCTCTGCTTATCGTTTCATCCTCTCGGTTTCATTGGGATCCTCAGCTATTGAGTTTTGTCCTGGTGCACTCCAGCCCCACTGCAAAAGAATAGGAATGAATATCTAACGCATCCACCTCTGAATGCAGCAGACGTTGAAGTATAATAATAACCTTATTATTATTGCTTGCTTAATGAATTTCTGGATTTTTATTATCTGCCATTAAATATACAGGACAGCTGTCATCTGTTTATCCTTGTATCAGTTCAATCATCTATTCAATGAATATCAGAACTGGGTGACATCCTGATTTTTACCACTTAACTGGCTCTGTGGCACTGGCTGTGGTTTTAACCTCATAGAGCTTCAGTTGCTTCACCTTTAAAGTTAGATCAATAGTAACTAATTCAACAGGTAGGTAGAAGATTAAAATAAGGTACCATATATAAAGTTTCTAGACTAGGTGCCAAAGCATAGGAGTTGCTCAAGAGATGGTAGCTGAAAAGGAAGTTTCTTACAGTTTTTGACAGCGTATGGAGTGACAGTATTCAATGCAAGTAGTGTCTATATTTGTGTAGTCTGATTAGTGGCATTTTTAAATTGTACTTTAGGTTCTGGGGTACATGTGCAGCTCATGCAAGATTGTTGCATAGGTACATACATGGTAATGTGGTTTGCTGCCTCCATCCAACTGTCACCTACATCTGGCATTTCTCCCCCATATTACCCTCCCTGACCTCCCCTCCCCACTAACCTCCCCTCCCCGCCTCCGCTGTCCCTCCCTTCGCCCCCGCAACAGACCTCAGTGTGTGATGCTCCTCTCCCTGTGTCCGTGTGTTCTCATTGTTCAGCACCCACCTATGAGTGAGAACATGTGGTGTCTGATTTTCTGTTCTTGTGTCAGTTTGCTGAGAATGATGGTTTCCAGATTCATCCATGTCTCTACAAAGGACACAAACTCATCGTTTTTTATGGCTGCATAGTATTCCATGGTGTATATGTGCCACATTTTCCTTGTCCAATCTATCATCGATGGGCATTTGGGTTGGTTCCAAGTCTTTGCTGTTGTAAACAGTGCCACAATGAACATACGTGTGCATGTGTCTTTATAATAGAATGATTTATAATCCTTTGGGTATATACCCAGTAGTGGCATTTTAAAATTCCATTATAGGCTTTAAAAAAATCTGAGGGATTGGATTTTGCTCTTCTTACTGTATTAGGAAAGAAGATTAAGAAGGAAAAAAAGTAGTTTCCTTTTATTAGATCCATTAATAGAAAACAAGCAGATTTCTTTGGAATGAAAAATAATGGCAAGTTCATAGGCAAATGCTTGAAAGGCATTTTTCCCCCATAGAGCACAGTTTAGAGATTTTAAGAAATAATCAAGAGTCTCATGTGTGGGAAAATTAGAAATAATACCTCCTTATTCTGACATAGTTGAGCAAGAATTGAGGACTGAATTTCCACCTCTCTCTCTCCACTTCAGAACAGAGAGATTTTTGCCTTTCAAGGTCTGAGTCTGAGGATTTTTGCTTGATAATAAGACCTATATTCTTTCCTCATTCAGTTCCTGTGATATTTTTAGAAGCATCAGTTTTCCTTTTATTATGTCCATTCTGTCCATCTTTGAAGTACCTATATCTCTAAATGATGTCTGTATTCAACCAGTCTGAAGATTCTTCTTACTGGGTTTTGCAGGGGGCTTGTGGTACATGGGGCATGGGGCATTGACTCACCCAAGGTGCTTTGCAGGCTAGGCATAACTTGTCCAGGTGAGGACAGGTACTAGAAGGAAGTGAGAAGAATTATGTTCCGTGGCCTTTCCACAACCTCAAGAATATGTTGGCAGAGCCAAGCCTTCTGCTCATAGAATGTTAGCAGTAGCAGAGCATGATTCCTGTAATTAGGCACATAGGCAAGAATCAGGTCAAAAGTTCGGATTATTAACCTTAAAAAGGAAGACTTGGTCGCATAGAATATCTGTGTATCTCAGGGGGCAAAAAGCCAGTAGGCATGTTCTGTGACACCTCAAAAAACTTCAAAAGGTGGAAAGTAGTACAGTTTCCAAGAATTAGTTACCTCTTCAGAGGAGAGTGAGTTCCCCACCACTGGAGGTACTGAAGAAAAAGAAAGGGCAACCACTTTTCAGGATTATTGAAGAAATTTACCCATCAGATTCATTTTGATCTCAGTAATCACTAAGCTCTCTTCTGTTTTAGAAGTTAAATAATTTTTTACATTAGATTCATTTTTTACCTTATTTCCATTGGACAGTTTTTACATTAGTGTTTTATTTAGCATTATTTTGATTGTTGTTTATTTTTTTAAAAGAGGGAAAAGAGGAGAGGAAGGGAAAACCACATTGAATTCCTAAATAAAGAAGAAGCAATACAGTTTGGGAAAAATAATGAGACTTATCTACTGGAAAAAAGAAAAAGTGGGCACCTGTAGTCCCAGCTACTCCAGAGGATGAGGTGGGAGGATTGCTTATGCCGGGTTTTTGAGGCTACAGTGAGCTCTGATCATGCCACTGCACTCCAGTCTGGGTTACAGAATGAGATCCTGTCTCAAAATATATATATAAATTTTTAAAAAGCAACAAATTGAATTTTTAAAATTAAATGTAAAATATTACCAACCTTTCCTCTCTCGACAAAATTTTAAGTGTATAGGACACTATTGTTAACATCAAGCACAGTGTTGTACAGCAGATCTCTACAACTTTATCTTGCATAACTGACAATACATGTTAACAGCAACTGCTTCCCCACCTCGGTTCCTGGCAACCATCATTCTACTTTCTGCGTCTATGAGATTGACTACTTTAAACACTTCATAAGTAGGGTCATGCAGTATATGTCCTTCTGTGACTAGCTTATTTCACTTAGCATAATGTTCTCAAGGTTCATTTGTGTTGTTGCATACAATGGGATTTCATTCTTTTTAAAGGCTGAATAATATTTCACTGTATGTGTATATCACATTTGCTTTATCCATCTCTTGATGGACATTAAAGTTGTTTCGACATATTGGCTATTGTGTAAACGCTTCAGTGAACACGTGGGAGTGCCACTATCTCTTCAAGATTCTGACTTCAGTTCTTTTTAGAAATTGAACACAGAACTACTATATCCCAGAATTGGGATTAGTAGATTATATTCTGCGTTTAATCTTTTTTTTTTTTTTTTTTTTTTTTTGAGACGGAGTTTCGCTCTTGTTACCCAGGCTGGAATGCAATGGCGCGATCTCGGCTCACTGCAACCTCCGCCTCCTGGGTTCAGGCAATTCTCCTGCCTCAGCCTCCTGAGTAGCTGGGATTACATGCACGCGCTACCATGCCCAGCTAATTTTTTGTATTTTTAGTAGAGACGGGGTTTCACTATGTGGACCAGGATGGTCTCAATCTCTTGACCTCGTGATCCATCCGCCTCGGCCTCCCAAAGTGCTGGGATTACAGGCGTGAGCCACCGCGCCCGGCCGCGTTTAATCTTTTAAAAGCATTTACCTTATTATTGTTTGGATACGCATTTCCCTGATGATTAGTGATGCTCAGCACCTTCCTACACCTGTTGGTCATTTGTGTGTCGTCTTTGGAGAATTGTCAATTCAAGTCCTTTGCCCATTTTTTTAATTGAGATATTTGGGGATTTTGCTATTGAGTTATAGGAATTTCTTATATATTATAGCTATTAATCCCTTATCAGATATGTGGTTTGCAAATATATTCTCCCATCCTGTAAGTTCCCATTTCCCTGTTTCCTTTGCTATGCAGAAACTTTTTACTTTGATATAGTCATGCTTCTTGTCTATGTTTTCTTTTTTTTGCCTGTGCTTTTGATGTCAGATCCAAGAGTATCATCACCAAGACCCATGTCATAAAATTTTCCCCCTGTGTTCTAGGAATTTTACAGTTCTGGGTCCTTTGTTTCAGTCCTTAATCCATTTTTAGTTGATACTGCTTTTTAAGGAAGCCATTATTTTAAAAACAAAAATGAAAAACCCATCTCCTTTTTCTGCATATCTCCTCTTGATATTTTTTGGATAGATATACCTGCCATTGTGCTAACTAGAGAAAGGAAGTACTCTTTTGCAGTGCCTTCCAGACATAGTTAAACATAAAGGCCCTTTTCTTTCAGAACAAATTGACTTCTGATGAAAAGATCCTATATTATTTAGTGTTTCAAGAATATCAAGATGATAAAATGTCACTGGAAATTATATATTTCCATAGTCATCATTGGATAGATTATAATTGGTAATATTTTGTAATTGTGTATATCTGAGAATATGTTAACTGAAATACTTTGTAAAAAATATATGATTCATTGGAATTTACTTTCCTGACTTTTTGTTTACAAGCTTTACAGCACATGAAAAAGTTAAATGACTGCATGTTTGCTAAAAGCATGTCTGAAACCCAGCTCTCTCTAATCATGGTGGCCATTTAAAGCGAAGCTGAAAAGGAGCCTTGCTATTATTCTTCCTTTCCCTCAACCTTTTCAAGATTAGATTTTGCCAGAGAAATAGCAGACACATCTGGTAAGGGGGCACTTATAACAAATCTTCCCATATAGAGAACAGTTTCATTAATTGTACCTTCTAATTCAAAATATGCTACAGAGTAAATAAGTGCGATTAGAAAGACTCTTTGTGATAATTTAAGTACTGTTTGGTTGAGAGAGAGGCTGATGGAAAGGGGAAATAATCTAGATTTATTTCATCCGAATTAGTCCTATTTTCCGTTGATGATTCTGGGTAGAAAATAAGAAATTATGTAAGTTTAAGAACTATTAAACTTTTAAGATTAAAAATGTAGAATGCTTTTCAGGGTCATCTTTGTAGGTGGCTCTAAATTAAGCCTTTAGATAGAATCATTTTGTGAAACCAAATAACAAGTTTAAAGTGCTGTATGCTTTACCTGATTTAATAATCAATAGAAATTTATTCTAAATTTATTGTATAGCAAGACGGTAATTGTATTTTTACCCCCAAGAATCAGCTAATGGAGGTATCTTGTTTACTATATTCATGTAGTCAGAAGTGAAAAGTAACTGAAGACATATTGTTACAGTCCTGTCTTATATTCTATGTATGTCTGTGCCTTGCCTTAAATGTGGTCATTTGGAACTGAAATAACGTCTTTCTTGTTGAAAAATGTGGATGTATATCTTATGTGCATTAACAGTGCTTCTGATATATGACCTTACTAAATACGTCAAGTCTTTCTATATATCAGCTTTAGTATTTATCAGCAACTACATACAGATAGCCATGAAATATGTGTATAGAAATAAATATTTTATATTTTAGTTGGATGACTCCTTGTACCATAATGTATTTTGTGAGAATAAATTTTATTTGGATTATAATAGTAATGTTTATTTTAGAAAATTTAGAAAAATGCCTTTTTCTTTGAAGTCTCAGAGCAAGTAAGGTAAAATGCTGTAAAATTTATAGAACCATTGAAATGTTAGGCTTACAACAAATCTTTGACAAATAAACTATATTCAGTTCAGCAGGCCAAAACAGTGGGCAGGAGAAAGTTTCTGTGGTATTAAATACTAGCAGAAGACTATTAAATAAATAGCAGAACAGATAGTATTGATATTTTTTGACATTACAGCTCTACTTGTTCTTAGCTTTCTAGTTGACACCCTTACTATTTACTTATTATTTAATTAATTTATTTATTTATGAGATGGAGTCTGGCTCTGTTGCCAAGGCTCGAGTGCAGTGGCATGATCTCGGCTCACTGCGACCTCCGCTTCCCAGGTTCAAGTGATTCTTCTGCCTCAGCTGCCCAAGTAGCTGGAATTATAGGCACCCACCACCATACCTACCTATTTTTTGTATTTTTAGTAGAGACAGGGTTTTGCCATGTTGGCCAGGCTGGTCTCAAACTCCTGACCTCAGGTGATCCACCCACCTCAGCCTCCCAAAATGCTGGGATTACAGGCGTGAGTCACCATGCCCAGCCTACCATTACCATTTCTATCCTTATTATTTTTATTTTATTGATTTCCCTAGAAAACAAACATAGAAGACAGCAAATAGACACCAGGCATGAAATGTCAGTGTGTATTTCTTCTTTCACATATAGGTGAGGGATGTTGTTAAAACTTCTTTTTAAAACTCCAGATAAGTAATTTCTTTTACTGTTCACCTTTGAAGTGGGAAGTGTGTTGAAAACTTCCACAGGTTGTTGAGTTAATAGCAATATTCTGGTCGATATTTTTTCTGAGAAGCTGCTCTTACATATTTGAATAAACAGGTAAAGATGAGAATTAAAGGGGACAAGTATTCGGCCAGGACTTTTTTTCTTTTTTAAGAAGTAATTATTGCCTAGGACATCTGAATTGAGAATCCAATTTTAAACTCTTCTTAATCCATATTATCTTTAATTCCTACTTGTCAATTCAAGAAGAGTGAGAAGTGAATGACTTTTTGTACCTCATTATATAAAGGGAGGCGTTGGTATGTGTATGCACGGATTCACTTTAAAAGCCTGTGCTAGATGAAACTATTTAAAAGAACAGTGTTTTCAATAATATGGGGGAACTATCTTGTTTTTAAAGAGGAAAGGGTAAGATACAAACATGTTTATGTGTTATCGATTGATGTTTAATAAAAGCATAAGAAAAAAACAGTAAAGAGATGTTGCCAAAGATAAAACAGTGGTTGTATTTATATGGTGAGATTATTTGTTCATTTCCCCCTTGTTTCTGGTTTTGGTAATCCATTTCTTTCTGAGGGAGTGTATTTGCCTTTGTGGCAGGAAAATGAACTCAGATAACCTTAGGAACGCTTTTTAGTTGTTGGGATTAAGCCCCTATTTTATTAGTTGATATATGTAGAAATTGCACCTTAACTATTTTTAGTCAAAACATGTAAGTGCACACTCATTCATGCACATGTCAAAAATATAAATATGAGTATTTTTTTTTTTTAGTATGGGTCTACTTATGAGAATTCTACATTATCTTTGTTTTATAAAGCAAACCTGTAATACTTAGTCTGTATTTTCCATTTTGGACTTCTTTCAAATGGAACCAAAAAGTTTAAGACCTTTGCAAAACACTCTAGATCTCCAGATTTTTCCCTCAAGTCTTTTGCCATTTCCTTGTCAATATCTGATCTAAGAGCAGTGTTTCCTAGGTCTTTCTTGAGTTTTCAATTTGCTTTTCATGGAAGCAATAGTCTTCTTTATTTTGCACTCATATGTAATTGATTTTTGCAGTTACAGTAACAGAGAAAACTGCCATAAACTAGTTTAGGAATAAACAGCCAACTAAAATGAGAACTTTATGAAACTAGCAACTGAATTGTTCATTACTGTGCATAATTTAGCATGTGCTCTTTTTGTGGGAGGTGGGATCTGGGCTTTAACTCAGCATAATGATTTTGAGATCCATGGTGAACATATCAATAATTCTTTGATAATAGGTATTCTTATTGGACAATAATCCATTGTATGGATATCCTACCATTTGTTCAGTCATTTCTTTGTAGGTGCACATGTGAGTTCCTTCCCACTTGGGCCTATTGAAAATAAAAGTGGAGTGAACATTTTGGCATAAGACTTTGTATGGATATATGCTTTTCTTTCTCTTGGATAAATAGGAGTGGAAGGCTGGGTTATATGATTAGATATATGTTTAACTTTTTCTTTCTTTTTTATTGTTTGAGACAGAGTTTCGCTCTTGTCACCCAGGTTGGAGTGCAATCTTGGCTCACTGCATCTTCCACCTCCTGGGTTAAAGTGATTCTCCTGACTCAGTCTCTTGAGTAGCTGGGATTATGGGGGCACTTGCCACCACACCCATCTGATTTTTGTATTTTTAGTAGAGTTGGGGTTTCACTATGTTTTCCAGGCTGGTCGAGAACTCCTGACCTCAGGTGATCCACCTGCCTCGGCCTCTCAAAGTGCTGTCATTACAGGCATGAACCACTGCACCTGGTCTATATGTTTAACTTTTTAAGAAATTGTCCAACTGTTTTCCATAATGGTTGTCTCATTTTATATTCTTATTAGCAGTTCATGAGAATTCCAGTTACTCCACATTCTTGACAAGTCTTGGTCTGACCAGTCTTTAATTTTAGCCATTCTTGCAAGCTTATGGTATCTCATCGTAGTTTTACTTTTATTTTCTCTAATAATGAACATCTTTCATCTTCTTGTCTGCATATCTCCTTTTTGGGGGAAAGGTCCAAATCTTTAGTTCATTTAAAAAAGCTATTTTCTTATTAGGTTGTAAGAGACACATTTTTTGCTGATAAGATACAAATCTTTTGTTGGCTATACGTTTCACAATTTTTATTTATTTATGTGGCTTTCCTTTTCATTTCTGTATCTTTTAATTTCAGTGAAGTCCACTATATTGATATTTGTTTTTGTAGTTCTTGTTTACTCTGTCATATTTAAGAAATCTTTGCCAAACCTACAATTACTAGAATTGTTTCGTCTAAAAGTTTTATAATTTTAGCTCTTAAATTTAGGTCTGTGATTCATTTTAAATTCATTTTTGTATATGATGTGAAGTAAGAATGAAGAAAGAATGAAGATTCCCTTTTAAGAAAATGGCTATCCAGTTGTTCCCATACTATTTGTTGAAGAGATGATCGTTTTCTTCGTTGAATTATCTTACCAAGTTTTTCTAAAATCCGTTGATCATATTTGTATAGTTATATTTCTGGATTCACTATTCTGATTCATTGATCTAAATGTCTGTCTTTATGCCAGTACCATACTGTCTTGATTACTATAACTGGATAACAAGTCTTGAGATAAGGTAGTGTAAATCCTTCCAATTTTTTTATTTTTCTTTTTTTGTTTTGTTTGTTTGAGATGGAGTCTCACTCTGTCACCTAGGCTGAAGTGCAGTGGCATGATCTTGGCTTCTGCAACCTCTGCCTCCCAGGTTCAAGCGATTCTCCTGCCTCAGCCTCCTGAGTAGCTGGACTACAGGTGTGTGCCACCATACCAGGCTGATTTTAGTATTTTTTAGTAGAAACAGGGTTTCATCATATTGGACAGGTTGGTCTTGAACTCCTGACCTCGTGATCTGCCCACCTCGGCCTCCCAAAGTGCTGGGATTACAAGCGTGAGCCACCGTGCCCAGCCTAATGTTTTTATTTTTCAATTTTTTTTTTTTTTTTTTGCCTATTCCAAATTCTTTGTATTTCCGTAAAAATTTTAGAATTAATTGATCAATTCATACCAGAAAGTGTTCTGGGATTTTTATTGGGATTGCATGTCATCTTTATATAAATTTTGGGAGAATTTGCAATAGTCTTTTGTAAATCATGAATGTGGCATATCTATTTAGATCTTATTTAATTTTTCTCAACAGTGTTTTCTGATTTTTACTGTATGGTCTCGTACATCTTATTGCAAATTTATTCATATTTTTGTGCTATTTTACATGATATTTTTAAATGTGAATTTCTGATTACCTGTTGTTAGTAATATACAGTTGATTTAGGTATGTTGATTTTTATATCCTGCAGCCTTGCTAAACTCATTAATTCTCGTAGCTTTTTTGATAGATTCTTTAGGAATTTCTACACAGTCAGTCATGCTGTGTGTGACAAAAGGCAGTTTTACTTACTGCTCTCTAATCTGTGTGTCTTTCTTTTTCTTGCCTTATTGAACAGGGTAGAGCCTCCAGGACAGTGTTTATAAAACTGGTGAGGGTGGACATCCTTGCCTCATTCACGGTCTTAGGGTGAAAGTATCCAGTCTGTCTTTCAGTAAAGTTTGATAGCAGCTGAACATTTTTTACAGATATCCCTTTATTAGTTGAAGGAAGTTCTCTTCTATTTCCAGTTTGCTGAGATTTTTATCATGAATTGAGGTTGGATTTTGTTTATGTGCATGTATTAGGATGAATACATGGTCTTTAGCTTATTAGTAGGATAAGTGACATTGACTTTTGCATGTTAAACCAATCTGTATCCTTGGGATAAACTACATAGGTATGATGATTGTCCTTTCATTTCACTAAATTTTGTTAATTTTTGCCTCTGTGTTTATAAGGGATTTCATGTCTGATTTTGGTATCAAAGGCTGGCTTCAGAGACTCAACTGGAAAGTGTTTTCTCCTTTTCAGTTTTCTTCAAGAGTTTATGTTGATGTTTTCTTGTGTTGGTATTTTTGGTGTCGGTATTTTTCTTTTTTGGTAGAATTTTCTAATATAGCCATTTGGGCCTTTTGTTTATCTGTGAGAAAGGTTTGATCTTGTTTTTTTGTGCAAAGGTTTTTTTTATCTATACATATAATAGATTTAAAAGGTTTATTCTGTTTAGCTGCCTGTGAGCTTTGTTAATTTTGTGTTTCAAGGAATTTAGCAATTGGTTATCAAATTTATTGGCTACAGTTACTTATAATATTGCTTTATTATCTGTAGTATTCTCTCCTTTGTCATTTCTGATATTGATAATTTGTATCTTCTCTTTTTTTCTTACTTGTCTGGCTAGAAGTTTGTCAGTTTTATTGATTTTGTTTGTGTTTGTTGTGGGGGGAGCACAAAGAACTAGCTGTGGTTTAAGTCATTAATGTTAGACCTGCCTTCTTTTCTAATACGATCATGTAGTGTTATATGTTTCCCTTAAAGCACTGCTTCAGTTACTTCTTACAGTTTTGATATTTTGGTTTTATTAGGTTCAAACTATTTTCCTATTTTCTTTCCTTTTTGGTTTTTTCTTTGTCCTGTGGGTTACTTGAAGTATGTTATTTAGTCCAAGTATTTGTGGACATTTCAAATGTCTTTTCTGTTACTTTAAATTTCTGTTTTAGTCAGAGAACATACTTTGTATGATTTTAGTACTTTCAAATATTTTGAACTTTGTTTTATGACTGAGAATATGGTCTGTCTTGTTAAATGTTCCATGTACACTTGAAAAGAATGTGTATCTGCATCGTGGATGTTCTCTAAATGCCAGTTGGCTAATTAATTGATGATACTGAAATTTCCTGTATCTTAGTGATTTTCTGTCTACTTCTGTCAATTATTTCGAGCATGATGGTGAAATCTTTGATTATACTTACAGATTTGTCTATTTTTCCCGTGAGTTTTTAATTCATATGTTTTAAAAACTTTCTTATAAAGGTACAAAAGTGTTAAGTATTGTAATGTCTTTTTGATAAATTGACCCCTTTATCATTATGAAATGGTCCTTTTTATCTTTGTTAATAGTCTTTACTCTGAAATCCATTTGTCATTAATATGGCCACACCAGATTTTTTTTTGATTTGTGATAACTTGATACATCTTTTTTCATCCTTTCTCTTTTAAGTTATTTAATGTTTCTCTCATTTGAAGTGGTTTTCTAGTGGTCAGTATATAGTAGAATCTTGCTTTTTTGTCTAGTCTGACAATCTCTGCCTTTTCTGTGGTGTGTATGGTATGTATGGGTCTAGATCATTAGTATGTAATCTTTTAATGCACAAATATAAATTTTAGTAATTATAAATTAAGATTTAAGAATTTGAATAATGTGATAGATCCCATCAAGTACCTATTCCTAAAATTTCAATTTTATTTTTCAAACTTTGTTTTATTTAGACTTAATATTTCTAGGATATCTTAGGCCACCAAAAAAAGCCAAAATTGGGAAATAAACTGGGACTACATTAGAAATAAAATGGGCTTTAAAGATGAGAGATTATGCTTCAGAGATTCCTTCTGTAATATTTTAGCTATAAAAGTGTAAAATGGAGAATGGTACCCACAGAGTCACAAACCAGTCAATGAATGTTGACCCCAGTGTTGCTTTCTAATGTCTTCCGTTTGTTATCGATTTTAGACCACCTGCTCTTATATCACCTTGGGAGCTTTTTAAAAATACAGATTCCCCAGTCCTATGGAATTTGTTATACTCTGTAATCTATTTTAAGATAATGTAACTTTCCATATGATTCTTAGATTACTCTAGGCTCAGAAATCATGGTTCTGCCCTGGTTATTTGACCACTTTAATCTCTGACTTTTCTGCCACTTTCCTCTCTCTCCTACACAGTCTTGGCACCATTAGAGGAAAAAACCTCTGAGGATTAGTTAGGTGTGATAAACCTACAATACTGTACTAAACAGTCTTGACATGTATGGAGCTTTTAGCTTTGTGCTATATGTAACATTGTTAGGTTAGTAGAGATCAAATCACATCAAGCCTTCACTTCCTTTTAATATTATCGTTCACTTCCTTTAACCTGTCTTGGATTGTGGAGCGAGGAACTCTGCCTCCCATATGGTTTCATTTAGTATGCTGTGTTATTTTCATTAAGCAAATTTTGTGTGTCTTCTGTATGCTGGGTAATAATGGTCATCACCTTTCTTTCAGAGAAAGAAGTAGCTTGTAAAAAAATTATGCTCTCCTCCTTAAAAGTCACATTAATTCCACATGATTTTTTTTTCAGTTTCCATAGTTTGATTGGTTCCAGTGTTCAATTAGAGTACTTAAATTTATGTTGCCTAATTCAAGTAGATTAATAGGGATGAGGCAGAGTAACTCAAAATAGAACAAACAGTTTTGAGTTACTTTGCCTCATCCCCATTAATTTTATAAACCCATACCTTTTCATAATGATCGTAATTTTATTTCTGGCATAGGAAAATTAGCCAAAAAATTAATGGGTTTTAAAAGCTAATATAGGGTACGTGAAGAACAACAAATTTTTTCAAAGTAGATATTAAAATGACCATTCTGTAGTAAATGTTTGGTTGTCTGCAAGATAAAGAATATTCTTGAGAATTTTTTTCCTTATACTTGTTTTATGTAATTACAATACAGTAAAACAATTAAAACTCAAATTATGGTCAAGCATTAGTTTTTGTCAGTTGATAAAACTGTTCAGCATTTTACTGGCTATTATTAAGAATATCAATTATCATTGCTTGTGTGCATGTTTAAGTGTCACTAGTAAAGAACTGTAGTTTACAGGATGCTGAATAATGGTTCTTATTTGTTACATAAGACAAATACAAAGGAAGACAGTTTTTGGAAATTGATGTTTAAAAAAGAACATCTTTAGAATATTAATACCTGTGACTAATTTTTAAAGATTCATTAAAAATACAGATTCAACTGAAAAGCTATAACAGTTTCTCAGAAGATACAAAGCTATAAGATATAAAAAGTATTAGGCCAGGTGTGATGGTTTATGCCTGTAATCCCAGCATCTTGGGAGGCTGAGGTGGGCTGATCGCCTGAGATTAGGAGTTTGAGATCAGCCTGGGCAACATGGTGAAACCCTGTATTTACAAAAAATACAAAAATTAGCCAGGCATGGTAGCACATGCCTGTAGTCCCAGCTACTCCAGAGGCTGAGGTGAGAGGATCACTTGAGCCTGGGATGTCAAGGCTGCAGTGAGTCCTAATCATGCCATTGTACTGAAGGCTGGGTGAAAGAACGAGACCCTGTCTCAAAAAATAATTTTTTTTAACTCACTTTTTTAGTCTTAACAATGGGTAGTGTACTTGAACTTCAGTTTTTAACTAGTAAGCTACGACTGGAAATTGTAGTTTAATCAGAATTTCTTCATATATAAGAGAATGTTCCAAGATGAATATCTTTAACGTGGTTCTTGAATTATTGGTTGTACCCCCAAAATAGTTTCAGTTTAAAAGGGTGTGGGGCAGTGACCATCATTTATAATTAATTAATGTCGCATTTTCAAAGGGTTTTGTTACAGTTTCAGCCCAAGAACAATGTAAACATTTCACTTGTGCTTTCCATAAGGATGATTTCAGCATCCTTTAAGGAGGAACTGAGTAGCCTTAGGAGACCTAGTGATTGATGTGGAGCAGTGAGGAAGATGGGAAATCCAATTAGCTCCGTAGAATCAGTTAAAGGGTAATGGATGTGATGACCAGAATATTCTCACAACTAGTTTATACCATTAAGTTGTTTTTCACAGAACTAAGCTATAGCTAAAATTCCAAATTAATGGGGTACAAATTAATTAGTTACATGGAAAAGATAATATTCTTTGTCTTCTTAATAAGCCAACAGAAATGCCCTCTAGAACACTGATTCTCAAAGTGTTCCTGGACCATCTTATCAACATTAAGAACTTGATTGGCAAATTCTTAGTCCTTGGAATTAGTAGCTAGAGAATGTGGGAAGGCAGGAATTTGTATTTTAACAAATGTTCCAAGTGATTCTGATGCATGCTCAATTTGCGAACCACTGCTCTAGAATATGATACATATCCAACTCCAGTAAAATAGTACCAAGTTTTCAGCATTGCTAATTCCCAATTTTCAAACAGCTGCTGCATTAGATTTTGGTTAATGATATCCAAACCCAGCTGGAGTTGAATCCTAGTTACTTCTTATTCTTTTTACTTACTAGTGAGTGGAGCACCAGGTGCAGTTGTTGAAGTGTGAAAATAATTTAGCTTTGTAGACAGTTTTGACATTTCTTTCTTGATTTTGAAAATGCTTTCATCTTCTTGGTATGATATTTATTTCAACAATCAAAGCACATCTATTTTAATGGCAGTATGGACTTCTGCTAAGAATTTAAGGAAATCTCTGAATATTCCTACCAGTTTAATATCAAAGTTAATATTTTAGCTGAATAACTGAGCTTCCATATAATTTACTCCTATTTTATTTTCCCACCAGTATGTGCATTAACATTTTTTTAATGTCTTACTGAATAATTTACTTTCAACCTTCTTCACATCTTCTACAATATCATGTTTAGTTTTACTCTGGAAAAAATTGCTAGCAGAATTTTAGTTAAATGCATTCTTAGTAGTAAGGTCCAGCTGTGTGCTTTGTGAGTTGCAAAACTCATGAGTCCTTCAAAAAATATTTTAACGGAATGTGAGTAAGACATGAAGCTAGCATTTATCTGCTGCAGTATACTAACTGTGAGTATTTACAAGTGGATAACTTGGTCAAAACACTTAAAATGTTTTATTAGTAGATTAGTACATGATCTTGCAGTGATAGTGCAGATTTGTTTTTGGTTGTGTTGCACATATAAGTAGTGCTGGTAAAACAGATTTTTAGAAACAAAAGCTGATGAATTCAAAATTCTCTTTTGATATTTAAAAATAAAAATTAAAAACTAAGTGAAAAATAAAATTCTCTTTTTTTAACTCTATGCCTTCATGATCATTTACTCCCTTTGACATCAGCTGATGCCTTTGTGACTCCTAATTTCTGTCTTTAGTTCAGAACTTTCTCCTGAGATGTGTATATTCTGTAACGTACATATTACTACCTGGATGTTCCATGGGCACTTGAAGCTCACTGTGTCTGAAACTGATAATTCAAGTCTCTCCCTCACACTAACCCTGTAAATACATATGGAAGAGTTACATTAATAGCCTATTTTTCATTTGACCATTACCCTAGATGTTTGCACAAGGCTTCATTCTCCATTGAAATTCCTTTCTAATGTTTCTGAAAGTCTTCTAGAGATATCTTGTGGGTTTTCTGTTTTTCTTTTTTTAAAAAAGCAGACTCCCCCTACCTAACTCTGCTTTGTTACCTGCTTGTCCACAGAATAACTGTCTCTATTCAAGCATCATCATCTCTGCTGCTGCCCCAAGAGGAAATGCCAGAAAGTACTGGAGGCTTCATGGTGCTAAGATTGATGTCACATTTCATGTAGAAATGGAGAAAGTTCTCCTATGTTCTCACTAATGTCATAATCACTTGAGAACCTGCTTTATGTGCCGGTGTGAAGAAATGGCAAACTGTATACCAGCTATTCATGCATTTCTTCCCATAGTATGTTTTTATTGCTAGGAAGCAACTGCCCACCAAGGATTAAATTTCTCACCACAACCCCTGCATCTAGGTAGGGCCATATGACTAGTGTTTGCTAAGATAATTAAAAAATGGTTGTGCTTTCTGCACTCATGTCTGCCAGCTGGATCAAAAAACTTCAAGGTACTGGGGAGAATGGCAAAGTCAGGACAGGAAAGGAGCATGATTCCTTGAATTACTGCATAGAAGGCCATCTGCCAGCCAGGAACACTCACATTGGTACTTTAGCAAGAACTAAACTTCTTGTGTAGTAAACAATTGAGATTTTCTTACAACAGCTCATGTTTTCCTAATTAATACAGTGCCCCCTTTATATTACAAAGCCCTTCATTAAAACAGCTCCTTAATCATTTCCCTGCATTCCCTTTCTCTAAAAGCTCAAACACATAAATATCTGGATATTCATGGGGCGGGTAGGGAACAGATGCCATATTATACTCTAATCCAGAACTCTTCTGCCATTGTGCTTTCTCTATCCTATCCTCTAGACCTGTTAGGCTTGGATATTGTTCTTACACAAGCTTGAAATAAAGCCATTATGGAAATGGCTCTTCTACAGATAAGCTACATACTTGATTTCTCAGTTTGAACTTCAATGTAGAGTACAAACTGTCCTGAATTCCCTTCTTCATCCCATTTGTTCTTCCTTCCCCAATTCTCAAATTCACTGAATGACACCATCTTCCTCTTCAGTAAAGAAATATAGAGAAGCACCTTAGCCACTTCAAATTCCCTCATCTACTCTCGTCATCTAAGCCTCTGTCCCACTAACCTATTTCCTTTCAGTCTCCATGCTTCTTCCTTATTGAAGTTGCTTTCCTTCAAGTCTTAATCCTCACTATGACTTCACTCTATAAAATGATGCCTTGGGGAATCTTGGATTGTGGAAGTCCCACATGGGCTGTTACTTAAAACTCTTTTAAAAAATGAGTTTTTATTGCTTATAGAAGTTGTTCTGAAAGTGCAGTTCGTGTACCATAGGGATCCTCAAGACCCCTTTAGGGCTATCACAAAATAGTTCATAACCATTTTCATAATTCTAAGATGTTAGTTGCCTTTTTCACTAGTTAGCATTTGTCCTCATAGTAAAAAGCAGTGCTGGTACCAAACTGTACTAGTAGGCATTGTGTTTTTTGCTACCTTTCTCTAACAGCCTAAACCCTCAAAAGCCATTTTCACATAAGAATGTTCTTCAGAAAGCAATAACTTTATTAAATCTTGACTTTTTGTATCTGTTTTTAATATCGTATCACAAAATGGGAAGTTCATCAAGCACTTCTGTGTATGAGTACAGAGATTTTCTTGAGGTAAAGCACTTGTGCGATTGAGTTGTGCTGTGCTTTGAATATGGTTTGTCTCTACCAAAACTCATGTTGAGGCTTGGTCCCCAATGTAATGGTGTTGAGAGGTGGTGGGACCTTTAAGAGGTGTTTGGATCATGAGAAATCTGCTTTCATAAAAGAATCAGTGTAGTCTTGAGGGAGTTAGTGAGTTCTCACTCTTCCAGGACTACGTTACTTACAATGAGATCAGGTTGTTATAAAGCAAGGTTGCCTCTGGAGTGTGCAGTCCCATTTTCTGCACATCAGTTTCTCTTCCATTTCTCCATCATGTTTTGATGCAGCATGAAGCCGTTACCAGAAGATACCAGATGTGGCTGCCCAGTCTTGAACTTGCCAGCCTACAGAACCAGGAGCTAAAGAAACTTGTTTATAAACTACCCAGTCTCTGTCATAGAAACAGAAAATAGACAAGTTGCAAACTCAATAAGGCAGTTGTTTTCATAGAACCTTGTTTTTACTTGAAAGAATGATCAACACACAAACTATGTTTATTCAGACTTGTGTAGTTGGGAGATATTTTCTCAAAAATGAACAAAGCAAACTTGTTGCTGTAAGTAAAATAATTGACAGTATTAGTTGCCAATTATAAAATTTAAAGAAATTTCTATCTGTCACTATAAGCATAACGGTTTCCCAATACTTAGACTTCTCTGAGATTGGTGACCACCAGTGTGTTATAATGAAACTCCATCTCTACTAAAAAAAAAAAAAAAATTATCTGGGCATGGTGGCACGCGCCTGTAGTCCCAGCTACTCAGGAAGTTGAGGCAGGAGAATTGCTTGAACCCGGGAGGCAGAGGTTGCAGTGAGCTGACATCGCGCCACTGCTCTCCAGCTTGGCAACAGAGTGAGACTTTGGCTCAAAAAAAAAAAAAGAAGTTAACACTTGCTAGGTTTTAGTGTAGAATTGAAAAAGAATATTTCCAATTATCTGAAAAGGCTACTAAAGTACTCCTTTTCGAACTGTATCTGTATGAGTCTGATTTTCTTCATTGACTCCAACCCAAAGAATATATGGTAGTATTTTGAATGGAGAAGCAGATACAAAAATCCAATTGTCTTCTATTAAGCCAGATGTTTAAAAAGATTTGCAAAAATATGTTACACTAAATTTTTTTGGTTTTGGAAAAGTTTTACACAAAATCATGTCATTTATGCTAACATGTCATATTTTTATTTTAAAGTAAGTTAATAAATGTTTCTCACTTTTAATAACTAATGTGCTATTGCTAGATGTAACCCACATAAACCAAAGCTCTTTGGTGTCCTTAACAATCTTTAAGTGTATAAAGAGGTTCTGAGACCAATAAGTTTGAGAATGCTGGCTTATAGATATGGTGATTAAGACACTGTGATCTGGCTTCTGCCCACTTTTCTGCCTTATGTTTTACCTTAGCCTTAATCTTTCTCCCATCTTCTAAGCTTGTTAAGAACCACATTTAGGGCCTAAATGCACTATTCAGTGTTGTGTCTCCAAGGACTTTGTTCGTGCTTCTTCCCTTGGCCTAGAAGTTTTCTTTGTTACCCAGAAGGTACTTTTTTATCTCACTCATCTCCTCTGGATCCTTTCTCGTAATCGTCCCATTTTTGGGACTTCTGTTGCATCTTGTATAAACTTTTTTTATAACACTATACCATCAATCTCTCCAAGAGTAGATATATGTCCAGAACCTGGTGCAATACTTTTAAATTAATAGATTTTCAGTAAATGTTTATGAAATTATTTGATGAATTCAGTGGAAAAAGCTTGGTTATGAATGATCACATCATTCTTACTACTCAAAGATACATAATACAGTATGACTGTGCTCAGTTACTTGAATTCTTACAGTAATCATAAAAGGTATATTTTTTTGTCTTAAGGTAGACAAATACATCTGGGTGTCAGTGAATAAAACAGGATTGTGGGAGAATAAGTAAGCATCCCACTCCCTTCTTCCCACCCAGTTGTTACTGGCCTGCTTCTGTCTCTATTTCTGCTTCTTTCAATTTTGTTTGAGCCTGGTGGTGAATGGGTGGAGAGAGTCCTCCAAAAACACCTCTGTACTGTAGAGGAGAAATTGATATCATAGCTTTATGGAACTTATCTAGGGGCTATGCATTCCAGAGGTCCCCTGATTTTAGCTCTCATCAGTGCGGGAATCCTTTTTCCATCATTCTTTGACATCTCCTCATGCAGCCTCTGTATGAGTATCTCCAGAGAGTAATAATTCACCACTCCATAAACTGCCTTTTCTTTACTTTGCACTACTAATTATTTGAAAGCCCATTCCCTCTTGAGCCACAGTCATACCTTTTTTTCTGGAATAATACTACAGAAAGGATTCTGCCTCTTTTTCACAATAACTTTTCAAATATTTCAAGACTTTTAGTCATTTTTATGGATTTTCTCTTAGCTAAGTGCACTTGTTTTTTTTTTTTAAAAACAGTTTTTTTATGTGGCATGAACCATCCAGCTCATTCCCATTCTGGACTACTCTAGTTTTTAATGTGTTCCTGAAATGACACATGATAGCCCTGTGTGACTGAATACAAATTTCTTATGAACTGTTCCTTCCTGTGACTTGAGACAGTAATTACTGTGTTTTGGTTAGGAATATAGGCTTTGGTATCAGACAGATGAAGGATTAAATTCTGACTTTGTTCCTAACAGCTCTGTAATTAATATCTCTGAGTCTGAATTCCGTAATGTTACCATATAGGGTTCTTGTAAGAATTAAGTGAAGTAATGTACATTTAAACATGAAGCATTGTTCCTAGCTCACAGTAAAAGCTCAAAATAGAAGCACTTGTTACTCTGATAACTATATGTCTATTGGCATAGCCTAAAATTGCCATAGATTTTTTTTTTTTGCAGCTGCCTCACATTACTGTTAATATTATCATGACACTAATATATTTGTTGTTTATCAGCTTGTGCTACTACTCAAGCTTTAATGCCTTCTCCACATCTTTAAAGGCAGCTCTGTCCTTTTAAGGCTGAACTTATTCAGTGTATTTTCCAGAAGGTTCTTCCCCAATTCTTGGATCCAAAAGTGTTTTGTTCTTATTTATAGCATTTCTTACAATGGCATTTGTTCAATTTTGTACCAGATAGACATTGAAAATAGGAACAGTTCACTTGAAATTCATAAAGAGGTGAGGGATGATGTAAGATTAATGTCTCAGTAAAGCTCAAGAAAAAAGGAAAAACATATATAGTTGGACTCCCCATTTTGTATCAGAGTATTCATTTCAAGTGACTGAGATGAGTAAAGAATGAATGAAGCCTTGAAGTCAACTCACCTATGATTTTTAACTATCATATTTTGTATTTTAAAAATAGATACTTGGTGAAAAAAAATTGTATTAAAAGTTGTATTATTGGTAGACAGAAGTAAGAGGCAAGGGTGAACAGGCTATGGGCATCTGGGAAAAGAATTTTTCCCAGAAATGCTATGGCATTTTCATCTACAAAAGATGAATGCAGGTAAATCTGACTCTGGTCAGTACAATCAGGGCAAATTGGTGTTTTTCTAAACTATGAATTGGAAGAGGATTCCACTTATAATTTGAATAGTAAATCTCATCTCTATACTTATGCTGGTGTATTTAGAGAAAAACATCGGCCCTATATTGGACCTACTTCAGACCTTGCAGTCCATATAGTAACCCATAAATAAAAGAATTTGTATGTTGTGAATTTTTTCCCTGTTTAAGAATGGTACTTAGAATATTATAGAATTACTAATTTGGGGAATGATATCAATAATTATTTTGTTATTGGCTTTGGTTGTGGTTTTTTATAACTTTTAAAATTTTGAGATAATTATATATGCACAGGAAGTTGCAAAGATAGTATAGCATGTTTTGCTTTTTAACACCTAGAAGACAACCATCTTCTGTCCTTCTGTTTCACTTATTTACCATGCCTATTTCACAGGAATGTTGCAGGAAACAATTGCAAAAGGCTTTTGCAATTCCAAAATAAAATACATCAAAAAATTTTTAAGGTATTTGCAAAAAAGAAAAGAGATTTCTGTAACACTGTAGTGCTGTATTTAACTGTAAGGCTCTACTTCTTCCTATAATAGAAATAGACAAAATCTCAGACAATCAGTACAATGTGGAACACAGGCTCTAGAGTCACATTGACTTGGAATGGTATCCTGACATCAGTAATCAGCTGGTGATCAACTAAAGAGACTCAGTTTCCTTATTTAAATGGGGATAATAATTCTGCCTCTTAGGTTTGCTTTAAAATCATGACCTGATGTATATAAAACGCAGCACAGAGCATAACAGATGATATACATAAAACACTTAAAGCATAGCGATAATTCAGTGTTAGCTATTACCAATATTATTTTTTTCATGTAGGTGATTAGTGTATTTCTTAGATTGATAATAAAAGAAGGTTGTAACTTATAAGGATTTCACATTTTTATATTAATAACTGTAAAAAGTATAGCCAAGCTTGGCAAGTACATTTAGTAAAATATAGCTCATATTTCTTTAACGTAGTAAGCTTAGCAGCAACACAAAAAGAAAAGAATTGGTGGTTTTTGGATTGAAGGGATTTTTAACAACTACTTTAATGTTGTTATCTAATAGATTGATCGTCTCAGGAACATTAACTCCAGTATATTTTTAGTGATACTTTATCAGTCAGTTGAAGTTGTGAAGGAAAATTTGATACTTATATTTTCACAGTGTTAAGGATTAATGTATATTTAGTTTGGAAGCATAATGTTTTTGTAAAAGATGTGTCTATAAGGGCCTATAAAAATTACTGGGCGGGGCGTGGTGGCTCACGCCTGTAATCCCAGCACTTTGGGAGGCCGAGGCGGGTGGATCACGAGGTCAAGAGATCGAGACCATCCTGGTCAACATGGTGAAACCCCGTCTCTACTAAACATATAAAAAATTAGCTGAGCATGGTGGAGCATGCCTGTAGTCCCAGCTACTCGGGAGGCTGAGGCAGGAGAATTGCTTGAACCCAGGAGGCAGAGGTTGCGGTGAGCCGAGATCGCGCCATTGCACTCCAGCCTGGGTAACAGCAAAACTCCGTCTCAAAAAAAAAATTATTGTACCTGAAGATAAATATTTTTTAAATTGAGAATGACTAATTTATAAACTGTTGAATGTTTTATAATTTGTTTTTAATGTTATTGTTATTAAAATGAACCCATATTATAAGATCTCAATATTTTGTGAGTACTTGTTTTTGGTAATTTTTTTGAAGTGAAATGAACATAAGTTAGCCATTTTAAAGGGAACAATTCACTGGCATTTAGAACGTTCACAATATTGTACAACCACCATCTCTATCTAGTTCCAAAACATTACTTCAAAGGAAACCCCATAACCATTAATCACATGCTTTCCATTTCTCCCTCCCCCATTCCCTGGCAACCACCAATATATTAATACTGTTTCATTTTACCTATTCTGGATATTAAAACTATATAATATGTGACCTTTGGTATCTGGCCTCTTAGCATATTTTTGGTGTTCATTTATTTTAATAACATATATAAGTACTTCATTTCTTTTTATAGTTGAATAATATTCTGTTGTTCTGTATATAGTACCACAATTTATTTGCTCATTCATCTGTTGGATTTGGATTGTTTCTACCTTTTGGCTATAGTGAGTAGTGCTTTAAACATTAATAAGAAATATTTGAGTACCTGTTTTTAGTTCTCTGGGGTGGTATATACCTTGGAATATAATTGCTGAGGCATTTGGTAATCCTGTTTAACTTTTTTGAGAAACTGCCAAAGATAGCTTGCACAAAGATCTAGGGGTTAAGAGAGTACATACTATATGTGTAACTATCCCTGTGCAAAGTATTTGCAATCTTGCTAGGGATTTCACGCACCTCATTTCCTTCTATCCTCTCCTTTTCTTACATCCTTATTCTAAAATATATATATATTTGAAGCTGAAGTTTGCATTAAATAGAGAATAGTAGAAAGCAAAATGTAACTGCTTTTGAAACCACATAGTAGATAGGTGATTTAAATTAGAGGAACCATGAAATTTAAGGGAAAAGCATAGCCATGTGATAAACATAGCTTCCGATGTGACACCAAAAAGAAAAAGGATTTGTGGTAGTGTTGTTTCTCCTCTTGTTTAGTCATATTAGTATTTACTCCCCTGATAAATTTTTATAAACCAGAGAATAACTAAATTGGGTAATAAATTTCAAAGACTTTTCTTAAATCATAAGTAATTTGTCTTCTAAGTGCTTTTTTTTTTTTACTGTGTAGTTTAGTATTCCATGTGATCTTTGTGTGTTTGAGAATTAATTCAGGCTGTAGGAATTCTATTAGAATGTAAAGTGACTTTGGAACTGCACTGAAGTACTCTGTGGTCTGTGCTATTCTACATTTGTTGACTGTTTATTCCTTTGTTCTTGATATACATATTATCCTTAATAAGGAATTCTGAAGCTTTGGTCCTCAAAACATTTCTTCAGCAGCTCTTACCCAGTTCTTGAATAGGAAGATTATGTTCCAGGCTGTAAAGTTATTTTAGAATCAACTAGATCCTCTTAAAACCCCAAACAATTTACCCATGTTTTCCACATGTCTTGGTCCTTTACTTTTGTTTTCTTTTATGTATCTTTTCTTATCATGGTCCAAAGTTCAGTGTTCATAACTTCCTTATAGTATCCTTAAAAATTTAGTTTGTATCTGTTTTTCTTTGCAGAAAGGGCTATTGCAAGACATGAAGTCCGAGAAATTGAGCAGCGACATACAATGGATGGCCCTCGGCAAGATGCCGCTTTAGATGCGGAAGAGGACATGGTGATTATTTATAACAGAGTTCCCAAAACTGCAAGCACTTCATTTACCAATATCGCTTATGACCTGTGTGCAAAGAATAAATACCATGTACTTCACATCAACACTACCAAAAATAATCCAGTGATGTCATTGCAAGATCAGGTAATTAACCACTTAAGGAATGCTCAAATGTTTTCTAATACTTCCTCATTCAAATTTTCTAGCTCAAGGGGATAAAGTATTTTAAAGGGATATGAATGCTGATCTTAGTGGATCATAAACCTTTTAGTGGCGAGGGCCACTTAGTATATATAATTTTAGTTGACAATATTTGACCCATTTCCTTGCATATAGTATGTATTCAAATATTTGTGAAGTAAATGAATTAATGAATAGCTTGAATTTTTGAGAAGAAAATTGATGTTCCTCAGCAAAGTATCCTTTTAAGAATATAATTTTGGCATAATATCCTGCAGTAAAAATTATTGTCTCAACCTATGATAGAGAAATATTTGATGGGTACTAGTAATCTATTTTGTGACCAGCCCCTCTTTACTAGATATAGATAGATATAGATAGAGAGTTTATAAATATATATAGTTTATAAATGTATATATAGCTTATATATATTTATGTATAATAAAGAACAGGGATTGTAGCTTCAACATAATGCCTTTTAAATTCTCAAGAAGTTTTAGATAAACAGATGAATAGATAATTTTGTGAAATGGTTTTTAAAGTAGAGGAAATGATCTTGGGAAATAAAATTTACTCATCTCTTTAACAGTAGTAACATACATATCTCCCACACTTGGAGTTTTGACTGCGATTATAATAAAGTTCTCGCTATAAATATGGAAGGGCATGGGAATTCCACCCCATGAGAAGAAAAGATAATGTTTGAAAATACTGTTTAGGATCAAATGCCAAATTGGAGTAGGCTTATTAGAAAGGTATTTGTGATGGTCCTGTAGTTACAATGATATTTTTCTCTATGAAAGCAGTGAACCTGTTACAGAATTAACTGTTATCCCACTATTTATCATAACTATAATCCTTACACTTAAGAGAATTACATCGATACACAAGACTAAGGTTGGCTTTCTTGCTAGAAAGCTGTTTGTAAAGGCTAGTGGTATATGGTATGTCATCTACCCATGTAATTTTTGGTTCTTTGCAGGATCCTTTTTCATAGAACCAAAATTCCACATCTGTTGGCCAAACCAAATAACTCTTCTATAAATGAGAAGAAACATGAGCCGTTTTTAGCTATGTGGGTCATAAAAACTATTCATTATGTAATATTGTGTATCTCAAGGGCAAGTATCCTAAATATTCTGTTTTTATACAGTGTGTAGTATGTTTTAAATCTTTTTGCATTATTGCTTTTCAAAATATGGTTTGGTTTAAAAGGAGTATGTATTAATGCTTACATAATAATTTCAGATTTATTCAGTAGTACTTTTTAGAAACATAATGTTAATTTGTTCAATTTTAGAGTTTTATGTTAAGCATTACAAAGTTTCCTGGTAACTAGAAGATGTCTGGCAATGACATCAACCATTTTTTTTTTCATGAAATATAAATCTGGAGGAGCTCACCACATACGACATTTATAGGCATCATGTAGTAGTGTATTTTCCCAGTTGCATTTGGATGAGATAAAGCTTCTGTTTTTCTTTTAATAACTTGTTATATATAGAAAAAAAGACAGCAAGAGAGAAGCATAAATGCTGTATCTTAAAAGCAGTTGGATTACATAATGACCAACACTTAAAAAACTGTGTGGGACAGAGTAAAAGAATACTGTTAATCATTAGCTGATGTACTTCAAAATATCAGATGGTAATTCAAACCTGATCTTAATTAAGAGTAACTTACTTAACAAATGTTCTTTATATATGATATCTACAGTTTTGTGATTTCTTGTTCTATGTAGAAGCAGTTCTTCAACAAGTCATATTTACTGCTTCCCTTTCTTTTGTATGACATGTTATCATTTTTATTTCACTTTTAATCTAGTAAGCTTCATCTAAATGTAAACTCTAAAAATTGTATTTCTTGAAAATAATTTTTTAAGTATTCCCTGAGCCCCATCTTATATAACATACTTTTAATTTCATATTTTGTTGTCTCTGTGTACTGTTCTTAGCTACTTTTTTTTTTTTTTTTTTTTTTAAGATAGAGTTTTGCTCTGGGTGCCCAGGCTGGAGTGCAATGGAGTGATCTTGGCTCACTGCAAAACTCCGTTTCAAAAAAAAAAAAAAAAAAAAAAAAAAGAATTAAATGACTTATTTTGCTCTTTTTTCCTCTCTAAGAAATAATTTCTAATCAAGTACAATTTAAAAGATGAGATCTTTATTAAATCTATTGTTTCAAGCTTCCATGTAAAGCTCAGTTTACTCATAAAAATATTTTGAGATACAGTAGGTAACCATCCTCTATTCCCTCACCTTCCAATCTTAGTTCAGTCTGCTTGATATCTGCCTTTAGCCCCAGCTTTCCTAGACAGATTTGTACATATTGTATTAGGTACTGTTCTAAACTGTTTACCTGCTTAATTATTTCAAAAATTTTAGAGGCAAAATTTTTAGTCTGGTATAAAATCATCAAGTGTATAATAGTTATATATATTCTGCTATCCTTAGAAATAGTTGTCAACTCTGCTTTTGAGTTTTTCATTTATTTATTGTGTGTGTAATAAACACAAAGATTGTACTACATTCTTTGGGGAAATATCAAAGAAACAGAAAGCATAGCCACATCTTTGAAGGAGCTTATTTAAAATTTACTTGGGAACATAAAACATAAACACAGTAGATATGAAAACAGTTAAAATAAAACATGAATTTATGGTGATCTCACTAAAATATTTAACCAAAAATCTTCCCTACCAAAATATTTGCTTTGGGCCTAATCCTGAGAAAACAAATTAATGTTGTAGAATATTCTACAGAACAACTATCTTTGACTTCTAAAGTGTCAGTATTATAACAACTAAAAAAGCTGGGGGGAGGCTTCTCTAGACTAGAGGAGACTAGAGAGATACGGAAACCATATGTAATATATGGTCTGTGATCAGATCCTTGATCAAAAATGATAACATCTTTTGTTCACAGACATAGTACATGCTGAGATAATTAGGGGTTAAATATTAATGGCAACTATTTGCTTTCAAATAGGTCAGGAAAATTGAGTAGGTATGTGCATATATAGATGAAAACGATAAACAAAAGTGACGAAATGTCATTAAGTAGTGAATCTAGGTGAAGAGTATAGGGATGTTCATTGTAGTCTTTCATCTTTTCTATAGTTTAGAAATTTTTTTTAATTAAAAAGTTGAAAAGTTAAAAGAAGGATATTAAAAGATAAACATTTGAGAATATAAGGTATGACAAACTAAGCAATTAGAATAAGGTGTGCACTCAGTCATTAGAGATATATTTTTGAGATGGACTTTAATTAGTTAATAAATAGGAATTGGCAAGAGATAGGTAATCATCTCTTCTAGCTGAAAAATGTAGTTTGCTCTGCTGTCATGTAAATATCTTTTTTTTTCTGTTTTTTTGAGACAGAGTCTCGCTGTGTCACCCAGCCTGGAGTGCCAGTGGCACGCAGCTCACTGCAACCTCCACCTCCTGGGTTAAAGCAATTCTCCTGCCTCAGCCTCCTGAATAGCTGAAACTACAGGTGCATATCACCACATCCGGCTGATTTTTTGTGTTCTTAGTAGAGATGGGGTTTCACCATGTTAGCCAGGATGGTCTCGAACTCCTGACCGCATGATCCGCCCACCTTGGCCTCCCAAAGTGCTGTGATTACAGGCTTGAGCCACCGTGCCCAGCCAATATCTTTACGTTAGAGAACATCATGTCTTTTAAGTAGCTATACCAAATACGTGATTAGCTACATCTTTTATGATTTTTCATAAAAAGAATTCTTTTTTGCTCTCATGTGTTTAGGTCTGTGATTATATTTAACCCCTTTTGTTAAGACATTGGAAATACCTAGAATTTGTATTCTCTGAAGAACAACATAAATTTTTTTTCTTTTGATTTACTCTCAAGCCGACTTTAGGTTATCTATGTTCAAGCCCACAGTTCACCAGGAATTGCAGATACTTTTCAAGCAACACTTTAGATGAGCGTTCTCCCCCATAATGTGTACGCTAATGACTAGTTAAAATGCAGATTCTTATTCAGAAGGACCAAGATGAAGCTCAGTTTTCAATTTCTAAAAGACTCTCACTTGATGCCAAAACTAATGCTGCTAGTCTTTAAACTGCAGTTTGAGTAACAAAGATCCAGAAGATGATTCTTGGTAGAGATATGGAAAGATGACTATTTTAGTCTTCCCAGGATTGTAAGGTTCTTATTTTCAAATTCTTATTCCTACCTCCCCTACAAAATCCACATTTCTTATGTAGACCAAGAGGCCCTTTTTAATCTAGCCCTTGTGTGCACCAACTTCTTACCCATTAGCCACCCTGGCCTTGTGTTTCATTGAATACACCAAGCCTTTCCCATTTTAAGGCCTCTGCACTTATCATTTCCTTTTAGAATGCACTTCCCCTGGATTCTTCCATAATTGGCTTCATGTTAGAAAAACCATGCCTGGCCATCCTACATGTTAAATACCTCTTCTGAGTTACTGTGTACTGTATCACTCTTATTGTGTCTTTTCTGGTATTATCTCAGCCTACTAACGTATATAATGGTTTGTTTACTGCTTGTCTTTTCCTCTATTATAAGATCTTTAAGGACAGGAACCTTGTCTGTCTTGTTCACTACTATATCCCCTATGTATAGAATAGTGCCTGAGAAATAGTAGGAACTGTAAATTTTTGTTAAATAAATGATGAATGAATGAACAAATGGGCCAACATAGATTTTGATAGTGGTGGATGATAATAATTACTGGCAGAGTGAGCCCCTCTGATTAACAGAAGTATGATCTATTCTTATTTCTCAGGTGGATTGGGAACCAGCCCCCTGCCCTACACTCCTAAAACAGGTTAAGCAGCACAACTCTGAACTTCAGTGAAAATATGTTCGATTACTGCAGTCTTTTCTTATATTTTTATCCAACCACTACTTCGTTTTCTTAGTGTAGAAAACTTTCTCCCTGGCTTAGTCTCATAAAAGTACCCACAGTCATACAAGAAATGTTTAAGTAAATGCATGAGTAGGAGTTTGGTATGTAGTAATTACTCAGTTAACATTAGCATTCATTCAGCAGATAGTAATTACAAAGTTGGAATTTGGCCAGAATCCACCCTCTTCAGCCTCCCAAAGTGCTAGGATTACAGATGACATGCCTAGTCTTTTAGATAGTGAAAACAAATGCTTTTGTGATCACAGATAATCATAATATTGAGGTTGAGCTGTGAAGAATATAGGTCAAGACACTACTGTTAGTGAGATGGGTACTTCTTAGCTTTTTTCTATAACATTAGTTCAGGTCTGATTCAACTAACAAAAAAATCCCAACACCATTAACCTATATTATTTGTGTTTTTCCTAAAGGTATTACTTGCTAGCCTGACTTGAAGGATTTTTTGTCATCAAATCCAACAAAAATCACAGTTTACACTTTGTTTCAGGTTAGCTGCTTTTCATGTACTATATCTGACTACTATGTCTGAAACGTTCTTCTGGGTAGCATATTTCAATCAGAGTATGAAAATTTTCTATGACTGAAATCACTATGGTGGCCTTATTTCTTCTTCCCAAGCCAGAGTTTTCAGTGTCTTCAGTCTCCTTAACTTCATTTGATACTATTAAGTTTTGCTCCTTTTTTTTGCCTATCACTTTACCTTTCATTTGTGCCAAGTATAGTCAGTAAGAATCTATAAAACGAACTCAGTAGAAGCTTGCTTACCTAATCTCAGTGTCTTCTTCTTACTCCTCTGTATTCTAGAATCTTGTCTCAAGGTCTTAGGCAGAATGCCTAGAGAAACACCAGAAGAAAACAAACTGAAAGACAAAGCAAGTAGTGCAGGGGAGGTGAGAAGGCAGATAATGATAGAGCAGAACTGGGACTAGACTGATGAGAGAGAAAAGGTGAAGGTGAAGGAGTAGAGACCAGGTAAGTTCTGGAGAACTAAGGATTAATATTAAACGTGTAAAAGGAGAAGTGGCTGAATTAATACTTTAAAAAGAAAACTTTTAGAAGTACTGTTTTTCAAAGGGAGTTACTTATATTATTTCCTTGGAGAAGAGTTTTGAAGAGGAGATAAAGATAATAGGGAATTTCAACAGTATGTAGACGACACTTTGTTTTTTGAAACAGAGTCTCACCCTGTCGCCCAAGCTGGACCAGACTGGAGTGCAGTGGCATGATCTTGGCTTACTGCAACCTCCACCACGTGGGTCCAAGCGATTCTCTTGTCTCTGTCTCCAGAGTAGCCAGGATTACAGGCAGGAGACACCACGCCTGGCTAATTTTTTGTGCTTTAGTAGAGACAGGGTTTTACCATGTTGCCTTGTCTAATCTCAAACTCCTGAGCTCAGGCATTCCACCCTTCTCGGCCTCCCAAAGTGCTAGGATTACAGGCATGAGCCACCATGCCCAGCTAACACTTTTTTTTTTTTTTTTTAGACGGAGTTTCACTCTCGTTACCCAGGCTGGAGTGCAATGGCGCGATCTCGGCTCACTGCAACCTCCGCCTCCTGGGTTCAAGGAATTCTCCTGCCTCAGCCTCCTGAGTAGCTGGGATTACAGGCACGCGCCACCATGCCCAGCTAATTTTTTGTATTTTTAGTAGAGACGGGGTTTCACCATGTTGACCAGGATGGTCTCGATATCTTGACCTTGTGATCCACCCGCCTCAGCCTCCCAAAGTGCTGGGATTACAGGCTTGAGCCACCGCCCAGCTAACACTTTTAAATGCTCAGACTGTTTTCTAGATTACTATGAATCATGTTAACCATATTGACATCATTTATTTGCTTCATACTTTTTTCTTCTTCATAAAGAGAAGGTAAACCTCAGCTTAGCATCTTTTGATTCATTGCAAATTTTAAATCAGCCACAGGTATGTTAATGAAACTTTAACATATTGCCTTAGTTAAATCTGATGAGATGAAAGAAAAATACATATGCCAGATATATTACATATGTAGTCTTTATTATGCTTTTAGTTTGAGCTTAGAAAGAGATTCTATGTGTTTTGAAGACTTTAACAATAGTAGAGGCCAGGTGCGGTGGCTCAGGCCTGTGAGCACTTTGGTATTCTGGGAGGCTGAGGTGGGAGGATCACTTGAGCCCAGGTGTTCCAAGAACAGCCCTGGTAACAACTCTACCAGAAAAACAAAACAAAACAAAACAAAAAAAACCCTTGGCTGGGCATGATAGTGCACTCCTGCAGTGCTAGCTACTCGGGAGGCTGAGGTGGGAGGACCACTTGAGCCCAGAAGTTAGTTACAGTGAGTTATAATCATGCCACTACACTCTCCAGCATGGGTGACAGAGTGAGATTCTGTCTCAAAAGAGAAAAAAAAAGAAAAGAAAAAACAACAGAATCTAGAAAATTTAAAGGCAATAATAATTACCTGAATTTACAACAGATAGCATGGATTTAGGAAGTAAAATTCAAAATCTTATATAGATATTTAGACCTAGTCTCGGTTTCAACCAAGAGTACTTAGCAATCCCAGTGGTTACCCAAAATAATAAAAAGACAAGGGAACAAATGTCAAGAGTTTAAAATGGTTGTCCAGTAGAGAGTAGTGATCAGGGTGAATTGGATGTTGATATGACAATGAAGTTAATGCATGAACTAACAAGGAAATAAACAATTGAGAGAGTTATATTAACAAAGCTTTGAGATGTTGGAGAGGTGGAGTAGTTTTGGATGACTGGATCTGAGGGATTGCCTTAGTAGTGGATAAAAGTCGAGATTTTCAATATACAAGTTTGTTAAATCAGAATTATGATATGGGGGAAGAAGACAGAGCAAGATGGCCAAATAGAAGCCTTCAGCAATTGTCCTCCCAGCAGGAACATCAAATTGAAAAACTATCCACATAAAAAAGCACCCCCATAAGAACCAAAAATCAGGAGAGCGATCATAGTACCTAGTTTTAACACATTAAGGAAAGAGGCACTGAAGAGGTTAGGAAACACAGTCTTGTATCACCTACACCACCTCTCCCCCATTTCCCCCTCTAGCTGCCACATGGTGCAGAAAGAGAATCTGTGCTTTGGGGAGGGGGAGAGCACAGTGATTGTGGTACTTTGCATTTGAACATGGTGCTGCCCTGTCACATCAGAAAGTAACATGGGGCGGAGCTCAGCTGATGCCCACAGAGGGAATATTTGGACAGCTGCAGCCAGAAGTTAATCTTCCATCCCAGCAGTTGGTAACTAAGTTCCAGCAAGCCCTGCCACCATGGGCTAAAGTACTCAGGGGTCCTAAATAAATGATAAAGAAGTCAATTCAGCAAGAGAATATAAAATTTTTAAACATATGTCTATCCAACACTGGAGCATCCAGATATATAAAGCAAATATTACTAGAGCTAAAGAGAGAGGGCGACCCCAATACAATAATAACTGGAGACTTGAAGACCCCTCTTTCAGCATTGGACAGATCACCCAGACAGAAAAATCAAAGAAACAGACTTAATCTGCAATATAGACCAAATGGACCTAATAGATATTTATAGAACATTGCATGCAGTGACTGCAGAATACACATTCTTCTCCTCGGCACATGGATCATTGTCAAGGATAGACCATATATTAAGTCACAAAACAAGTCTTAAAATATTCAAAAAAAATGGCCAGGCGTGGTGGCTCATGCCTGTAATCCCAGCACTTTGGGAGGCAGAGGTGGGTAGATCACAAGATCAGGAGTTTGAGACCAGCCTGACCAACGCGGTGAAACCCCATCTCTACTAAAAATACGAAAATTAGCTGGGTGTTGTGGCACACGCCTGTAATCCCAGCTACTCAGGAGGCTGAGGCAGGATAATTGCCTGAACCTGGGAGGTGGAGGTTGCAGAGAGCCAAGATTGTGCCACTGCACTCCAGCCTGGGCGACAGAGTGAGACTTCATCTCAAAAAAAAAAATTCAAAAAAATTGAAACCATATCAGATATTTTCTCTGATCACAATGGAATAAAACTAGAAACTAACAGCAAGACACATGAAAATTAAACAGTGTGCTCCTGAGTGACCAGTGGGTCAATAAAGAAATTAAGAAGGAAATTTAACAATTTCTTGAAAGAAATGAAAATGTACATACAACCTACAAAAATATATGGGATACAGCAAAATCTATACTAACAGGAATGTTTATAGCAGTAAGTGTCTACATTAAAAAGGTAGGAAAACTTCAAATAAACAACCTACTGATGGATCTTAAAAAGCTAGAAAAGCAAGAGCAAACCAAATCCGAAGTCAATAGAATAATGATGATCAGAACAGAAATAAATGAAATTGAAACAAAAAAATACAAAAAGATCAGTGAAAAGTTTTTTTTTTTTTTTTGAAGAAATAAATAAAATCAAGAAACTCTTAGCCCAAGATAAAAAGGGAGACCTTACAACTAATACCACAGAAATTCAAAGGATCATTAGAGGCTACTATGAGCAACTATATGCCAATAAATCAAAAAAACTAGTAGAGAGAGAGATCCAAGATGGCCAATTACTAACAGCTCAGGATTGTAGCTCCCAGTGAAAGCGCAGAGAATGAGAGGACGCCACACTTTCAGACAAATTTTTGTTGCTCACGGACCAGGAGATTCCCAGCGGAGGAGCCCCACGGGTTGCCAGCACGACTCTTGTGGCCGGCGCGGCAGTTCCCGGTGCAGAGTAAACGGGACTGGGTCCCCTTTTGGTCGACGTTTGGAGCTCTGGGAAGGCAGAGTTGCCTATTTAGCTGATTGAAAAAGGGACTCAAAAAGGAAGCCAGACTGGAGATTCCTGGGCAGAAAAGCACCGTGAATCTTAACGCCACTGTTTTAGTCGGCGCAGTGGGTTGCTCAGATTTCTGTGCTGGGAATCAACAAGTTGGATGTTCACTCAGAGACCTAATTTGAAAGTCGGTAATTACAAAGACAGCAGGTGGATAAATTTACAATGACGGGAAGAAACCAGCATAAAAAGGCTGAGAATACCAAAAATCAGAATGCCTCTCCCTCTACAGGGGATCACAGTTCCTATCAACAAGGGAACAAGGCCTGATGGAGAACGAGTGCATTCCATTAACAGAATTAGGCTTCAGAATGTGGGTAATAAGAAACTTCAGTGAGTTAAAAGAACATGTTCTAGCCCAATGTAAAGAAACTAAGAACCTTGAAAAAAGGTTTGATGAAATCCTAACAAGAATAGACAATTTAGAGAGGAATATAAGTAAATTAATGGAACTGAAGAATACGAGAACTCCGCAAAGTATGCACAGGTTTTAACAGTCGAATTGATCAAGCAGAAGGAAGGATATCAGAGGTCGAAGACCAACTTAATGAAATGAAACAAGAAGACAAGATTAGAGAAGAAAGACTAAAAAGGAATGAGCAAAGTCTCCAAGAAATATGGGACTATGTGAAAAGACCTAATTTACGTTTGATAGGTGTACCTGAATGTCATGAAGAGAATGAATCCAAGCTGGAAAATATTCTTCAGGATATTATTCAGGAAAACTTTCCTAACCTAGTAAGGCAGGACAATACTCAACTCCAGGTAATACAGAGAACACTACAAAGATATTCCTCAAGTAGAGCAACCCCAAGACACATAATCATTAGATTCACCAGAGTTGAAATAAAGGAGAAAATTCTAAGGGCAGCTAGAGAGAAAGATCAGGTTACCCATAAAGGGAAGCCTATCAGACTCACAGCAGATCTCTCAGCAGAAACTTTACAAACTAGAAGAGAGTGGGGGTCAATATTCAATATCCTTAAAGAGAAGAATTTTCAACCCAGAATCTCATATCCAGCCAAACTAAGCTTCATAAATGAAGGAAAAATAAAATTTTTCACTAACAAGCAAGCACTCAGAGATTTCATCACCACGAGGCCTGCTTTACAAGAGCCTCTGAAAGAAGCACTATACACAGAAAGGAACAACCAGTATCAGTCATCCCAAAAACTTACCAAAAGGTAAAGAGTATCTCCATAATGAAGAATTTATATCAACTAATGGGAAAAATAGCCAGCTAGCATTAAATGACAATATTAAACTCACAAATATCAATATTAATCCTAAATTTAAATGGATTAAATGCCCCAATCAAAGACACAGGCAGGCAAATTGAATAAAAAGTCAAAACCCATCGGTACACTGTATCCAGATCCATCTCATAAGCAAGGACATATGAAGACTTAAAACAAAGGGTTGGTGGAAGACGTACCAATCAAATGCAGAGCAAAAAAAAAAAAAAAAAACAGGAGTTGTAACTTCCATCTCTGACAAAATCGTAAAAGGATTAATGCAACAACAGGAGTCAATGATCATAAATATACATGCACCCAATATAGGAGCACCCAGACACATAAGTTCTTAATGACTTATAAAGAGACTTGGACTCCCGCACAATAATAGCGGGAGACTTTGACACCACATTGTTAATATTTGACGGATCAACGAGATAGAAAATTAACAGGGACATCTATGATTTGAACACAGACCTGGAACAAGTAAACTCAGTGAATATTTATAGAATTCTTCACCCAGGTCCATAGAACATACATTTTTCTCAGTATCACATTACACTTATTTTGAAAGTGACCACATAATTGGAAGTAAATCACTCTTCAGCATTTGCATAGCATTTCACAGACTTAAATGAAATATTAGTTGGCTGTTTGTTTGTTATTTTCTTCCCTTATTCCTTCCTGTCTTCGCTGTTAAGCACAATTATTGGCATAAAAGAGGTTTTTAATACCTATTTTTAGATTGCATTCCAGCCTGGGCAATAGAGCAAGACTCCTGTTCTCTCTCCCGCTTTCTCTTTCTTTTTCTTTCTTCTTTTTCTCTTCCTCCCTCACTCCCTCTTTCCCTCCCTCTCTCTCTTCTTCCTTCCTTAAAAAAAAAAAAAAAAAAAGAAAAAAAACGTAGAAGAGATGAGAAGCCTTACAGCAGTCTAGACATTATCCAGCTTCCTGGGCTTTTTTCACTTTGTGTTGAAGGACACACATTGGATGACATATCATTCATCCTCAGTAGAGGGTTTAGTTTAATATTTACCATCCTTAGGAAGCTTCGTTGGAGGAAAAAGAATACTTGAAGTGGTACCTGACTCTTATTTCTGCTGGAGTCTTTCACCGTAGTATACTCCAAGCTTGTACTATGATCTTCCCTGCTATTTAGTTTATATAACACTACTTTCTCAGACCTCAATGTAGCATTTTTCATTTCCCCCCTGTATCACCATGTCCATGTTAAATCTCAGCTTCTGAAAAACAGAGGTGAGTTGCTAAATAGGTCTTAAGCTCCCTTTAGCCACCACCTTCAACTCCTTATTCTCTTTGCCTTCTTTTTCCTCTCATTTTTGGCTGAAATACTAGAACTGATTTTCATAGAACCAAAGGTTTATATGAAATAATATACCATTAAGTGGCAGTTATAAAGACTTTTCATATTCAACATGTAAAGTATTTTAAGGACTCAGGCTCTGGATTATTTAATTTTGTATTTTGTTTCTGTTTCTGTTTCACGTGCAATTTGGTATTTTCATTCTGTTTGGTGCCTTAGTTGAAGAATCAGAACATGAAAACCTCAAAACACATTTATTTGGCTCTTTCAGTTTCAATGGAGAAAAAATAGAAAATATCTGCTAAAATGACATTGTATATTTTCTAATGCAATCTAATTTTATCTGCAGTTCATTTTTCAGATTTTATTTTAAGGGTGTATGTGTATGTGGAGAGGCCAAGTAAGGCTTATACAATATCCATTCTAAAAGCTTCATAACTTTTCTTAATATATGAGTTATTAATGCTTCCCCTAAAAGAGAAATTCTCCCAGAACCCTTCATTTTTCTCTAGTTCACATTCTCTGACATACAGCTATATCTGCACTGTTTCCCCTTCCTCACCTACCAATAGGCTTAAGTAGGAGGCAGCTATCATCATTCATTGATATTATTGAGTGTAATGTAGTATGAAATGTTCCAGATTATCTCCATGTGACTGTCCCTATTCTATGATGTAAATGAAAGATTGATAAATTGTCAGAATTATGCAATTGACAGTTCTGTGTTTGAGAGGCTGAAGTCACAGCTTGCAGATGCTTTCACTGTGGTATAGGTTGGTGGACCTCACTGCGCCCACTTTCTGCACTGTATATAGGTTCTAAAAGAGATTCTTAACCACTTGCTATATATCATGCAGAGATTTGCTTATCAAAAATGTATACAATTTCTGTGAGAAATTGTGTATAACTGCTTTGCAGCTAGTTATCCTTAGGTTTATTAAATTCCATATTAACCAGTTATTAGACATTTTAAAATATATTTACACATAGAATTTTTTATATTAGTTAACTTTTTGTAAACTTTAATTCCAGTAAATTAAATATTTAGAACCTTTAAATATTTTGACCTGTATTACATCTCTAATTTCATTAATTTTTTTGTCAACAGGCTTGTGATGTCTGCTCTTAATTAACTCGTAAATATCTTCTGATAACCATCTTTTTAAAAATCAAGATGACTTCATATTTGTTGAGTCATTAATAAAAATAAACTTTTATGAAGAACAAGCCTCTGAGAAGAAAACATTTGATATGCTAGAATGTCCCTGTATTGCCTGCTTTAGCATGCGTGTTGGCAGGGTGTAGATATACACACCCCCACAACGATCCTCCTCCCACCCTATGTAAATGTACTCACTCTACAGCATTGTAAAGGATTTCATTGTGCGATTTTGTTTTCAGAATTTCTTTCACTCTTTTCTGAGTATGATAATAGTAGCTGTATCTATGATGAATTTTAGTAGTTGTAGATTGCACTGTACTTTCCTTAGTCCAAACCTGTGTTTCAAGCTCTGAAAAACAGAGAAAAGTGGTGTAAGTGGTTTTCAAATTCCTAACTTGGAAATATTTTGTTATCATCAAATTTCATTTTCTTTAAATTGTACATAATGAGTGTGTTCTCCCTTTTTAGGTGCGCTTTGTAAAGAATATAACTTCCTGGAAAGAGATGAAACCAGGATTTTATCATGGACACGTTTCTTACTTGGATTTTACAAAGTAAGTTACACTAAAATAACACACTGAAGAATGCTTTGTACTTTAGTAACCTAAAAAGGAATAAATTCATTAAATTGTTATGATTTTCTAATAAGAAAATGTACTGACTTGCCTTTGCCAGTTTTAGATGTTATTTAAATATACCTTCTTAGTGTTTTACTGCCCTCTAGTGTTCATAAATTGGCAGTTCTCATTAATTATATATTAGGTTTTACTCTTTAAAGTTATTTATTATTATTGTGCGTATGTGTCCAACCAGAATGACAGTATTTCAGGAGAGCTCGAGTTTTAGCCTAGAGTCCAGATTATGACTTACCACATCATTGACTGAGAAAGCAAAAAAGCTCTCACTAAGTTATTGGTGCTCCAGTGTGTCTGCCTCTCAGCCAAGACATAATGAAATGTGCACTTCCCTTGGGCTACCTTATTTTAGCTTTAAAATTATGATGTATTTCAAGACTTAAAAAAAACTAATGATTTTCTTTTATTTGAATTTGCCTTTTATTAGAGATAAGTCTCACCCCATATTCTTGGGGAAAAGAGAGAGGCTTCTATCATCATTCATTCTCTCTCTCTCTGTCTCACACACACACACACACACACACACTCTCTCTCTCTCTCACTCTCTCTCTCTCGCTCTTTCTCTCTCTCTCTCTCTCTATTTCTCTTTCTCTCTCTCCTGGACTCAGGTGATCTTCCTGCCTCCGTCTCCCAAAGTGCTGAGATTATAGGCATGAGCCACTGTGCTCGGCCTCTGTCATATTAACAGTTCTCCCAAGAAAGGTTCAGAAAACTATACGCCTACTCACAAGCACTATTTTACGAACTATAGTTTGGAAAACTATACACCTACTATTCAAGCACTATGTGGCTTTCTGTAAAGTCTGTGCCACATTAAGTATTAATCAAAAAATTAGTTAAACATAATCTTCCAAATGTAAGGGTCTTCTGGATGCATTTGAACTTTTTTTGTAGTACACATAGTACCATTATAGTAAACCTCAAATCCAAACGCTTTCCCAGGATTATGCGTTAACTCCAAAAACACTAAACAAAATTTTTTTATTATTTAAGCTTAGACATGTTTATTCAGTTTTTAAATTAGCTGTTGTGATTTCAGAGTAACACACATTGATGTATTGGTCAACTTTAAAAGGTATTTTTGATAAAATTTAAAATAAAAATGATATCCCACTCTCAGTTTTACTTCTTAAATTTGAAAAGAAAAAGTAGATTGAAATATTACTGATTCAAATTGATAATCTTAACTTTTTGGGAAATCATGTAATTAAAAAATAATCACCCAAATATTGCATACATAAAATGATACATTCCTATTTCTAGTTCCTTTCACAGTACTCAAGATCTTTCAATAAAATTGTACCTTTACAGTTAGATGTGTGTTTTTCTATAAATAATTCATACTGCAATATTGAAAATATTTTATAGGCAGCTTTAAAATAAACTAATCACTTTTTCTTTGCATAGGCATTGGACCAGTTTCATAAGCTCCATTCATGTGCCTATTTTCCCTCAGGGCTGCATTATCCTTGAATTGAATGTTTGTTGCCCTTTCACCTAAATGATTTATTTTTTCCACACACAGCTTGGTTTCTAATACTCTAGGTTTTCATTATTAAAATTATATATTGAGTGCTTTCGCTTTTGGCAAAGTCTTGTACTTAGACCAAAGCTCTGATACATGCTGAGATTCTTGTAGTTGAAAAATATAATGAAGAGATTAATCTCTTATTAAATACTGACATGAATTTTTAAGGGTTTGAATATTTTTATAGTGAGTCTTATGTTATGGGAAGCAAAAAGTATTGTGAAAATTTTTTATAGATTTTGACAAGATTTTAAACAAATACCTAAGCAAAATCAGCATAGGTGAAATGTATTTCAATGTATCTATATAGTCAGGAACTGTTGTAGATTTAACTAGTATCCTCAAATATCTTTTCGCTTAATAGCCATATGCTCCATAAATGAGGAAAGAAGAGGAAAGAAACATCACCTTACCAATTTTTAAATTAGAGTCGTCCCTGGTATGTCCGGGGTATCAGTTCCTAGACTGCCTGAGTGTATAAAAATCACATACTCAAGTCCTTCTGCTGGCCCGGCGAAGCCCACGAATTTGAAAGTCGTCCCTTCTTATACACGGGTTTCACATCTCTCAAATAATGTATCTGTTTGGTTGAAAATATAATATCTATGTATACATGGACTTGCACAGTTCAGACTCATGTTGTTCAAGGGCCAATTGTACTTTATTCTTCGACACAGTATTCTTGACTGGCATAGTACTTTGTGGAATCCACTAAATTACTTACTTTCAGGAGAAAGTGGTGAATTTGGCAAAAGAATTATTTAATCACATGGTTTTTTAACTTAGCAGAGACATTAAAATGAGTATAGGCCCCAAGAAACTTAGGAAATAAGATAGAGAAATAAAAAATGAAAGTTCCTTTGTAATTTAGACTGACCACTAAGAAGTATACATTATATTTGCAAGCTTCTCTACTCAAGCCATGTTTTGATTACATATATTTGTTTTTTACTGAACTTTAGAATATTAACAAAAATATCTTTTTTACATTTTTGCATTCCATCTTTGCTCTTTTTTGTCTGAATCTTATTATTTGATTTTTTAAAAGCATATTTCCTAGTTTTTTCTTTCCATTTTTCCCCTTAATGTTATGTTTTGTTTTCTTTTTAATTGGTGGATGATACAGTTTTAAAATAATGTACATATGATAAATTATTATCATAAATTTGAAAATTTTCCAGTTTAAAATTGCATATAGGTTGAATATTTTCAAAATGTAGTATGCAGGAAATATAAAATTGAGTATGTTGCAATTCTTGACTTTAATGAGTTCACTGAAATCTTATTTTTTTCTGAAACTATCAGTTCATTATGTTTTATTATAAATAGTAAAATATCACAGATTTTGCTGTTTTTATAATATATAAAATATTACAGATTTTCTTTCATTGATGTGAGATGAATGAAGTTCCTAAAAGATCTTCTTACTTTTAAATGTATACTATTCATTTTCAATAGCATCTATTATCCCATTTTGATTTTCTTCAAACTTTAGAAAATTCAAATGTTAAAAGTCTCTTTCAGAAACACTTCTTCAGTAATAAACATTTTCATTTATAATGAATAATGATCAACTAAAAGAACACTTTTAATGATGTACTTTCTTTCAGACTCTGCTAAGATTTTTTATGATTTAGCTACCTCAGAGTCACATGTCAGCGTCGGTCTTGAAAAGTATTTGAAAATTATTTTTGATGTAACAGTTTATTCAGGCACATATCAGGTATGTACGTTTGTGGTTGTCCCCAGAAATGAGAATGAGTTCTCATTGCTGTCATTTTGGTGTCTCCATATTGCTTCTAGTATCATTTTCAGAACAAGTGAATGTTCTGAATCAGTAAAGAAGCAGATATGTCACAACAAGAAACAACTAGATCCTTCATTAGGTCTAAAATTCTAAACAATAATCAAGTGACAACATTTTAGGCCTAAATAGAATTAGTTAATACATAGATTCATGTAGGATTGTTCTTTCTACTAATACTTCTCTGCTAAACCAGATGACATTTGCACAGTTTTCTACAACTTTCAACAAATATGTCACAACACTGTAGATACTTTAGAAAATTATTTTAATTATTCCAGACAATATGTGGGAGTTGCCTTGTACTACTAGCTCTTTCTATAGCGTTGATCCTATAGACTGCTAAGAAGCAATCTCTAGGCCAGGCTCAGTGGCTCACGCCTGTAATCCCAGCACTTAGGGAGGCCAAGAAGGGCAGATCACGAGGTCAAAAGATCGAGACCATCCTGGCCAACATGGTGGAACACTGTCTCTACTGAAAATACAAAAATTAGCTGGGCGTGATGGTGCACACCTGTAGTCTCAGCTACTTGGGTGGCTAAGGCAGGAGAATCAACTGAACCCGGGAGGCGGAGGTTGCAGTGAGCCGAGATCACACCACTGTACTCCAGCCTGGCGACAGCGTGAGACTCTGTCTCAAAAAAAAAATAAAAAGCAGTATCTGAAGTCCATCTCTGAAGTCAGACAGATCTGCTGTTAAATCCACTCAGACACCTTGCTAGCTGTATGATCTCAGCCACATTGCTTCAGATCTTTGAGCTTCAGTGTTCTGTTTTTAATTTGAGAATAATTAAAGTAATTACTTCATGGGGTGGTGGTGAGGATTAAATGTGATAATGTAGATGAAGCACTTAGTTCTGTGCCTCACACAGAGCAGTGTTATGATTCTTTTTAAAATTCTTTTTTCAGTTACCTTATTGTCTTAACTGGTGTTTTCTTCTTCTCCTTGTCTGAATCTCTGCTGGTCCTTATTTCCAACTCTTAATTAAGCATTGTATAAGACTCTTTCTTTATCTCCATTATTCTCTTTTGGAAGGTTTACACATTTTTATCTGTCATTTTTATCTTGTCATCCAAACAAGGAACTTTTGAGTAATCTTGGACAACTTTTTTTTTTAATCACCACCTATAGCTTATCAATCATCAAGTCTTTTGGGTGTCTTTCATTTAACATGATTTCCTTACTAAGTATTATTTTATTGTATGGGTGTGCTTCGATTTTGATTCATTCACCAGTTTCTGGATATTGAGGTTGTTTATGGCTTTTGGTGATTATGAATAAAGCTGTTAAAACATTTGCATACAGGTTTTGTGTGGACATATATGTCTTAACTTCTCTTGGATAAAAACCTAAAAGTGGGATTGCTGAATTGTATGGTAACTCAATAAGAAACTGCCAAACTGTTTTCCCAAGTAATTGTATCATTTTGCCACCAAACCAGCATTGTTTTAAGAGTTCCTACTGTTGTGTATCCTCATTAGCATTTGAAATTGTTAGACTTGATATTTATTTCAAAACATGAGCCATTCTAATAGGTACACAGTTGATGAATGCCCTTTTTAAGACATAAATTACTTTAAAAATAATTTGTTTACAACATTATCATCAATGAGATCAACAAATAGCAACAGGTCATTCACTGTTTTGGATACAGGACAGTGGGACCTTGCTACTAGGATTTGAAAGTTTCTATGAAGCTTGAGGGCTAAGAGAGTCCAGAATAACTATGGACAAGGTATAAATGTCTCCAGCAAGATTGATTCATAAGTGGAGAAGTTAAATTTAGTATGAAGCAGAAAAATCTCAAAACATAATGCTTCCAAAAGGCCATTCAGCCCTCTTTCATGTTCATCACCTCCCTTTTAGACTTTTTCTAGCCATTGACAAGGTTCCTTACAGATGTTCTGAGTGTGCAGTTGATCTTTTAACCATTATTGTTGTTCATTTGCATATTGATGCTGTTCATTTGACAAGCTATTGATAGAGTGTAATTGTAAAAAATGAATCTAGTTTATGTTCTTTGCTTTGTCATGCTTCACATGCTGACATAGCAAGGATTAAGTTCCTAAAATATCTTCCTACCAACCTTCTGCTCAGATTATATCTTTTCCTTTCTGATTTTCATCTGCAGATTCCTACCAAATATGCTCTTCTTTACCCAGGAAGATCATGTTCTAACAGATCAACAATAATTTATTTTCTGCTAGTAGAAATGGGTTTTTACTCTTCTACCTGAGCTTTTCTAAGAAATAACTGAAATGACTGACCAGAGTTAAAGGTGGAGTCTGACCACAGAACTTACTCTTCCTCCTTTATAAACTACCTGGTTGGCAAAATAGTAAAACCAACAAACCTCGTTACCTCTTGTTTTCTAACTGGCTGAGCTGAGTGTAGCTCAGATCCCTTTTTTTTTTTTGAGACGGAATCTCGCTCTTGCCCAGGCTGGAGAGCAGTGATGGATCTCAGCTCACTGCAACCTCTGCCTCCCAGGTTCAAGTGACTCTCCTGTCTTAGTCTTCTGAGTAGCTAGGATTACAGGCACATGCCACCATGCCCAGCTAATTTTTGTATTTTTTTTAAATATATACACATATTTTATTGCATTTTAGGTTCTAGGGTACATGTAAAGAACATGCAGGATTGTTGCATAGGTACATACATGCCAATATGGTTTGCTGCCTCCATCCCCATCACCTTTATCTGGCATTTCTCCCCATGTTATCCCTCCCCAACTCCCTACTCCCCACTCTCCCTCCCCTAGTCCCCCGCAACAGACCTCAGTGTGTGATGCTCCCCTCCCTGTGTCCATGTGTTCTCATTGTTCAACACCCACCTATGAATGAGAACATGTGGTGTTTGATTTTCTGTTCTTGTGTCAGTTTGCTGAGAATGATGGTTTCCAGCTTCATCCACATCCCAACAAAGGACACAAACTCATCATTTTTTATGGCTGCATAGTATTCCATGGTGTATATGTGCCACATTTTCCCTGTCCAGTCTATCATCGATGGGCATTTGGGTTGGTTCCAAGTCTTTGCTATTGTAAACAGTGCTGCAGTGAACATTCATGTGCATGTTTCCTTATAATAGAATGATTTATAATCCCTTGGATATATACCCAGTAATGGGATTGCTGGGTCAAATGGAATTTCCATTTCTAGGTCCTTGAGGAATTGCCACACAGTCTTCCACAATGGTTGAACTAATTTACACTCCCACCAACAGTGTAAAAGCATTCCTGTTTCTCCACATCCTCTCCAGCATCTGTTGTCTCCAGATTTTTTAATGATCACCATTCTAACTGGCATGAGATGGTATCTCATGTGGTTTTGATTTGCATTTCTCTAATGACCAGTGATGATGAGCATTTTTTCATATGTTTGTTGGACTCATATATGTCTTCTTTTGAAAAGTGTCTGTTCATATCCTTTGCCCTCTTTTGAATGGGTTTGTTTTTCTTGTAAATCTATATTAGTTCTTTGTAGATTCTGGATATAAGTCCTTTGTCAGATGGGTAGATTGCAAAAATTTTTTCCCATTCTGTTGGTTGCCGGTTCACTCTAATGATTGTTTCTTTTGCTGTGCAGAAGCGCTGGAGTTCAATTAGATCCCATTTGTCTGTTTTGGCTTTTTTTGCCAATGCTTTTGGTGTTTTAGTCATGAAGTCCTTGCCTATGCCTCTTTCCTGAATGGTTTTGCCTAGATTTTCTTCTAGGGTTTTTATGGTGTTAGGTCTTATGGGTTTTTTGTTTGTTTGTTTGTTTTGTTGTTGTTGTTATTGTTTTTTATTGCATTTTAGGTTTTGGGGTACATGTGAAGAACATGCAACATTGTTGCCTAGGTACACACATTGCAGTGTGATTTGCTGCCTTCCTCCCCATCACCTATATCTGGCATTTCTCCCCATGCTATCTCTCCCCAACTCCCCACACCCCACTGTCCATCCCCTATTTCCCCCCAACAGACCCCAGTGTATGATGCTCCCGTCCCTGTGTCCATGTGTTCTCATTGTTCATCACCCACCTATGAGTGAGAACGTGCGGTGTTTGATTTTCTGTTCTTGTGTCAGTTTGCTGAGAATGATGGTTTCCAGGTTCATCCATGTCCCTACAAAGGATACGAACTCATCGTTTTTGATGGCTGCATAGTATTCCATGGTGTATATGTGCCACATTTTCCCTGTCCAGTCTATCATCGATGGGCATTTGGGTTGGTTCCATGTCTTTGCTATTGTAAACTGTGCTGCAATGAACATTCGTGTGCATGTGTCCTTATAGTAGAACAGATAAATTGTTTCTTGTTTGAGGAGAGTTAAAGAAAAAGATCAGTAAGGTGGTACCTAAGACATAAGATAAAAGAACCTTAAGACAACCAGCAGAGGAGTTTTGGTTTTATATCACCTGATCAGTAGAGTTATTGATTCCTAAGAAGAGTGATTTAATAAATGTTTAGAAACATCCTTTGAGAATTGGTATGGAAGATAATTGAAAGGGAGAGAAACTGGATGCAAAAAACTGTATTATGCAGTAATCTAAGCAAGAGGCTGAGAAAAAGAGAAGTGGTGAGAAAAAATGATGAAGACAGGTCACATCTGTGAGAAAGCTTGCAAAAGAATCAAAACGACTTTGTAATTGTATTAAATGAAGAATAATGGAAAGGGAAGAATCAAGGTAGCTGTAACATTTTAAGACTGAGACAAGGGAGTATATTAAAATAGGGAGCCAGATGTACAATTCTAGGGTATGCAAGGGTTGCTAAAGTAAAAATCTTCAGTATTTCATCAACTCTTTTTCTTTCCCTAAGGAAATAATGCCGAAAACCTAGTGTCTTTCACTTCTATCTTGTCTTTAAAAACAGCAACAGAAGGTAGATTGACATGGTCACACTTTTGTTCACGTATTAATACTGTGTCCTTTGATAGGGTTCTAAAAAATACTATCAGATCTGGCTAGTTTGATGAGCCAGAAGTGAGAAATCATTCCTACATAGTTAATGCAGATTTGAAACTTTCTGTAGCACCAGATGATTTATTCAGGAATATATATAAAGCAATTTTTAAAATAAGTTCATTTAAAAATTATAAATATTAAATTCTTTCATAGTAATATGTGGTTATAATTTGAGAAGGGATTGTCTACTTGGACTTAAAGTATAATGAAGGCACAGAATTAAAATGTTTTATGTAATTTTTTTTTTTTTTTGAGACAAGAGTCTCGCTCTGTTGCTAGGCTGGAGTGCAGTGGCACAATCTTGGCTCACTGCAACCTCTGCCTCCTGGGTTCAAGTGATTCTCCTGCCTCAGCCTCCCAGGTAGCTGGGATTACAGACGCGTGCCACCACGCCCAGCTAATTTTTGTATTTTTAGTAAAGATGGGGTTTCACTGTGTTGGCGGCTGGTCTCTATCTTCTGACCTCGTGATCTACCCACCTCGGCCTCCCAAAGTGCTGGGATTACAAGTGTGAGCCACCATGCCCGGCCTTTTATATAATTCTTGCTGGTAAAGTTTAAAATTATTTTTCATTCATTTTTATCTCCTTTCCTTTATCTTCAGACATATTTATTTATTTGCTTTCTGAGATGGAGTTTCACTCTGTCACCCAGACTAGAGTGCAGTGGCATGCTCAGCTCACTGCATCCTCTGCTTCCCGGGTTCAAGTGATTCTTCTGCCTCAGCCACCTGAGTAGCTGGGATTACAGGCGCCCCATCACCACGCCCAGCTAATTTTTGTATTTTTTGTATTTTTAGTAGAGACAGGGTTTCACCATGTTGGTCAAGCTGGTCTCGAACTCCTGACCCTGTGATCTGCCCACGTTGGCCTCCCAAAGTGCTGAGATTACAGTCATGAGCCACTGTACCCGGCCCAGAAATAATTTTTTAATTCATATTTCTTGTTTACTTTATTGTGACATGAGTAATCAGTAATCATGAAATAGTTCCCAATCTCTACATATACAAATTATTTAAATTAATTCATGTTCTCCTTTCTTTATAGGACCAGTACCTCAGACTTATACATATAATTTCAGGGCACTCCTAAACAGATTGAAAATGTTTATTTCACCTTTGAAATTTTGTTTTATTTCAGATTTGGTGTGAAGAGGAAACCAATTTACATTAATGTCATAAGAGATCCTATTGAGAGGCTAGTGTCTTATTATTACTTTCTGAGATTTGGAGACGATTATAGACCAGGCTTACGGAGACGAAAACAAGGAGACAAAAAGGTAATGTTTTAGTTTTAAGATTTTTTTAAAGATAATTGTTTATGAAATGCAGTGAGCAATGTGCTTTTAAAATTTATATTAATTACAAATGTGTTACTTGCTTATTGTGGAAATTTTGAAAACAACCCAAAATATAAAGAAGCAAAATGAAGACTAGTTATATAGTTGATATATTGTAATATACATATTTTTGTGATTTTTAAAAATGTTTCTTGTCCAGGGCAGAATCTTGTTTTATTATGGTTCTGTTAACAATTTTCTGTGCAGTTATTGTAATTATTCACTAATATGATATGTTTTTGTATTTTTTTGGTTCTCTTAGTCTTGATGGCAATTTATATTTGTGATCATCAGTTTAAAGACACTGTTTTGCTGAAGCAGCTATTTTCTTTTTTTTTCTGGCAAGAAAAGAATAATGACTCAACAAAGTTCTTAACTGGTTCACATGCGGGTTGACTTTCATTTCATTGCATTCTCTAGAGTATCACCAGAGTTAGTTTTCTAATAAGTCAAACTGATTTGTCACTTATCTGGTGGAAGACCTTTACTGGGACCTCATTGCTTATGTATTATCTAACATAGGAGACACAACTGGACGTGATCTCAGACCTAGCTCTCCTGTCTGATTTTCCTTTAGGTGCCCAGTGCTTCAGCCACTTGAAATGTCACCATCCTCTAAACTTACTAAGTTACTAATGCTTCATACTTTTTACACATGTATTATTCCCTATATTGAGAATGCCTTTTCCTTTACTCTGGAAAACTCTTTATCCACCTTTAAGATCTAGCTCAAACATGACCTCTTCCATAAAGTCTTTTTTGATGCCTCCAGGCAGTTAGTCATATCTCTTTCAGAGCTCCCTGGGCACTTCATTCAAATCTCTTTCTTTTAAGCATTTATTTTGTGGTATTTAGATTATCAGTTTACATATTGTCTTCTCCAAAATTTGGTGAATTTCCTGAAGCATATATTTAATTCATCTTTGTTTCCTCAGTATTTAGCAACATACATAGGTTACCTGTAAGTGCTTAACAAATGGTTGAATTTGTGAATTCTGTACATTTTAAACCTAAAGTATCACACAGTAGTGATGCCAGATACTTGGTATTTATGATAATTAACATCCAACAATATTTTTTTCTAAGTTAGATATACTCTCTGTGTCACATGACGGGGCAGTGGTTTTTTGTTTTGTTTTCCTTTTTAATGATTTCTAGAAATTGCTGTTTCTTCAGTCTCAAAGCTATAGGCAGAAGGTACAGATCCAAACACAGATAACTAACCAAATCTGTTTTCTTCTAGAAATATTTATTATGGAGATTCTGTAAAATTTTATAAAATCTATTAGTATAACTCTTATGACTTACTAATTTAGAATTTATCAATATTTATTTCTAAATTCACTTGTGTGCTTTCTTTTTTTAAAAATTTTAGCCCTATTTATGCTAACTATTGACTCAGTAAATATTATCTATCTCCCTCCTTTGACTAAAGTACTTTTAGTGTTGGAAAGGAAAAGATTGCAGTCATGTAGGTCCCTATTTCCATCATTTGTTATTATCGGTCCTGGATAGCATGATTTTGTGGTTTCTATCCCGTGTAGTTGGGGGGATTGGGTAATAATAAATAATAATAATTAACAGTAATAATGGCTCACATTTACTGTTTATCATGTACCAAGCAGTGTTTTAAGTTATTTTATATGTATTTTTTCAGGTAGCTTGCACAACAATTCTATGGGGTGGTTGCTGTTACTGTCCTCATTTTACAGAAAAGGAAACTGTAAGGCACAGAAAGGGCTAAGTATTTTGCATGGTGTCATTCAGCTAGTAAATGGTAGAGCTGGCATTTAAAACCAAGCACTCTACTTCCAGAGCCCATAGTCTTAACTTCTCTTACATCCTTTGAAAAGGAGAGAAGAGGCCGGGTGCCGTGGTTCATGGCTGTAATCCCAGCACTTTGGGAGGCTGAGGTGGGTGGATCACAAGGTCAGGAGTTCAAGACAAGCCTGGCCAAGATGGTGAAACCCCGTCTCTACTAAAAATACAAAAATTAGTCGGGCGCAGTGGCAGGCGCCTGTAATCCCAGCTACTCAGGAGGCTGAGGGAGGAGAATTGCTTGAACCCAGAACCCAGAACCCAGGGGACAGAGGTTGCAGTGAGCTGAGATCTGCCACGGCACGCCAGCTTAGGCAATGGAGTGAGACTCTGTCCAAAAAAAAAAAAAGAGAGAGAGGAGAGGAGAAATGCAACATGTCACTCGACATTTTTCTGTGAAATGTGTTCCACAGTTGCATATTCAATATTCACAAAAAAATCCAGGCAGACATTTTAACACCATCTCCTTGAAAGTTTTAGGTAGATAGGCCATCCTGGAGCTTTAACTATTCTTCAGCCTGACTATAATAAGGCCTGGGTTTTTGTTGTTGTTGTTTAATGTCATTATACACATTAATATGCCTGTTTATTTAGATGTAGTGTAGGTAACATCAGCAAAATACTATTGCATTGTCTTACCTCTTATGAGGACAGGACTATCTGTAAATAATTGATTTATAAAAATAAGAGATTACTTTGTTTTATGATAGAATGTACCTTTTCAGTCTTGAAACTTATTGGTAATTAGACATTTCTAGTAATTTGGCTTGTTTCTCCTGACATACATGTTGGTAACCCTAATGAGTAAAGTGGTGTTTATTGCCAATAACTCCTTCACATCTTTAACTGGCAAGAATTTTCATTAAACTCATATCTGTAAAGTTGATAAAACTGCATGCATATAACATTTCTAAAGCTGGAAGGGTTTTAGAAAGATAATGGGGATTGGCTGGGGCCCAGTGGCTCAGGCCTGTAATCCCAGCACTTTAGGCCAAGGTGAGCAGATCACAAGGTCAAGAGATCGAGACCATTCTGGCCAACATGGTGAAACCCCATCTCTACTAAAAATACAAAAATCAGCTGGGCGTGGTAGCACATGCGTGTGGTCCCAGCTACTCGGGAGGCTGAGGTGGAAGAATTGCTTGAACCCAGGAGGTGGAGGTTGTAGCAAACCCGAGATTGTGCCACTGCACTCCAGCCTGGTGACAGAGCAAGACTCTGTCTCCAAAAAAAAAAAAAGATAATGGGGATTAAAGGGTGGCCATGATTATGTTGGAAATACCTTGCAATGGCACTTATTCTCAAAAAAAGTTTAGATTTCTTTCTATAAAATTGAAGATTATTTGCACCTCAAGTGATACTCTGAGATGTATTAAACAGTATTCAATTCAGCACTTATGGCAACTATTGTGTTTTAAACTGAAATATTCCAGTAATCTGAACTGCTTTGTGGTTACACTTCAAACACAGTTTAAATATATGTGCACCTAGAATAGCTTTCACTTGATCTTGTAAAGAACAAAAGACTTTTGAGTTGGGAGATTTCAAATTTGCACATTTAGAACTAGAGTTTTACTTAATTTAATCTCTGCCCAATACCTGGAAAATAGGGATATTAAGTAATCCAAAGATGAGCATTGAATATCAGTTAAATCAGTAGTTCTCAAACTTTTTGATATAAGAACTGCTTTTCTACTCTTAAAAATTAAGGATTCCCTAAAGAACTTTTGCTTATAGGTTTTGCTTTGTTTTAGGTTATATCTATTCATATTTACCAATATCAGTAAATTTACTGAAAAAATTTTTTCTGCCATTTACTGAAAAAAATTTTAAAGTATTATGTTTTAACAATAGTAAAGCCATCTTATGTTAACATAAATTATATTTTAGTGAAAGTAACTATTTCTCCCTCGACAAAAAAAATGAAAAGAGTGGCACCAGTTTACATCTCTGCAAATCGTTTTAGCATCTGGCCCACTATAGACAACCAATTTTTTTTTTCTTTTTCTGTTTTGTTTCATTTTGCTTTGAACCTTGAGAAGCTAGACAGCTGATTTTCATACCTGCTTCTGAATTCAGTTTGTTCAAAATGTTCTTTTGGTTGAATTGTATAGAGGAAATCCAGCTTTACACAGATACATAATTGAAAAAGGGAGGATTTTAATAGACTTTTCAAAAAATTGTGGCTATTCTCTAATACTACATTAAAACTTGACAAGTGGTAGTTTCAAAAGTCAGTTGCAATGTAGAAGCTAAAACCATAGTAGTGAACTTTTTATACTTTACTGCTTTAAAATCTGTTAATATGTTTTACACTTTGAATGAGTCTTTTAACCAAGCATAATTTTGAAACATCATACATTGGTCATTTGGAACATACTGGTTCACTGAGTTATACAGACCTTTCAAATGTAACATATTTTGTTATACAGTGTTAAAAACTCTTATTTATTAATATCACCACTGATTTCATCAGAAAAGTCTTTAAGTATTAAGTATTGGGAGACTGTCAAGCTTATGGTGGCAGATAAAAGTTTTCTAAAAAATTTTTTTTTTGCTTGAAAGCTTAATTTTTATCATTGGCCTATCACAGGATTTCTCAACCTCAACACTGTTGTTTTCGGCCAGATTATTCTTTGTTGTGGGGGGCTTCCTATACATTGTAGGGTGTTTACCAGCACCTCTTACTTTTGCCTGGTTGCATTCCCCACACCTCAGCTGTGAGAACTGAAATTGTCTTCAAACATTGCCAAATATCACCTGAGGGTCAGCATAGTTCCCATCTGAGAATCCCTGCGGTATCAACACTGTCAGATGTTCTTTCAAGTGACAGGCACAATGTATTCATTTTGAGAAAATATCACCAAATACTCAAATTTGAATAGCTATAGTTTGGGATATGGTAGATATATAAAGTTTTCGCTTCTTATTTCTTTTTATGAGCTACAAAATTTGGCACAAATAATAAAACTACTTTTTAGAAAATGGCCTAGGCTAGCAAATCTAAATCAGACCATCTAAAAAATTTCAGAAATAAAGTCAAATGCCTCATGAACATATTTTATTTCCTCTGTCTTCATCTCCATTACAGCTGTGCCTTTAATAACCCTGTAAATCCCCAAAGTACAGTCTTTTCAGCAGCCATTTACAAGTCCAAGTGGTTTATATAGCACTATTCTATATGCTCTACAGGACACAAATGCTACTGCATGATCCCCTCAGGAAGTTTTCACTGTAGTTGAACATAATACATAACACATTTAAAAAGCACATGAAGCAAGTTATATAGATAAAGGTATAGTCAGACAGACAGACAGATCAACCTATCCTAAGATTCTAAACCATATCCTCAGAGCTGCCTGTTACAAGGCAGTAGGTGATTAAGTTATATGACTCCAAAGAAAATAAGAGTGTCTCATCCCACTTACTCTCATTCATTTATTTCATAATTTACCACATTAGATATTTGATAGATGAGACTTGGATTTATGGCTTACCTGTGCTGCTTTGTCTTTGTTCTAGACCTTTGATGAATGTGTAGCAGAGGGTGGCTCAGACTGTGCTCCAGAGAAGCTCTGGCTTCAAATCCCATTCTTCTGTGGCCATAGCTCCGAATGCTGGTAGGGAGATAAAGTTGGCTCAAATTTGATTATCATCCTTATTATCTCTATAATCTGTGTTTCATTTCACAAGGGCTAGATTTAGGGAAATCGGTCAAAGACTAGACTCAAAATAACATGTAATTGAGTAATATCTAGTTTTGCAGTAAATGCATTTAAAAGATTCCTCATATAGAGTAATATCCTAATATCCTTGCATTGTTTTCTCAGATGCTGGTTTTTAATACTTCTTTTTTTTTTGGTGTTATGTTTTGCTGTATTCCAGTGAAGCTCTGAATTAGAGACCAGAGGCATCATAAATCTAATTTTGTCCCAACCTTACTGTTTTAGCTATTCGTGTTAAATTAAGAAGAGGTTTAGTGGGTTAAAATTCACCTGGTTTTCCTGTTAAACTGATTTTGACTTTAAGAGAAGCCAAAGTTATGGTTGTGGTTTAGTTTGCTAGTAAATACCAAGTGGAAAATAATGATACTTTAATAAAAAAATTTATTTCCTCAGAATGTGTTGTTTTAGTTTTTAAAAATATTTTTACATATTTATTTGTTCCATTCAATCATTTTAACAGGAAATATAGGAGAAAAAAGGAACATAGTCAAAGTTTCTTCCTTAAACCATAATGAGAAATACAAGGAATTTCTTCATTATTTGAGGTATATCATCAAGTTGCTGTGGAGTTTAAGGTCCTACTCAATAGATTACATCAAAGCCTCATAATAGTACAAGAATTGGAAGCCTATAAAGAATGCCTTCTCAATTTTTAATCATTTCTTTAGAACAGGGATTGGCAAACTACAGGTTGTAACCTGCAGACCCAATTTGACCCGTCACCTGTTTTATTTTGTATTTTTTGAGACAGAGTCTTGCTCTATCGGCTAGGCTGGAGTGCAGGGGCACGATCTCGGCTCACTGCAACCTCTGCCTCCTGGATTCAAACTATTCTCCTGCCTCAGCCTCCCAAGCAGCTGGGACTGTGGGTGCCCGCCACCACACCTGGCTAATTTTTGTGTTTTTAGTAGAGATGGGGTTTCACCATGTTGGCCAGGCTGGTCTCAAACTCCTGACCTCAAGTGATCCACCTGCCTCGGCCTACCAAAGTGCTGGGATTACAGGCGTGAGCCACCGAGCCCAGCTGCATCACCCGTTCTATAAAGTTTTATTGGAGCACAACCACATACATTTTTTATTTATTGCTTGTGGCCATTTTCACATGGCAACAGCAGAGTTGAGTAATTGTAACCTAAACCATGTGTATTAGCTGTGCTTACATTACTATAAAGGACTACTGGAGTCTGGGTAATTTATGAAGAAAAGAGGTTTAATTTGTTCACTGTTCTCCAGGAGGTACAAGCATGGCACCACCAAGGGCTTCAGGAAGCTTATAATCATGGCAGAAGGTAAAGCAGGAGCAGGCATATCACATGGTGGGAGCAAGAGAGTGGGCAGTAGGGGCAGATTGGGGGTGTGGTTCCCAGACTTTCAAACAACTAGATCTTGTGTGAACTGAGCGAGAACTTAGTTATCACCAAGGGGTTGGCACTAAACCATTCATGACAGATCTGCTCCCATGATCCAATCAAGGATCCAATCCTACCAGGCCCTACCTCCAGCATTGGGAATAACGTTTCAACATGAAATTTGGAGGGAACAAACATCTAAACCATATTATTCTGCCTCTAGCTCACCAAGTCTTATGTTTTTCTCATATTTCAAAATACATTCATCCCTTCTCAGTAGTCCCAAAGTCTTATTCCAGCATGAACTCAAAAGTCCCAAGTCCAAAATGTCATCTGGAGATGAGTTGCTTCAACCCTATAGCCTGTGAGTTAAAAAAAAAAAAAAAAAAAAAAAAGTTATTTATTCTGAAGATACAATGGTGGTATAGGCATTGGATAAATATTCCCATTCCAAAAGAGATTGGCCAAAAGAAAGGTGCAGTTTGCCCCACACAAGTCTGAAATCCAGCAGGGCAGTCATTAAATCTTAAAGCTCCAACATAATCCTCAACTTCATCTCCTGCATCCTGGTGCAAGGGGTGGGCTCCCAAGGCCTTGAGCAGCCCTGCCTCCATGGTTTTGTAGGGTACAGCCCACTTGGCTGCTCTCATGAGTTGGAATTCAGCCAAGTTCTCTGCCAAGGCATAACAGGAGCAACCTTTACTCCAGTTCCCAATAACTTCATTTCCCTCTGAGACCTCATCAGCCTGGACTTTACTGTCCATATTTCTGTCAGCATTTTTGTCACAATCATTAAACCTGTCTCTAAGAAATTTCAAAGTTTCCCTTTTCTGAGCCCTCCAACTCTTCCAACCTCTGTCCATTACCCAGTTCCAAAGCCACTTTTCCATTTTCAGCTATCCTTATAGCAACACCCCACTCCTTAGTAACAATTTTCTGAGTCCTCCACCTCTTCCAACCTCTGCCCATTACCCAGTTCCAAAGCCACTTTTCCATTTTCAGCTATCTTTATAGCAATATACCACTCCTTAGTAACAATTTTCTCTATTAGGCCATTCTTACATTACTATGAAGGAATACCTGAGGAAGGTACACCTTGGTTGATGGTTCTGCAGGCTGTATAAGCATGGCATCAACATCCATTTGGGTCAGGAAACTTACAGTCATGGCAGAAAGTGAAGTGGGAGCAGGCATATCACATGGCAGGAATGGGAGCAAGAGAATGAAGAGAGAGCTCCCAGTCTTTTAAATAAATAGATATCTCATGAACTAACTGAGTCAAGAACTCAGTTATCTCCAAGGGAATGGTGCTAAACCATTTACAAGGGACCTGCTTCCATGATCCACTTACCTCTCACCAGGCCCAACCTCCAACACTGAGAATCACATTTCAGAATGAGAGTTAGAGGGAACAAATATCCACACCATATCACTATGTAGTTTGCAAAACCTAAAATATTTATCCTCTGGCTTTTTATAGAAAAAGTTTGCCAATTCCTGTCTTAGAACAATAAAGACTGTTGCTCTATTGGGCATTTTTTGAGGAGATGTTAATTGTATTTCTTTAGTATGTTTCATAGACTAACAGAACTAGGAGGGTCCTTAGAAACCAATTAACCACTGCTCCCCTTTTTTAAAATAGTTTGAGAAAACAGAATTGAGAAAGGTGAAGCCACCAGCTCAAGATCATACTACCACTTGAAGGCAGAACTAGAATTTGGATTAAGGAATATTCATGCTAAAAAGAACCCAAAAGTATAGTTTATTTTGGGCCAAATTTGTGTTAATAGCATTAGCTAACAATGTAAATGAAAATAAAAATAAAAGATTCTTAGCAGAGTGATTTCTTATCAATTTTCTATTCCTCAGAAATTTCAGAAAACATATAGCTCACAAAAACTCTAAACTCACAAAATAAGCAGTAAACACAAATTGTTTACACCTTAATAGAGAGCTCTTAAACTAACAGAATTTAGAGTAGTTTTAAAAAGTTAAATACACACTAAATCATATGGTAGGGATATATGTTTTATATCTATATACATTTTTAAAGTGCCCTCAAACTAAATTGTTCAGGTTAAGAGTCCTCTGGTAAACTCTGAATTAGCACTGCATAGTTGAGCAGAAACTGGAGATGGAAGCAAAGGAAATTAGAAACAGGTGTGCCTCCCACAGGATGTAATAAAAGGGCATTGAGGCTTTGGATATACATGTGTTTATTTTCTCTATAATATATGGTGTCAAAGGCACCAAAAATACTCAGCAGATTTCACAACCAGGCTTTTAATTCCTTTTCTTTGGTTTCAGGAATGTGGGAAGCAGGTGGGCTATGGATCAAGCCAAGTATAACCTAATTAATGAATATTTTCTGGTGGGAGTTACTGAAGAGCTTGAAGATTTTATCATGTTATTGGAGGCAGCATTGCCCCGGTTTTTCAGGGGTGCTACTGAACTCTATCGCACAGGTATATAAAGGAAGGGTTTCTTTTTAAAGGTTTTTTTGGTTTCTTTTTTTATTTGCAACTTGTAAAATATACATGACTTGAAGTTTCTTCAGTGAAACACAACAGCTCCAGAAATGCAGGTATCTTGTCTGTTTCTGCTCAGTATTTTCAATTGAATAACTGTGAATTAGGTGAAAATTAGAAGGCACTGTATTAAGTGGAATGATACAAACTACAGAACCAGCCTTAGAAATGTATATTCAGTAATGCCAGATGTCAAACATTAGGCCTGTGATTTGGTCCTGCCTACCACCAGTTTGAAGTAGAGGTGGGATAGTGCAACTGAATCACACTGATAACAGTCATCATGTGCTTCATCTATTATAGTATGCCTAAGCCATGCTTTAGCAGCCTGAGCTGTATTACATATCTGAAAGTGAAAAGCTAATTGTGTTGTTGTTGTTGTTGTTGTTGTTTTGCTGTTTGATAAGATGCAGTCATAGGAACTCTTTTCCTTGAGTATGCATATGCCCAAGCTTCTAACACATAATTTTAGAGAATACAGGTTATGAGAAAGTAGAATTCAGTTTGGCAATAGATATTTTATCAAAAATCAGCTAGTCTCAGAGCAACAAGCACTTGAGAATATAGTGTGTGAGGTGACAGCCTACACTTTACTGTGTGCCAGTCCTTACATTTGCTATTTGACATTTCATTAAGTCTTTAATAGGTTGAGGATTTACATTCTAAAGGACTAAATCATGGCTCTAGTGTGATCAAGCCTCCATTTTTACCTTAATTATGTAAGACAGTTATGTTACCTGTTCTTCAGCATGTCATATTAACTTAACCACCTCTGCAAATAAGGAGGAATTGATCTTTTGTGTGTTCTCCAAGAATTATTTACCTTTCCTTTTTTTGTTTTCCCCTTTGTAAGTAGGAAAGAAATCTCATCTTAGGAAAACCACAGAGAAGAAACTCCCCACTAAACAAACCATTGCAAAACTACAGCAATCTGATATTTGGAAAATGGAGAATGAGTTCTATGAATTTGCACTAGAGCAGTTCCAATTCATCAGAGCCCATGCTGTTCGAGAAAAAGATGGAGACCTCTACATCCTCGCACAAAACTTTTTCTATGAAAAGATTTACCCGAAGTCGAGCTGAGTATAAGGTGTGGCTGTTGGATTCTTGAACTAAAATTTGACCCTGTCTTCACCTTTCTTCTCAGCTCCACAGTCTGGATTGCTGACAGTAGGTGTATATGACAATTTGTATCGAGCCAAATTAGGAAACAGACAGTAACGTCAAGGAAGTAGATACTGGCTGGTATGTCAGTGTTCTAAGTTTAAGTTTCAGGCATTTTTATTTTTCCTGGCTAAACTTCGGTGAAAGTTATAACCTCCTGCCTGGGGGAAAATATACATCACCTAAAATGAACTCATGGCAGGTCTAATCAAAAGGCTAAATACAATTTCAGAAAAGGTTCTGATACTCTTGTTTTTGATAAACCATTTTTTCAGCTAACCATGAATGAAGATTAGTCCATTTGCCTCTTCTGCCTTCGCTGAGGGTTTGGGTTATACACCTCTACTGAATAGTGTTAATAACTGCTTGGCAGTGTGTACTTTGTTTTTGTGAGTCATGTCTCATGAAATTTATTGGAATGTTTAATCATATTTGCTAAGAAATGTTTCTGCTGTAGTTGAATTTGGCCATATTTATGTAGGTGGTTTTAATTTTTTAAATGATGATTAGTGTTAAAAATCAATTTAAATCATGACTAATATGGTCAAAAGATAAAGGGTCAAAGCAGTATTTCTCATTCCTGTCTCCTCAATAGCTAATATTGAGAAGATACTTCAGAGAATACTAAGATTGTCTGAAGTTTTAGTTAAGATTTCCACACATTAATATCAAAAAAGTAAGTTTAGTATTTGTTTCTCCATGGGTTATTTGTAAAGCTGTAAACTGAGATATTGGTGACTCTGTATTATGACTCCATTAGTGAGCTGTGGTATGGGTAGGATTTTCCTACTTCTTCTGTACTTTTACCTGTAGACTATTTTTACTAAGGTGCTTTATAATGTGTTTTAAAGCATTGCATTTACAAAAAAGGAAAATGCTGTAAATATTGCATATTTTATGTATTTGGACCAAAAGATTACAAGTAATTAGACAAAAGTGGTTTTGCACCAATTTTATGTCAAGTAAAACCATCAGACCTACTGTTCTTATATTTCTCATTTAACTCTACTGTTAAGACATCACTGAAATGAACTTCAATAAGCTTTCAGTTTTGATACACAGTTCATTATTCATAACTTGAGGCAGTAATTACCGTGGAAAGAGTACTGGATAAGGAGTCAAAAAACTTGATTTCAGGTTCTACCTGAAAAACTTGATTTCAGGCTCTACCACTTACCAGCTGTGTGATCTTGGGCAAGTCACTTAACCTCTCTTTGCCTCAATTTCCTCATCTTGAAATGAGGATAATAATACCTGCTGTACCTACCTCACAGGGCTGTTGTGAGGATTAAATGAGATGGCATGTGAAAGCACTTTGAAAATTGTAAAGCGCTATATAAATGTAAGGTGTTACTGTAGAAACATCTTTAACATATAGTTTCATACCATTCATTTTTTAACAAAGAAGGGAAAAGTCTGCTTGTAAGCTGGTTGAAAAAGTTAATCTTCATATAAATTTGTGTTTGATAAATATCTTCTCAGTGTTTTATCTTCCATGTTTCAACAACGCTTGAAATATGAAACACCTGTGAACTCTTAAAGCTTCATGAACAGCTGCTTAAGTTCAGGAAGTTCCCTGTTAGAAATAGGCTTTGTTAGCTGACTAGGGTCTGGGAAACTTTGCTCTTCAAATTTGAAAGATGTTTCTATTTTTATTTAACATTACTATTCAGAAATGGTAGCTGTTTTATACCTACGGTTTAAGTATATATTTCTGAACAAGGCTTCACCAGACTGTAAGCATTTTAGGTACATTGCCTTAAAGGTTATTAATTGTGTGGGAGGGCATGAGGGAACACTTCTTATGAGAAAACATTTATAAAAAAAAAACAAGAAAAATTAAAAGAATGACAGAATCATCTTAGCATCCTTTCCTCACAATGATATAAAAATATTGAGAACATAGCCAGGCTTTTTAAATTTGGCCTTTTTCTTTTTTCAAATTGACTTTTATAGATATTTCCTGAAAATGTGTATAAATTATTTCCTTGCCCAAAAGTAAAGCACCACTTCAAGGTGGGATTTGACATTACCTGCTAATGAACGAACCCCAGTGTGCAAGTTATTCTTGCACCACATGCTCAGATCTTCTTGAGGTGCATTAACTCTCTTAGGTAACTAGAGCAGTACTTGGTGAACTAGATCAGGACGTCAGTAAACTTTTTCTGTGGAAGAGCCAGAGAGTAAATATTTTAGGCTTTGCAGGCCATAGGGTCTCTGTCACAGGTAGTCAGCCCTGCCAGTGTACTGCAACAGCAGCCATAGATAGTATGTAAACAAATGAGCACAGTTATGTTCCAATAAAACTTTATTTACAAAAAGAGATGACATGCCAGATACAGACCATGGGCTACCAACCATTGCACTGGCTAAATCATTACTTACGGAGAAATCATCTTTGTATCTGTACTCTAGAGGCCTAAAAGAGTTTATATACTTCTAAAAGCTCTTAACTTATATCCAAAGAATTGCTTTCTGATTCATGTAGTCTCCCACAGATTCATAAACTTTTATGACTTATATTGTTTCCAGGTAGGCATGTTTTCTTTCCCAATTTAACAGTTCAGAATAGGGGCATTTATTTTATCATATTTTAGGGTGGGTTAGGAGTATCCTTTCTGGAGACTGAGAAAGGAGTGAATTTAATTCCATCAGGTCCAGCACAGTACTAGGAGTCATAATACTTTATAATCAATTAAATAAATAGAACCACTGAGATAATGTATTTTTTTAACGTGGCAAATGTGGTTTTCTTTTTTCAGCCTTTGCGCTTTTTCAGTGTTTTGACCATAGGGAGATAATTTTTTTATAAAACAAAAGTAAATTAACCACTTGGAATTTTAAAGATAATGTTATGTGTGTATGTGAAAAATATATATATATGTTTATTTCCTAAAAGAGGAAAAGATACCTTTCTGTTCAACTTGTATCAACTCCTGTTTTCTAATTGCTGTGAAATGGCAACTGTTGGTAAATTATTGTGATTGTTTTAAAATACAATGGGAAGTAAAATATATTTTGATTTTACCCAGCTTTAATCTGTAAAGTAGCACTTAAATATCTGATAGCAACACTTAAGATACTGCATGAGGATTACTTTTCTATCATCCATACGCATTTGTGCAACTTCAAACATATTGGGTGCTTCTGAATTCCTGATGATTGGATGTAAACTATTGAAAATTAGACAATTTAAACTTACTGATTTTTATAATTTTATTTTCTAATCTTAAAATTTGGTTAATGCCTATAATTTGAAGTCTGTTCCTTTTTCTCAATATATGTCCTATTGGAAATTCCTAAAATTGTTGGTGCAATCAGTGATTTACAAACAATATTTTGATACTGCAGATGATTTGCTTACTGTATTTGCATAGTTAGAAAGAAAATAGTTTGTGGACAATGATTCTCTCTTTTTTAATAAAATCAGATAATTCTAAAAGCACTGGAGAATTCAACTAAAGGCTGGTTCCCAAATGCATAGCTGGCATTTTAATTTAAGTTCAAATCTACATAGAGAACATCTGTGTAAATCATCTAACTGGATTTTCCCATTGGTCATTCCCAAACACACCTATGGTCCTAGAGTCATTATGAGAAGCACCCTGTAACCTTTTATGAAGTTCGCCTTGAAGAGGCCCAGGTGCGTCTCCTTTATGATTTGAGTTGGACTCTTCATAAATTAACACTGTTTACTTTCAGAGAAAGCAGGGAAGTGGCTGTTAGGTTTTCGAATCCGTTTATCCTATGCAAAGTTGCTGTATGATGCCAACTAAACTGCTCTTTTGGCAGCCTTCTGAGGAGAAAAGCAACCCTGTTTCAAATCCACTGCCAATTCAGCTCCTCTGGAGTGGAGCTTACTTTCTGATTTCTTGGAGCAGGAATTTTAGAGATCAAAATGAGTGATCATTTAGTCAGATTTATCCTATAATTTCATGCAGCTTTGTGGCCTTTGCAGCACTGTTTATAAGATGGACCCTGATGGTGATGAACTCTTTAAAATGCATTACTGGTAAGCCTGTGTTGACACATATTGATGCTGTCTGTATCATTTTTTCAACAGTTTTTGTAGCTTTCTATTCTTTCTATTCAGAGTCAGGTATGTGAGCATCTCTGAAGCAGTGTTCAAAGTAATTTTGGGAAACATGGATTGTGTATTTTGACTTTTATTTTATAAATACACAGATAGCTCAACAGTGCCTTTTTTTCCCCCTCATAGTCCTGTTGGAAGATGCTCACTACTTTCTCTCTCCTCTTTTCCTGCCCTCCCCAACCCCATTCAGTTGATTCATTTATGCAGTACTGTTTCCAACTTGAAACCATTTTGTCACATCTGTTGGAGAGATAATCACTCCTTTTCCTTAACATTCTGCCAGCTTTCTGTTGTTGAAGTGTTTCAGTTGACTACCTGATGCAAAAGCTATAAAATAAACACTTAGTGGGAAGGGGAAAAATGGTTTGGTGTCCTGTTTTAATATTTTCTTTTGTAGCCTTGACACTGATGGACATTTTCCAAGCTGACTCAGTGTTCAATGTCAACTCTCAGTGTTGCCATCAGAAAAGCATGCATCATCATTGGTTTCTAATGATTTTATGGCTTATTTGTGGCAATATTTTATATGAACTGACATGCTTCTGCTGCTTTTGCTTTGTACTTCATTACTGGCAATAAAATTTCAGATAGAAAACTTACAAAGTATATATTTAATTAGAAGAAAAAAAGAAAAATAGAGAAAGGGCTATTAGAATAAAAAAATTTGAAAGTAACTTAATCTAGTATTTATGGCACAGTTTGGACATGTCCATAATATTTCTTTAAGAACACACATTTCTAAATTTTTTTTTTCCCTTAAAGAAGAAAGTCTCAATTTCATTGATTTTCAATTTCTAACCACTGGCTCACTGTTTTGATCAATGCTTGATTGATTCTATTTATATGATATGATATTGGGTTGATAAAATGCCAGTTCAATGATGAATTTTCTTAACAGTATTTGGTTTGCACTTGCAGTGGCAGAACAAAGAGCATGGGTTTGAGAGATATGCATTAAGCACTATGATGTCAGTAAATGGAGATAACAGGATTGTTGTAAAGGTCGGGCATGATGTATGCAAAGTACTGGCCAGGGTAGACTAATAACTGATGGCATTTATATGCTATGCCGGAATATTGTTACCAAGCTGATGTGCCCTTCTCACCCTGCAAAATACTAGTTTTGTCATTTCATAAATGATACTTTTATAAATATTTTTAAATGACTGTACTTTTTACTGATTATCTTAATACCGCCTCATTTATGTACCTGTAGTACAGATACTCCTGGTTCTGATTCTTGCTGTTCTTTCCACATACAATCACTCATTTGTACAGATTAAAGAGGGGAAATGCTGACTGTTCTGAAGAAGATAGGACTTGCTTATTCCAGAAGTGACTTGAGTTTATATCTTAGTATATTTGAACAGTAAAGACTGCTAAATAGTACACATACAAAACTCAGGATCCCGGGAGTGAAATGATTTGCACTCTTTGAACAGAAAGGAAACTATCCATACTCTGTGAGCAAACAGGATACTTGCCTTAGAGATATTAATTAGGCGATCATCTTGGAATTTCAGGCTTTCAGGATATCTGAAAAATGAACTTAGTGTGCAAAGATTGTTGCCTACACCTGCATATACTTTTATGATCACCAGCTATTTTTAATGCAGGAGTTGAACTTTCAGAATTTTCTTCCAGTAGTAACAAGTACAAAAATGCTAGTCCCAAATCTCTGTCCATCTGTTCCCTTTGTCTGAAGGAATGTCCCCAACCCCTTACCTTACCTTGGCTTCCTTACTTTCCTTTTCACCTTTGTTACCACAGAGCATAGATGTGGCAACTTGCAACAAAACAAAAAATAACAAACAGCATCATAACAAAACTGATTCAAAATGCAAGGTTACCCCCTTTCTACTTCAGGAATAACCAGTTGAGCAAACAAGTAAAGATTTTATAAAGCCACTATTCTCTGTGTGGTTTGCTCTGTTTCTTCTAGTAGCATGGGACTAAACACATTAGAAAGTGTTAAGATATTTCAGGGGCCTCTTTAACCTGTAAAGGACTTCCAGATAATATATAGCACTTATGACTTATGAGAATAAACAACAGGAAAAACGTAAAATGATTTTTCTGTTTGTTTTTGCCTTTTACCTGTTTCGTTCTGTAAGAATAGAGTCCCGAGATTAAATTTTTTTTTGGTTTGAAAACAATGGGAGATTCATGGAAAGATAATTTCTCAGAGTGGTCTAGTTGTTCTTTTCCTCTCACCTTTTGGCCCTGTGTTTATTCAAAACCAGATGACCAAGTTAGTGAGGTCACCATACCCTTTTTTAAAAAACTTTTGATAACCTTACGTTTTTACCTTGAAAACTAAGATCTCTGGTTTCATTTGAGCTCTCATATTCCCATAACATTCTCTTCTTGCTTCCTTTCTTTCCCTACAGCCCTTCACCGTATCCATATGATTTCTGGATGTTTTCATAGCTGAGCAACTGAAATTGACTTTTGAAAGGTACAATTAAATGGTGTGGAGAGATCTCTGATTAGCCCTGAAAAAGGGGCAGTTTTGTACAATAGTTAGAACATGGGCTCCAGAGCATCACCACTTGTTACTGTGAACAGATTAACTCCCCTAAGGCTGAGTTTCCTCATCTGAAAAGGAGGAATAACAATAATACCAACAGTTAGTTTGAGAAGTAAATGAAGTAATGGATGTGTAAAACTTAGCATGTTTCTACACAGTGTTCCTATCACAAAGTAAGTGCTAACTTTATGATAGATATGAATGAAAAAGGGAAGTATATATCCACTCATTCATTCATTGACTTGTGCCAGGCATGAGGAATAAGAAAGATGAACAAATAGAGTATGGCCTCTATTTGTTGGGATGAAATGGGTGAAGAGGAAACACAAAGCAGCATGCAAAAATAGTTCTTAGCTTACTGATAAACTACTTCCCTTTTTTGTTGTTGTTAAGGATTCCTAACCCCTCCTGGGCCTTATAATGCACTTAACTTCATCTCTTAGTTTTAACCTGGAAATAGCATACACATCAACCTATCCCACGTGATCAAGTTCTAGACATCTAGTACCAATTACCTCTAAAATGCGGATTTCCATATTCCTCTATATGATAGCTTCATTTTGTGATAAATCTGTTGTCTCATTTCTCTAGACACCTAGTGGGTTAATAGGCTAAAAGGATAAGGTTTTATCCTGACAGGTATTGTTGCCATTCACATGCAATTTTTAATTCTATTTCAATTCTAAAGTCATTTAAACAATACATACAAATAAAGCAATACACTTAGTCTCAATCTCACAAATGGGTTGTGTTCTCAGAATTAATTATAAACTGGTTGTGTGAAGTTCATGTGGAATCAATATTATACATATATGCCAACCCACAGAAGTCATTTTACATATTTATGGGTTGGCCAGGCAAGGTGGCTCATGCCTATAATCCCAGCCCTTTGGGAGGCTGAGGCAGGAGGATCACTTGAGGCCAGGAGTTTGAAACCAGTCTGGGCAACAGCAAGACCCCTGTCGCTAATAATATTTATGGGGTTATCCCTTCACTAGAGCAGAGAAACCTGTGTCCTTCCTGAGGCTTACTTGTGTTTTTCTTCCTTTTACCAAAGGGGTTTTTTTCAGAGCCTTGAATCCCAAGCTAAGTAGTTTGGGTTTTCTTATGATGGGTGATGGAGGTTTTAAGCAGAGGACGAAGTGGTCATATTTGAGTTTTCAGCAAGACCCCTGTCGCTAATAATATTTATGGGGTTATCCCTTCACTAGAGCAGAGAAACCTGTGTCCTTCCTGAGGCTTACTTGTGTTTTTCTTCCTTTTACCAAAGGGGTTTTTTTCAGAGCCTTGAATCCCAAGCTAAGTAGTTTGGGTTTTCTTATGATGGGTGATGGAGGTTTTAAGCAGAGGACGAAGTGGTCATATTTGAGTTTTTGAAAAATAGCAGCAGTGTGAAGAATAGGCTCTCAAGCTAAAAACCGAGAACATGAAAACCTCTGAGGAGACTGCAGTTATCAAGAAAGTAGAGAGAAGGTTGGGGAGAGGTAGACAGATCTCAGAGCCAGAAACACCAACATTTGGTCACAGGTGGGATATAATCAGTAAATGGGAAATGAATGCAGTAACTTGAGTTTGTAGCACAATGCATCTGTGCAAATTTTCAGCACCCCTTGCTTTTGCCTCAATCAGGCAATGATGATTACTTCCTGTGTCAAAGCTTATAAAACAGACTAGTGTTTTCCCGAAGAAACTAGAATCACAGAGAAGGAATTTACTATCTCCCTATCAGATGTTTGGCGTCCTTGCCTCTTTTGCTCTTCCAGATTTTGTGAATTGGGTTATAGTTTAGAAAGAACCCCCTAGAAACTTTTCTACTGTCCTCTGGTTTGATGACAAAGGCTGCTAATGAAACACACCAACTCTAAGCTTCTACCTCTACTTCTCTAAACCTGAAGTTTAAAAATGAAAGTCATGCCTGGAAATGTTTCACATCATTAGCACTGAGAACATTTACAGGGAAACAGAGAAAACGTATTTAGATTAATTTTCTTTTAGATCAAGGGTGTGGGCAACTACATTTCTAGAGCCTTCAGCCTGTCTATCAGTGATGCTGGAAAAGAAAGAGGATGAGCTGTAAGGGCAGTAACTGACCCCTGTCCAGGTTTTGTTGCTAAATACACCCTCCATGAAACAGGCAACAAGTATTTTGAACTGTAAGAATGTTAAGAAATTTCTCTCCCTGAGCAGCAGATCCAAGAGTGATTATTCTGGGATTCTAGAATCAGCTTATTCTTTTCTTTCTCTCTCTCCCTCCGTTCTCTTTTCTTTCCAATTTAAAATCACTCAGTCTCTTAGTAGAAACTTAACATCAAAGAACTGTCAGTTAAACTTGCTAATTTGTGATTTTTTAAGCATGTGCCTTCTTAAAGTATCAAAGCTTTAACCTGTGTCTAATTAAATATTAAAATCTGGCAAAGAGTAGACCTACAGTCCCCAAGTGATCTGGCTTCCGAACTTTGTTTTGCTTTCACAAATGTGAACCAATTAGACCTAAGTCTGGGTATTTCATGTAGCAGCTTGAGAGATGTATTTAAACTGCTTGTGGCAATAACATTTCGTTTGTATCCATTTTATTGATTCTGGGTGCCCTCTTGATAAGACAGTCAGGTTGTGCTGTTAAAAAAAAACAATGTAGAGGTTTTAGTCTTAGGTGTTGGAAACTGTTGGATGTTCTTAAGCATCTCTCAAAATTGATTAGCTGAAATACACCTTTTCTGGGTAACTGAACTCACCAGTAATTCCATTTGAAGTGGGCAGAGCCTTCCTGAAAATGGCTGACCAGAAATGAGTGACATTTTATTCAATCAAGAGTTACCAGAGACATATTTTTTCCCCTTAAAAGTAATTTAAAATTCGCCAGAGGATTACTAATTAGGTCTCTTGGCATAGCATGGTTATCTGATCAGACTGTCACGCCCATAAACAGTGAAAATGCAGCATGTTGATCCATTCATGTCTGTTTTTAAAGGAGGCTGTGGACTTTAAACTCCCTTCTCTTTCGCAGGCTCACTCTGTTTCTCTGCCTTTGTTTCATGTGGGGGCTCTTTGAATAACACCTTAGATGAGAACAGTGTTTAAGAAGTAGGTCAGTTATATTTTGCTTTTCTATTTCTCCCATGCTAATGGCTCTCTACTTGATCATTTAATCACTGATCCAAATCCAGATGGAATTAGATGCCCCTTCCTGCTGTGGTCCTGCAGTCAGACAGTCTGTAATGTTTGATATGGATCTTCTGAGTGGACAAGATGAGATTAGATTAGTCTCTCTGGGAGCCAGCCCTATTCATTTTCCAAGAAAGTTATACTGGAGGCCTGAGTACTGCCAAGAGCAAAGTGGAAACAGAGCCCAGCCTTTTCCTCTTATCAAGATCCACAGTGGTTCCACATTAAGTAGTGGAGATCTGAATAATGAATTGGATCAGAAGCCAGGAAGGAGGTCCTTGCCACCCACAATTGGAATACGAACTTCATGTGTTACAACTTTATTACCTTTTCTTATCTTAATATATGACAAAGACTGAAATCTCTGGCATGGAGTCAGTGGCAAATTTTAATTTTATGTTGATGTTTTTTACATTTAATATTTATTGAGCCCCCACTGTTTGCCAGGCACTGCACTACAGGTTCTCTCTGTACCGTGAGCTTTCACCTTTCGATAATCCTCATATTATGCTTTACAATTATTTAGAACTTTATACTTTATAAGGCACTTTCATTTCACATTTATCCTCTCATTAGATTCTCACATGGAAGGGTAGATACTATTATCCTCATTTTACAGTTGAAACTGACAAAGCTAGTAGGTGGAAGATGGGCTCCCCAGCCCTCAAGATTCCTAGTCCATCAAACCCGGATGCCCTTCCTGCTGTGTGCCTGTCTCTCAAAGTGAGCAAGGGTTCTAAACAGATTAAACAATTGCAGTGGTTCTTAGGTTATAATCCCATCTCTGGACCAATAGTGTCAGCATCCCCTAGGAACTTGTTGAAAGGCCAATTCTTAGGCCCCAGCCTTCTGAGTAGGACCTAGCAATATGTTTCCTAATAAGCTGTCCAGGTGGTTCTGACCCAAGCTAAAGTTAAGAACCATTGGACTAGAGCACCAGTTTACAGATAAGACAACTGAAGCTCTAGCTGAGCTTAACCTAGCTGGTTAAGTAACCTAAGGCCTCTCATAACAGAAGTTACGAGCAAAGATGTGAATCCAGGTCAGTCTGGCTCCAACACCGTCTGTTTTCTACATTGGACTGCATTATAAACTATAGTATATCTTATATAGTCCACCCTCTCGGTAATCCCTGAAACATCGTTTGGGGGAGAACAGAGCAGATCAATAAGAAGAAAAAAGTCTCAATGTAATCTGGAGTAAGGCAATCAGTTCCACCCCTTCTAATGAGTTTCCATTTTCTGTGAGGAGAACGTGGGGGCTAAACCTCAGAATGGCTACTGGTGTACTCAGGAAGTTCAGGGACACAGCTGAGAGTCCAAAATTACTAAGTGCATTTCATCTGGACTTTCTGGTCCCGGTGTTCCTTGGTCATACTTAATAGTTTACTGTGATGGATTTACTGGCAGGAGGGCTCCTTGCCCTGGCTTGGCAATATCTGTGGAGCCATAGGTTGACGCAGTGTGGGAATACTTGTGGCTACTTGGAAATCCCTACTGCTGTCATCGCTGGCAGTGCTTCCCAGCTGAGATTCATAGTCTGTGGTCACATGGGAACTCTTCCAGTCATGTGGCTTAAACAGAAGTGCCCACCTGTTTCTCACAAATTCTACCTGCATTTTTTATTTCTCTTTGAAGCAAGAGCCCAGACTGAGAGTTACTCGATAACTCAAGGGACTTCCAGGGAAATCAGAACTGATCTTCCTGCATAGCAACGCCAGTAGGCGTCCTTCCACACACTCCGAGAGATGGGCAGGGTAGTGAACTGAGCCGTTGGGTGTGATGCATTTCCTCAACACATTCTTTTTGAAAAAGGAAGATTGTTGCCCATGTATAGTGTACTTCCTGTGTGCTGGTACTGTACCAAGTGCTATGCATTCGTTAACACTCCTTTCATCTCCCCATTTTTTTTGAGAGGATCTCACCGTCACCTGTGCTGGAGTGCAGTGGCACGACCATGGTTCACTGCAAACTTGAACTCATGGGCTCAAGTGATCCTTCTGCCTCAGCCTCCCAAAGTGCTGAGATTACAGGTGTGAGCCCCCATGCCTGGCCTCATTTCATCCTCTTAACCCTCTGAAGAAGGTACTACTAGCAGCCCCATTTTACAGATGAGAAGAATGAGTTAGCATTTCAGGTGCTTTCTCGCAGCCACACAGAAAGTGGTGGAGCAGGATTCAAATCCAGGTTTAACTGCAAATTTTCTGCTCTTAACCATCTTGCAGTATAGGCTCTGACAGCTGTGACAGGTAGTAGTTGGGGGTTGTTTGAAAGTCTTGTCATACTAAAAATACAAAAATTAGCTGGGCGTGGTGGCACATGCCTGTAATTCCAGCTAGCTACTTGGGAGGCTGAGGCAGGAGAATTGCTTGAACCCAGGAGTTGGAGGCTACAGTGAGCCAAGATCATGCCACTGCGCTCCAGCCTGGGTGACAGAGTGAGACTCCATCTTAAAAAAAAAAAAAAAAAAGTCTTGCCATATGTCTTTTCTGCCTCTTTCACACAGCCCCACGGGGCTTGGCAACAGGAAAATCATGACCTAGGGCTGTGGCAGTCACCCATGTGGGCTACAGCTATGACTGCAACTCAGTGTGGCCTCCAAGGAGGAGAACTGGGAGTTAGGAGGGACAAATTTAGGCCCTTATGTTTTCTTGAAATGCTTCCTCCTAGTCCCTAAATTCATTCCTAGGTCAATAAATGGCAATTAGTTATTCATGATGGTGTTGATGTCTAAAGATTCTAAAGATGTCTAACAGGATTCCCAAATTCAATGTTGGGAAAATCACCTTGAGTCCACTTTCCAATGTGCTGGGGAGTGAGTACAGACCAAGTTCAAGTCATCAGTTCCCAGTGGTTCCGTCAGAGTGTCTTGTGAATTCTGCCAGGGCTCTCCGGTTTTAGCAGGGTCTCCATGTGTAAACCTTGCCTTTTCACAGGCAGGAGGCTGACCAAGCTGTTCTGGGGAGGTGAAAGGTGCCGGGCAGTTGATGCTTCCTCCTAAGTGCTGTATAGAGCAGGCTTGGCCCAGATCCAACATGGGCACCCAGTAAAGGCTGGTTGTCTCCCTACAGCCCTCCCAGCCATCCCCTCACTTCCCTCTGTGGCATGCTATTTGCAGCTCTCTCCCTCCACATGCCCAAGGGCCTTTCTGGAAAGAGGGGTTCAGAGATATCCATGACCAGCCAATCTAACCTTTTCCGGGTGGGAGGGCAGAACTGAAGTTTTACAGTAGACACAAGGCCTGAAGCCAAAGGAATAAAACCTCTGCCTCATGGGAGTCCAGGCATGCTCAGGCAGGAGGGGTGGCAGGTGGGTAGGAGAGCTTCCTGACCCCAGAAATCTCGCTTCATAAGTGGCACCTTCTCTGAGCTTTCCAGAGAACCCTGAATTTGGTTCTACCCTCTGTTCTTGCCTCTTCCTGTCTCCTCCTCCTCAGTCCCTCCCCACAACATTCCTTTTGTGTTTAGGGAAATTTTCTAGTCCCTCCCTGGCTAACAGATCAGATCCATCTGAGTCACACTCAGCCTCCCATTTAGTCAGGACTCTGGAGTCCAGGTGGCCCAGGCCTCATGCCAAACCCACTACTGCTAATAGTAATACTATTATAATGGCTTTTATACTTAAATCTTCTAGGAGCCCCAAGGTCTTAACAAATCCAAGAATTACACCATAGTCCAAAAAATAGAAACTGAAGAAAAATACATTCCTTATTCCAAGTCTACTCCTTCATGGCTTTACATAGTTGCTTTGAAGGATGGATCTTTAAAGATTCATAAACTTTGGTGGGTGAGCGGGATGGATAAAGGAAACAGGCTTTCTTCTTGCCTGAGACCCCACCAGCTTTCACCATCTTACCTTTCATTGGTTTTGCGGCTCAAAGACCCTGAAACTGCATCTGGGTGAGTCTAATAAACTTACGTCTTAGAAGAAGAGGTAAGGTTCAATATGAAGATATTTGGCTCTCATAGAGGTTATGGATCTAACAGGTGCTTACTGAGCTCAGCTTGTTGTTGTGTGGCTTAGGACAGACAACAAGGATGACCTACAGCAGACACCTTGAAGGATGGAGTCCGCTTAAAAGACAAGTGTGAGGTTTGGCTGCTCACCCCTGTCCTTAGCACCTGTGAAGATCCGTGCAAAGAGAAATCCAGAGCATGGCCCACTCCTCTGCGCCTGGCGCTGTTGGGTGCAGAGGAAGGGAAGAAGCACAAGGGGTGGGCATGACCAGGACCTGCCCTCCTTTCAAGGGTCCAGCCACCTTGTTTCATGTAAGGGAAAGAGAATTCATCCTGAAGCCAGGCAACATAGCTTCCCGTTTGGACTGCACCTTTTCACACCTGGCATTCCCTCAGTGTCCACCAGGTTGCTTTCTTTCTGTTTGAGAAGAAAGTGCTGTCTAACTTTAAGTATTAAGATCCGATCTCCTGGCTCAAACTCATTCTTCACTGGTGACAGAAAGAACGTTTCCGTCTTCCAGAGAGAAAGTTCGTGTTGCTTCTTCGCTCAGAAAGTCTCAGTGGCTTCCCATCCGCTGTGGGAAGGGGTGTGGCTCCTTTAAGGTTGCATTCAGGACCTTCTATGCTGCGTCCCTAACTTTTCTTTCAGCCTTGTTTACCACCACAGCTCTCTGGTAGCCTGGACCAACCAGGACACTTATGTGTACTTTCATAGCTTTTTCCCTGCTCTCCCAGTTCTCTATGGAAATCTTTCTCACCACTCAAGACCTAGCTCAAACAGCGTTTCTCTGGGACAGGTTCTTTGATCCTGAAAGTCAGAATCTGTTCCTGTTACTACACTCACAAAGCCCATTGTTTGTGCCTATGTTCAATAATAGTGACTTGAGAAGCACATACTTTTTGAATAAGACTGACTCTCTTGCTTACCTGTCATGCACCTTTGGAAAATCACTAATCTCTAAGTTTCCTTGTTCTATCAAAAGTAAAACAAAAGCCAGCTTCACCTTATGTGCTGTAAGAATTGAATGAGGTCGTAGCTCTAAAATCCTTGGGAGAAGAACACTGGGTGAACTGAAGGCATCAGTGTTCCCTAACGCTGTGTTCCTGGTATTGTCCACTGGCCTTCTTCCCTATAGGTGGCGAACTCCAAGTGAGGGCCTGTTCTGTCTCTTGACATTGTCCCCATCCAACTCCAACATCATGTCTTGTGTATAGGGACATTCACTAAACATTTACAACAACGAAAGCACTTAATTTCTCAGTTCCTTAGTTTCTCTATCTGGACAGTAGTGAAAAAGAATAGCAAAAAAGAACATTCTGGACTCTAAAGAAAAACTCTCAAAATGCCCCTCCCAGGACAGAGCCTATTTGTTCTCAGCTAAGCATGTCTTTTCCTTTCATGGGGCCCCCTGCAATGCCGTTTGGGAGACAGTTACAGCTACTTTGAGGATAATAATGACTGTCCCAAACTCCTTTGGAAGAAAGTTGGGAAGATAAATGAGATAATCCACCTGACAGCTCTTTGAGCTCTTATGAAAAAGATACCCTTGAAATATAGGATACAGGTGTGCCTTGCTTTGGTATGTGAATTTTGGAGATTTTATGAAAATCTGAACCTACAAAACAGGCAAATTAAGGGGTGAAAATTAGCATCGCAAACAGCCTCTTGGCTTGACAAAAAGATTCACAGCAGGATCCCTTTAAATAGCCAGCTCCCCTGGTGCATCTAAAATATGACTCAATCTATAAAGAATCTGATTTACATGTACCCAGTCAGGGACACTTCTACTACAGAAGAGGAAGCACATATGTTTTTTATAATAAAAATTGATAACTTTGGGGTTTTAAAAATATAAAATATTTCTTTCTTCTCGTCATCTTTAATCCTGCAGTTAACACCTCCAATGCTAGGAAGCAGCTCTGAAAAACAACTGCATGTTCTGCAGGGTCTGGGTCCCCACGAGCACAGCTCCAGGAGTGTGCAGATAGAAAATGCTGTTCAGCTGATGCCCATCACTTCTAAATGCAACATGCTGTTCCTAACTGGGCTAAAGCTTTTTTTTTTTTTTTTTTTTTTTTTTTGAGATGGGCTCTTGCTCTATCACCCAGGCTGGAGTGCAGTGGCGCAAACTCAGCTCACTGCAACCTCCGCCTCCTGGGTTCAAGCAATTCTCCTGCCTCAGCCTCCCAACTAACTGGGCTTACAGGTGCATGCCACCATGCCTGGCTAATTTTTTTGTATTTTTAGTAGAGACAGGGTTTTGCCATGTTGGCCAGGCTGGTCTCAAACTCCTGACCTCAGGTGATCCACCTGCCTCAGCCTCCCAAAGTGGTGTGAGCCACTGTGCCCTACTGGCTAAATCATTTCTGACTTAATATAAGATTGAAAGCAAGTAGTGGACTTCTGAAGTCTGGAAAAGTAAAGGCCAGCCTTATTTAGAAGCAGAACCATATATGGCAGATGCAGGAGCCTCTAGAAATGAGCAACCTCATTGTTCAACTTTCCTCTTTGGGAGTCTCTCAGGGTGTGTGTGTGTGTACACACATGCATGCATACCAGTGCTTGGAACGATCTCCCAAAGATGTCCACATCCTAATTCCCAAACCTTCACATATGCTATGTTACGTGGCAAGGGGAAATTAAGGTTGCAGATGGAATTAAGTTTGCTAATCAGCTGACTTTAAAATAGGAAGATTATCCTGGATTATCCAGGTGGGCCCGGATTATCTAGTGTAATCACAAAGGTCCTTAAAGGAAGGAAGAGGAAGAAAAATCAGTATCAAGTGATGCATGTGAAAGAGACTGCCTGTTCAGTGCTGGCTTTGAAGATGGAAGTGAAACCAGCCTAGTGAGACCCATTTTGGACTTAATGTTAGACTTCTCGTCGAGTTCAAGGAGGAAACAGAGACCGGAGTGAGGAAATTAAAAGCCAATTTATTTAGCTCCCGGGCGAGGTACTATGGTCCTGGAAAGGGGCCAAAGAAGTCGCGCTTCTCTTCTTGGGGCGTGGGGTTTTATAGGGAGTAGAAGTGGCTGATTGACTACAGGGGAAACAAAGACAAGGTAGTTCTATTGGGTATTAAAGACTGGGGACGGGCGAGGTGAACAAAGCGGGGCATTTCCATTGGGTATGAAGGGAGTGAGCACGGATGAGGGGCTGGCCGAGGACGTACGGGGGAGCTACCATAGGGCAGGTTCTTGGCGGGCCTTTTCAAAATTTCTGGCGGGTGCAGGGCTGAGATTGGAATGCGGAAATGGGCAAGGGGGAGCCCGCGTGGAGAGGGCAAATGCTGAGCAATGCGCTCAGAATGATCACGTAGTTTTTAGGCGCGGAGAGAGAAGGGCGTGTCCATTCGGCTCCCAAGGAGGCACCGGCCTTACACTTTTGATCTCAAGAACTGTAAGATTACACATTCGTTTTGCTGTGAGGCAATAAATTTCCAGTAGATTGTTATAGCAGCCATAGAAAACAAATCTGGTAGTGGGGAGGTGGGTGGTAGCAGTGGTTATTGCAGCTTCACTGCAGATTTCATGCTGAGGAGGCCCGTGTAAAATCTCTGGTGGTTTTTGTAAACGTGGATGCAAACTCATATTCAATTGCTATAGGCCCCACGTGCCTAGAACCACATTCTAACCAACAGGCGAGTTGCAGGGGAAAACAGAAACACTGTGGGCTGGGCCTTGAACCATCCTGTGTGCCACACAGGAGGAGACCTAGAATTTCCTCGAATGACAATGACTTCCTTCTTCTGATTAACTTCCCACTGTAGGTTTGCTCCACAGAGCCAATGGCACAGGTATGAACAATTCCAAGTTCCTCCCTTCCTCAAAGGGACTATGTCTCTAGACCCCTCCTCTGGCCTCAGCAGCTCCATCTCCATGCGAGCCCTGGTTCTAGCCATCTTGGAGCTCCTCTGTGCCTCCCAGCCCTTCCCTTAGTCCCTCCAGAGCAAGAGGATGTGGTGAGCTGGCTGGCCTGCCCGAACATATCCTAGAACACGGTTTCTGTTGGAGGAGCAATGGAACACTGCTCTGCCTTTGACATCGGCCTGACCCCTGAGGGTTCGGCATGCTTGTCTCCCTCACCTGCCCCTGGTGGGTTGCCCCCCTGCCACTTCCACTGATGACTCCTTTGCTCCTCGAGCTGAAGTCTGCACCCCTTCCCACCTCCTCTCACAGCCTCAGCTCATCCCCTGATGGCCCAGATCAAGTTTCCATAGGATGAAATGAGGTGGGGGCGAAGTTATGTCTGCCTCTTAGAGTTCAGGGAATATCCAAAACAATCTAAGTCATACCACCCTGTTCAACTTTGTGACCTCATCCATGTGAGGAGAAGGCAAGAATCCCAACAGCTGAAGTGTGCCAGAAACATCATGTTTTGTTTTAGTGAATCAGTGTAATTTCCATTTCGAGTCCCCATTTTGCTTGCTGATTGACAGCTGATATTACCGCTGGATAGTCTTTCTCTTGCTGGGGGTTGTATCTCCATTATAGGTGGCTTGTTACTATCACAGCAGTGTGTGTGTGTGTCCTGCATGCACAGAGCGGCCCTCTTACCCAGGTTATCTGTCCACACCAGCCTCCCAGGTCTGTATCACCCCATCCCACCCTTGATCATTGATACCCACAGGTTTGTGGCTACACTGTCTCACCACCCCCACTGCAAGGTCTGTACAGATTTGACTCTTTCTTAACTACTTCTGTGTCCCCTTTTGAGGGCCTGTAAGGAATTCTGCTACGCCTCCACCCCATACCCTACACAACCATTCCAGGGCTGTGGTAACTCTATGGGGCTGTCACAGGCCTCTCGATCTGGGCACACCAGGAATCATTTTCTACTCTGCTGTTCCTGTCCATGCTGGGCACCCAGGAAAGAGACAGTGGTGTCTTTGCTCTTCCATCCCAGAACCTCTTTTGTCCTTCTCTTATTCCCCTCTATCCTCCAGGGGACAGCAGTAATGCAGCTCTCTCTCAGGGCCCCCACTGTTTCCCTCTGCTCTCTTTTGGAGACTCCATCTCATCTTGGGTGGGGAGTGGGGTGGATACACCAAATCTTTTATATCTTTGACAGACTTTACTTTTGAATCTCAAAACCCAAACAGTTGGATCTTGGGTGCTTTAGTTCCACTGGGACAACATTTTTTTTTTTGACATAGAAATGCCACATGTGGGAGAGTCATGACACAACAGTGACACTAGTGAATATGTGTCCCCATATTCACGTGTTGTCCCCATACACAGCAAATGGGTGCAAGATGCTGCCTGCCACTCATTGTGCAAAGACTACCCACACCAGGGAAACGCAGAGCCTATGCTCCATGAATCTGCAATCATGGGTGTCGAAGCTTAGAATATCCCACTCTGTTGCAAGTGAAAACATGCAGGTGTACCCAACTCAAAAGGTAGATGTTTCTCCCTTTTGTTAATACGGTCACTTGGCAGTTTCAGCTCTCTATGAACATTCTTCTGGAAAAGAATGTCAGCTTGTTGTGTAGTTAAGTTTATTCAGCATATAAATCCCTTAAAATTCATGCCCTTAAATGTTGATTGTCATGCGGGATATTGTCAGTGTCAGAGATGGGCAGGGTTGAAGGCATTTGGGGTCAGACTACTTTCTTTTAATCTTCTCCAAACATTTTAGGTTTGGCAAAACCTAAATTGCATTTGCCAAGCCTCTGTGCCTGTAATTTGCAAACCCCTGTGTATTTTCAGGGAAATGTAGTCCATATGTTTCTGATTGATTTACACTTAACTCATCTAAACGTTGTTTTGTTAGTGTTATTTGTCCAAAGGGCCTCAGAGCCTGTTTACGTCTGTCTAAGCTGCTCTTTTTCCTCCCTGAGACTCAGGAAGATCTGTTTTGCCAAGAGTAAACTAAGTCGAATACTGCACCACCCCTCCCCACTTCCAGCCCCCAGGATTGGATCAGACTTGGGTTGAATCTGACAAAGATCTGAAGAGGTTGCCCTGGACTTTGAAGTTGACCAAACACTCTACCCCACACTTCACCAAGAGGAATTAGAGCGCAAAGCCTCCCTCTTGGGGACTGTGACCAATAACACGAATACAGAGACCAGCTCATAGGCCAGGCCAACTTCCCAGCCTGGCCCTTTTCCTTATGGCACTGACATTCAGCTGCAACTAGCCACCACCGACCTCAATAGTCCCTTCCCTTATGACTATTTCATCCAAGCTTCAGTGGGAAGGGTGGAATAAATTTTATACAGTGAATGAAAGCTATTGAGCCTCTTTCTAGATCTGTGATAACAATCTCATAGAGCAAGAGTGTGGTTTTAAAATGAAACAAAAGAAATCCTTAGCTAGTGTCCCATTTCACTGAACCTTAATTTTAGATAGCTTGTATTTGCCTTGCAAATGAGTCCACAAATTACCAAGCCACAAGCATTTAAAACCATCCTGCCCACTGTCAGAAGGAGTATGCCTGGCAGAACCAACGAGGCTGGCCCCCTACCGCTCCACCACAGTGAAAGTGAGTTATAGGAGTGATGCTTGAACTGAGATGGCGTCCCACAATTTTGGAAACATGATAACTAGGGATGGAGGCAAACTTACTGCAACTTTATGATACATTATTGAGGGAAATGGCACTTTGTTTTGAAAGAAGCGCTTTAATGGGAATTTGGTCGTGTTCAAGCAAACTCTATTCAGAATGGAGGTATTTGAGACAAAGAGGAGCCAAGTAACTGTAAAGTAACGTGACGGGTTCTCTTTATACGCAGAGTTGCATCTTGGAGATAATTATTACATTGGACTTGGAGGACACTCTGGGAGATTTCTCTCTTTTTTGGACCCCAAAATGTATCAGGGAAGCCAGATTCTAGGTAGAAGGAACGTGGTCAAAGCATTTGGGGGAAAGCCGGCTGGCCCCTGAAATGTGGGACAAGTTAGGGGTTAAGGACAAAGATGGTTAGGACTTCTTATCTCCAAGGTTTAAGCTTTCTGTTTCTATTTTGTAATTCCTGTCTGCTATCTTTGAGCATTCAGAAAATTTCGATCAATATTGCAGTTTGGTCTTATGTTCTGGAAGACTAAAGGAGGAGTCTGGGTCTATGCAATGGGGGAGCCAGCGACCTGGAGAAGCCAGGGGAGACTCAGAGGAGGTAGAAAACTTGTCCATCCAGGGCAATGTGATGTGGCAAACAGACCTGATCTTTGGAATGTGGATGCATTTCTGGGGGATTCTCAGAAACACCTTGGATGGGAGAAGCTCACTAAAGGCTAGCTTTCCTGCAATCTCCTGGGATAGGAGCTAAGGTTGTAGCTATTTGCATTAAGGGAAGAATTGAGCCTTGAAGGCTGGAGAGCTTGGGGACATGAGTGTCGCATCAATGTTAACTCTGGTGGGTGGTCAAGTAACCATATTTGCATGTCTCACTTTCAAACTGGCAGCAGTGGTGCTATCACAAGGTCCCTCATGCTGGAGCCTCTGCAGAAGGCCAGGCAGGCTGCTTCCCGCAGTCATGTGAGCAGATGTCCTCTCCTGCCTCCATGAGCCATCCCGTGTGGTTACCTGGATGGCATTATATCCTCCTGCCCCACCAGAGTGCTTTCTCTGAACTGCATTTTACTGTGAAGGCATCAACCGCCACTGAGGGCTGAGAAATGCGTCTCCTGTGAGCCTGTTGCTGAGGCTGTCCTTTATTACAACCTTAAAAGTCTCCTTTTGGTGGAACACTAAGAAGAAACTTCTTCCTCATCTTCGTATCAGAAGCAGAAAGGTCAGCTTCTCAGGGCCTGGCTTTTTTTTTTCTTTTCATTTTTAAGTTGTAACATTTTAGAATTGTGGTAAAGTGGATACAACGTAAAATTCACCATCGTAACCATTTTTATGTGCATAGTTCAGTGGCATTCAGTGCCTATACCGTTGTGTTACCATCACCACCATCTATCTTCTGAACTCTTTTCATCTTTCCAAATGGAAACCTTGTCCCCGTTATACAATAACTCCCGGAACCAGCGTTCTGCTTTCCGTCTCTGTGAATTTGACTCCTCTGGGTACCTCCTCTAAGAGGGATAAGACAGTATTTGTCTTTTTGTGACTGGCTTACTTCATGGGTCTGGTTTGTTATGATCACTGACTTTTCTAACAAATCAGATGTCTCTCCTCCCCCATCTTTTTGCTTTGCCATGGCAGCTAGAAGACAAAGCCAAATCTCTGCCTGATCCCAAATAAGCATATGAGCTAGAAAATTTCATTGTAGCCTCATCCTTGATTCTACTTTTTATTTACAGTCTTGTTTTTTTTTTTAATTGCTAACCCATCTGTGATTTATCGAATAGTTCTTTATAGAAGGCGTCTTTAATCAACATTTTGTGACAAGGTTCTTCCTTGTATATTCTTATACATTTAAAAATACAGGCTGAGTTGCCCTTACCCAAAATACTTGGGACCAGGAGCATTTCAGCTTTAGAAAATTGTTGGGGATTTTGGAATGTTTGCATTATAAAATCTGACTCTGCAATGCTCCAGCATTTTGATGGCACTCAAAAAGTTTTGAACTTTGGAGCGGTTTGGATTTGGGATACTCGAATGTCTGTATTAACAAGTAGCTCATGGAGGGATTTAGGGGATTGGGCCAAGCACGTAGTGAAGTGGGTTCTCACAGCCAGAATGAGGCTCATCCACCCGACTGCACTCGCCCTTGCCCCTGAACAGCACCTCCTGCTGCAGGCGCGGGCAGTGGAGCTGCCCTCACTCATCTCTTCTTCCATGCTGACCCCCTCGGCTCCAAAGTCACTGCACTCAGATTACGGTTAAGAAGCCCAAGAACGCTTCTTATAATTAAAGGTACTGGTCTAAGCTAGTGGGTTCCTAAGTGTTCTGTGTCTTGCTGCCAACACCTTGGTCTTTTAGGGACCCCACTAAACACTCTCTTTGAAGTTTCTGGCAACCAGGTATGGGCTACCCACTCTGACCAGTGGGCTTTTGTGGGTGAGACTGGGGCTGAGGCTGGGCTTGGGGGTGAGGAGTCTGACTTGAATGAGGAGGACTTCTTATTTAAAGCCAATACTGCCAAGCCAGGATCTGAGTGATTTCCCCTGGAGTTATTTTTCCACGCTGGAAAATTGTTCGTGACCATTAAGCCCTGAGGAGTCTGTTTCTTTATGCTCATCGTGGAGTGGCTGCTTAAGCCTGAATCACTGCTGCGTGGGGTCTGCCACTGGGCCTTCTAGGGGCTTCTGGAAACCCCGTTGTTTACACTTAGCTCACTTTAAAGCGGACTGGTTCGTGCAGACCATTAGGGTTGAGTCCAGTGTTTGCAGTCAGGAGACCTCAAAGCCTGTCTCTGCCATTCACTAGCAGCATGGCTTTGGGCAAACTGATTCACCTCTCTAAAACTCCATTTCCTGCTCTAAAAGAGGGATGATAATACCCTTCTTTCAGGGTTGTTGTCAGATTAAGGGGAGTAACCACAAAGTTAATAACAGGTTATTGTTACAGTAATTATTGTGGAGAACAACTGATTATTAGACATTATTCCCTGAATCCAGCTCTTTGCAGCAACTTTGTGCTTCCTCTCTTGACTTAATTTTTACAAATCTGAGAGAATTAATGGTGAAGGACTTTCAAAGGTCATCAGGACCATGGTTCCCAAAGCTGGCTGACATCAAAGTCACCTGCAGAGTTTAAAAGGCATTTAAAGTGGAGGCCGAGGACTCTATTTTCAGGGGGCTCTCCTAAAATACAGAGGACTCTATATTTTTAGGGGGCTTTGTCTGCGGATGGACGTTTGAGTTACCCCCGGTCTAGACCTCTCTCTGCTATTTGGCAAGAACTCTTTTCTTGGCAGGTGAAGACCCATCCTGTGTTTACAGATTTCCCCAAACAGGACTCCATACCCTGCTGCAGAGTTTGCATAGTGTCTGAAATCCTTTCATGGCTCCACTCTTCCCTTTGCATTCTCTTCTTATATCTCCAAAGATCTTGAATGGCTTGTGATGACCGTCCCACCAGTTTCTTTGTCTCCCGGTCTGGTTCCTGTCATCATCATCTCCTTTGGGAGATGGGTTCTTCCATTTATCTCTTCTGAGGCTGGAGTTTTGCTAGACTCTAACTTCAGCTCTTCATTCTTTCCCCACACTTTCTCCCGTCTGGAGTTTGGGTTTATTTTTCTTCCTGCCTAACTACTTCTAATATACTAAGTCAATAAACAGATTCTCTGCGGTTACATATGGCAAACAGCTGAAATTTACAGTTGAGAGTAAAATTTCCTCATTTGGGAAAAAACCCCTCATTTCACAGATTTAGAAAGTGGTCATTCTGATCTCCAGGGCAAATAAAAGTGTTTTATAACCTTCCACAAAAGCTTATGCCTTGATTAAATTTTTATTATGAATTATTAATTAAACCAAGGAAATGCAGAGGCCTAAACCTTTGCTTAAATTTGCTCCAGATTGAGACACAAACCAAAGGCGGCAAGAAACCCTGAAGGGGAGATTTAATGATGAGCAACACATATAAAACTATCCGCACACTTTCATCTGCCAAAAGCTCCAAACCAGCTATGTAAATGAGCCCACGTGCCCAGACCCGGACAGAGGCTGGCAATGTGCCTGGAAGAAACGGGACCTCCTCGGCTTCTCTCTTCTGGGTTCTGTGTTTGGGTTGCATGGAGCACTGTGCTGTTAGAGACACACAGGCTTATCTACTTCATGAGCAGCTGTGGTTAGAGGGAATCGGTACTGGAGCAGAAAAGCAGCCTGGTGTCTTGGAAGCTGAGCCAGAGGTCAAGAGAAGTGGGTCACTGCTCTCTGGTTAGAGTGATTGATCTGACCAGAGCCAACCGATATAGCTGTGCAGGTTGCCTGGAGGCCGGCCCAGCGGGTGTGGACATCCAGCTCATGTCCTACTCACCAAGACGAGCTCCTTGCTGTGAGGCTGCACCCACTGTGAGGAGAGAGCACCTTTTTCTGACTTGAACAAGGGAGTCACATGGCCTTGCTGGAGGCTGATAGTGTGCATGTGGGGTGAGTGAGAGGGATAGGGCTGCATTCTTCTTTTCCTTAGAACACAGAGGTGTTGTTTGGGCAAGAGGTAGCCTAGAAGTGCACCAGTAGATACTGGGGATGCCAAGCTGAACCAGACTCTCATTCAAAGAGCTCACAGTACATTGAGGAAGCAGTCAGATATGCAGAGTATTACAACACAGTGGGGACAAGCGCCGTACAGGACAACTCTATGGGTGTCCACCCAGACGGGATCAGGCAGTGAGGAATCAGAAGCTTTCTTGGGGATGATGTCTAAATGAGTCTTGAAAAGTGGAAGGGGTTGGGATGAGGGTGAGAAGAGCGAGAAGGCACTGAAGGTAAACGGAACTGCAAGATCAAAGTCATGGAGGATGAAGGAGCACTGTCCAAGAGCTCTCGGGGAAGACACGGAGCTCCTGTGGGGGCTCCTCACTTCCGGTAGTTGCAACTTGTAGTTCAAGACATTCTCAAGTATGAGCAGTTATTCAAATATGAACTAAGCGGGTGGGTGATGCCCATTCCCTTCCCCAGTGACCAAGACTGGGGGGCTTGAGAACTCTGAGTTCCCAGCACGATGCTTGGCGTTTGAGTGCTAGTTTCTTCCCCTCCTCACTTCCTCCTGCCCATTCACTTTTAATATGAAAACGGGCATAAAATACATACATCTGTGTGTCTTCATAACCTTCAAAAAAGAACTAAAAAATGTGAAGTGAAGGGTAATAGCATGACCCTGTGGCCATGGTCGGCTCCCCATGATTTTGTGTCCCTGCTTCTGGGCTGGCTTCTAGGAGTGGATGGCGGTTGTGGCCCAGCAAGAAGCTGGCCTCTCCGGATCAATCACTCCAGAAGAGGAGAGGAAAAGGGAGTGGTCTGACTGCCTCGGAAAGTAAAAGTTACCATTATCTGATTATCTGTAGGGATTCCCGACTCGACTCTCTGGATAGTCATGACTAGAGAAGATTCTGCATGGAGGCAATGTAACATTTATTCGGCTTTTATTTTTACGGAATTCAGTGCTCATGGAAAGTGGCACATTGACAACACTGCTTCCTAGCATGACATCACATAAATAAGTTTGAAGATACTGCTTAATAAGAACCCTTTAAAGATAAGAGAAATGGTAGAAAGAACTGAAGGATGCTGTTTCCTTTTTAATATCTGCCATGAATCATAGTCCAGAGAGAAGACAGAAAGCCGAGGCACACAGGGACAAGGCACTAGCACAGGGGTCAGGGGATGGGCATTCACCTGAGCGGAGCATATAGCTCAAATCCCTGCCTTTGCTTCACATTGAAGCTGGCAGATAGGGACATGGAAAGCTATGGAGCTGGTCTGAAGGCAAGGGTGGGGTGGTTAAGCCTTTGCTGGCCTGTGGCCTTGCAATCTCATACACTGAATAAATCCATCAGAGCACTGCATCCGCTCACCCAATCAGCCTGCACCTCATGAACACCTATTGTGAGGCCAGCACCGTGGGGAAACTCTGAAAGAACCAGATATCCCACCACCAGCGAGGAATGACCTCACCCTGGGTGGTAACTCTTTCCTTCTGCTCACTTACCCAAAGGGAAAAGAAAGTGCAAGATGCCTAGTGTACACTGACTTGCTTGAGGGAGAAAAGGCTCTTGGTAAAACGATGCCTCATTCCTTTCCTTTGGAAGTTGTTTCTGCGGAATACAGCTCAATTGTGGGTCCCCAAAAGGCCCCTGAAGAATAAAAAAAAAAAAGAGGTGGTGTCAGGCGAGGGCTTTAGGGCGTAGAAAGTAACTTTTGGTTGCTGTCCTGTTGAGCCAACTGCTTTACTAACTGGAGCCATCGCTCAAGCTGGAGGGTGAGGGAGTGGGCGGGGCTGCAGCTGGGGCTTGCTCAGTGGTTGACCCCAGGTGATCCTGTTTGAGGAAAACTCCTGCAATCCCCTATCAGAATATTTTGAAGGTGGAAGAGTCCGCTGATGGGAGGGAGAAGAGTGGGAGGAGGAAATAAGCATCAGGCAGCTTCCTTCCTTGACAGATGGAAAATAAAGGGCCTGTCTGCAGCTCGGCAAACTGCTCCGTAGACCACCCAGTGGGGCTGCTTTCTGAGGTGATGGTCTTCTTGCTCCTTAGCCAGCCTGATGGAGCCAGCTACTGACATTGGAAAGGAGTTGGAGGATGGAGGTTTGTGGTCAGGAAATGAGAGTTATTGGGGAGGAGGAAAAGAAAAGCAAGCAGGCTAAGGAAAAATGTAAGGCAGGGAGATGGTTCTTCAATGAAACCTCTGGCCTTTTTTAAACCATAAAGATGTTTTGGCTGGTTTGAATCCAGTCCATAAAATAGCTCAGAAAGATCTTAGGGATTATTTAGCTCAAACCCCCGAGAAGTGAGGAAACTGAGGCCCAGAGGTCCAACTTGCCTTTGGTCATGGGGTGCATATGGAGCCCAGCAGGGTCCCAGCTCCTCTGAGCTGCGGCTCATGGTCTTATCCTTGCTGGGGAGGCCTCAAGTTCCTTCAGCTGGTCCTTCTGAAGCAGAGGAGGAGCCCACGAGGAAAACATTCATCTCAGAGTTAGGTGACCTTGGCTTTGGGGTCTAGTTGCCCATTTCTTCCACCTTCCTTGCTAACATCTTTCCCAAGCCTTCCAGACCAGGGCACAGTACCACCCCCTTGCCGTCAGGCAGGCGGCCTGTCGTGTGAGCAGGAAGGGGAATTCAAAGCAGGCGAGGCCCACTGTGAGCCCCCTGCTAGAAGTGCTCTCCCCTTCCTTCTTTTGGAGGTGGCAGTTACTGGGCAGCATGACCCTGAGGAGGAGATAAGCTGTCTCAGATAGGAAGGTTTTATCTTTGAGGTTATTGCAAATGCGCCTGACTTCTTCATCTGGTTCTGTCTGGATCTGAACTGGTAGCCAGATAAACTGTTGGTGGCCCCATTTCATGTATTTATCAAGTCTAAACAATTGTCAGGAGGTAATTATCCCCCAGGAAGCCAATGGCAGATAAGCAGTGCCCTGCAGTCTGGTTCCAGCCGCAGAATCTGTAAGCTGCCCCTCCTCGGCCTGTGCAGATTTTCTCCTCTGTCCCTGCTGCCCTGAATTTTAAAGGTGGTTTGATGTTCCAACAAGTTTGTTTTGCTGTTCTTTGCCCATAGCCCAAAATAAAATCTAATGGTTTTTATAGCTAGATAAATCCTTTTTAAAGGCTCTTTTGTTATCACCACGGGGTTTGTGAGCACTAAAACCGGGTTTTAAGGGATCAGTGAAACCTTAGAATCACAGTTTGCTGTATCTGGAAGGAATCCTGACCACTTGGTACAGCCCCCTCATGCTGTAGATGAAAAGGCCAAAGCACGAAGGGATTTAGTGGCTGGTGAAGGGAACGTGCTCTTCAGACTTGGTCAGACGTGCAGCTGAAGCTTGGTCTGGCCACCGATCTGCTGCCTGGCCTTCGGTAAACTTCTGGAACCTCTGTTTTCTTATCTACCACATGTAGATATCAATCCAGACTCCACATCATTGCCAGAGGTAAAACTGTTTCCCTCTGGTCAAGGTCACACGGACAACTGGGGGGCAGAGCCAATACCAGAACCTTAGTAACCTGGTTCCCAGATCTTGATCCTTTCCATTATTCTGCAGGAAGTCTTCAGGCTACTGTTAAAATAAAAAGTAAAGATTCTACTTTATTCCACCCAAAATTCTAGTTCAGCGTTTCCCAGACACAGCACCTCCAGCGGGTCCGAGGCTCAGTTCTATGTGGGGACTCATGTTTATAGGATGACAGCATCTATATTTTTTCTGAATGAACTAATAATCGACTTGCCATTGTATTTAAGAAAAATCAGACATCACCTCATGGAAGACGTCTCATTGAAAGGGACCGTCAGTTATTCCATTCGTTCTGGCAAATTTTCTTTTTAGCTTTGGTTGCAGCAGGAAGACAGAGACGTCAGAGGGGCTTTTTGCCTGGTGGAAGGGCATCACTGGTCCACAGCGGGGGGACCCTGGGATGACCCATCCCAATGTCCCAGCCTGAGTCCATGGTCTCAGAGCTGGTCGCAGGCCGTCCTTGCAGCCCTCGCTCGCCAGGGCGTTGTCTGCACCTCGGACACTAGGTGGCGCCACAGGAACATCCTCCCAGCCCAAGGCACGGTCGCCGGGGTGGACTAGCTACGGTGCCTTGGAATTGTCTTTTTTTTCACGCAGGGTCAGCCGTCCTGCTGGCCTCCTCTCGCCACCCTGCCCTCCCGTCAGAAGCCCAGCTCCTCGCCGGGGAAGGCCCTGTGCTGGCACACCTTGAGCTGGGACTTGTGCCCCATGGGGTGTCAGGAGTCTCTGGTGCCGCGCGTTCAACCCCACAGGGCCAGGCTGTTTGCTCCCCATCGGTCGCTGTTCCCGCTTCCTGGATTATTAAGGACTCATTTGCTGGGAGAGGCATCATTACAAGTGTTTGGGGTACTAAATATACTCCCTATTTTTCTGTTTTCGAAAGGCTGCAGGCGCGATGCACAGTGCGCTTGCACGGTGGGGCCTCGTGCTGGCCCGAGGAGCGGGCGGGGGCCGGGCAGGGGCGGTGGGCGCCGGCCACGTCTCGGTGGGGCTCAGCCAGGCGGTCCCCGCGCAGCGGCCTCGGCGGGCCCTGCAGCCCTTCACCCCTGGAGGCGGCTGGGGGCCGGGCGCGGGGCGCTTCCCCTCCTCAGAGCCCTCAAACCGCAAGGGGGTTTCGGCTTCCCAGTCGATGGTCTCCTCTCCCATACCCGGCTGCATCTCCATTTGCCCGTCGCCCATTTCCTCTGGCCGTCCAGGCTCCTTGGCTCCACTGGGGTCTCCGTTCCTTGTTCCCGGCCCCCCACGCAGGTCGCGGCTCCTTTGTCCAGGACTCCACAGGGGCTTGACCCGAGGGCGCTGGTTTAGGCCGGATCCGGGTCCCTCGTCACTCCCCGGCTTCTTCCACTTCCGGATCCTGGAGAACCGGGAATCAAGCCCTGCGTGTGCCTCTCCTTTCTCCTCCGTGCTGAAAGCACACTTCAGGCACGCTTCCTGTCTGCGGGGCATCAGTTCTGAAAGTGATCTGAGAACAAGGAGTTTCTTTTTCTTCCCCAGAAGTTGCCTTTTGTAAGGACTGTGTCTGCGCCGGGGCTTGATATCTGTTGCTGCTCCTGGGAGTGCGGGCCCGGGAAGTTGATGAAAATGTCAACATTAGCTTTAGTGGTGAGGCCAACGGGAAGATGGACCCAGCATCAAGCCCGGGTAGAGGAGAACGGGAGAGGGAGGACCCGGAATGGGTGTTACCAGAACCAGGGACCCCTGTTCACTGCTTTGGGATGTCTGAATCCTGCCTTTGCTGTTTGAGAGCTCTAGGATTATGGGTAAGTTGGTTGACTTTTTGAGCCTCAGTTTCCTGTTCTGTCAAATGGGTATACAACTCCCTAGCTCACAGAGTTGTGGTAAGGATTATGAACTATTATGCATCTACAGTGTCCTCCTGGCAAATGAAAAGGCTCAGTAAATGGTAACTGTTATCATGGTCCAATCTAAACTTCCGTTCCAGCCTTTCATCAAATTGATCTTACAGAAATCAAAAGGTTCCTGCTTTTACCGCCTTGTCTGGAATTAGGAAAAAACTTCCCTCACCATTAGTGTTTTATAGCCCTGCCCTTTCCAAGGCAGAAAGGAAGAGAGGGTAACGGGGATTATTTTCTTCTCCCAGAACTCTTGAAGAAGGATTCAGGAGGCGGCTGCTCCACTGGGGATGAACGGTGTAACACTGGGGCATGTCAGCTTCCTCCTTGGTACAGTGGGAATCTTATACAGGCCCCTTTCTTTCCAGCACCAGATACTGCTACACCATCTCATTGGCATGGACCTTCACGTGGCAGCAAGTCCATCCCATTGCTTTTGGAGAAAGTCAGTCCCTTTTGTAAAGATTCTCATTGTGAGAATGGGTAAACCATCCCTTTGACTAAAAACCAAACCAGATATTCCTTTACCTCCTCCTAAAAAGCAGCAGGAGGTATTGATAAGGGAAGTCCTATCTAAATTCCTGGTTTAGAGAATGACTACCCTCATTTTAAGAGTTAAACATGACTCCCATCAATACCTCTGAAAAACCTTCTCAACATGTTTATCTCATTAATATCATGGGGTTGGCAGGTCACTGTAGACAGAAACTGGGACACCAAAAGGGAAAACTCTGGCCACGCTTGCACCCTGTTCCCAGTCCTGGTCCAGCACCAGTCACAGGTCCTAAGAAGCTCTGGAGACTTGACCAGCCCCTGCGATTGGTCACCTTACTTTTCCATGGACAGAGCAATGGACTTAGATTCCTGCTGGCATCCTTTGAGGGCAAGCAGACCCTTCTTCCAGCTTGCACTGTGAACTCTGCTGCAGCCGTGAGGGCTGTCTGTGACAGTGAGCCCGAGATGACTGGGCTCTGTGCTCCCTCCCAGCCCTCCAGTCCTTGGCCCGCCACAGAGAACTGAGCTCTTTTATTAGCACCATGAATGTGACTGATACAGCTAGCCATTCCCTCGTGCGAATGACTCAGTTTATTAATGCTCTGCTAAAGATGGCTTCTTTGCTTGCCAGCAGCCTTAAACAGTATTTCATTAAAACTGGCTTAATTATTTTGAGAAGACGGCCCAATTAAAAGCTATACTCCCTCTATGAGAGTGTTTATACATAGAGCTGTATATATAATACATATTTGTAAGTGTGTGTATGTATATGTGTATGTACGTGTCTATAAATATATAGGCTTAGCAATTTAATTACATGGGATAAATTGTTGGAAAAAATACCCAGGAGCTGGTCCCCTTTCTGTTGCTAGATTCAGGGTAGAGGCAACCCCTCCACTCTGGGAGAGGCTGGTGTTGGTGGTCTCTCAATGACTCTGCAGTGGAAGTCCCAGCTGCACAGAGCTCTGCCCCAGTTTCAGGAGCCAGCAGCCTTGGGAGAGGTGGATCCTGACCTCTGCTCTGCTCTTGGGATAGTCTTTCCCTTCCCAGCAGGGTTGAGATACTTGGGCCGGGAAATGTTGTGGCAAACTGTTTGCCAAAGCTCGGGAGAGACACAGACTTGGGGCTTTTGTTTCTGGAGCTGGCTGTCTAGCTTTCCTAATGAGCAAATATGTTCTCTTTAAGGAAACAAACAAACAAAGCAAAAACACCAATTCATCTGGATTTTATTCATTTGTTTTAAATACAAACAAACAAAAGGAGAGGGGTTATTTCTGCACCAACTATTTCAAATGCAAGTTACTGCATCACTCGGGGTGGTTGGATGGTGCTTGTCACCATAGGACCCACAGGGCTAGTTCCAACTGTTATTTGGTAAGGCTTTTTTCTTTCCAAAATTCCCAGTGTTCCTTTAAGGCCCATTTAGCTGCGGGTTTTGTTTATTCTCCCGGCAATCAGCATTTAAAATAAGACAAACAAGCATTTTTCCTGGGCTGTGAATCCCCCCTGGCCAGCCTCCACCTGCACACCTGAAGCCAGCATGTCCAATCGAATTTCTCGGTAACCCGTATCCCCTTTAGAGACTTGCCCACTTCGTACACCAGCCTGGAAATAGAGAACTTAAGCAGGGCAAATGTAATTTTAAGAATTGCTAATGATGCTAGAAATCTGCAATGCAATTAGCATCATTGGATTTGGCGCTCCTCCGAAGGCACAAAACTCCTTGTCATACCGCAGTGGCAGCAGCGGCGAGTGCCTCCGCATGTGCCGGACTGTCCGGGTATGCTGGCAGCCGCTTTGCACTGAGATGTGAGCAGTTGGTTAGGCTTCCTCTCTTTCTTTCTCACGCTACTGACTTCTTTGTCTCTTTTCTGGGTTGCAGAGGGATGGGTGTTTTCCATTGATTATAACTTTAGCATTTGACCTTCTCGTGGAGTCACCTTGTTTTTTAGAAAACGGAGACTTCTGCTTTGTGAACTCTTTGTGCTCTCTGGGATTTCAGTGCTGTAGTTCAACCACTGATCCCCCTATCCTGAACTCTAGTACTTCGGATGCTGTTACTGGTACCTCAACAGTTGTGGGAGCCTTTCCATCATTGCCCACCATAGGATATACTTTTTTTTCTCTCTCTCTCATTTTTCTAATTTCCTTGTCTTCTTCACTCTCCACAGAGCCAGAGGTGGTATAAAGAGTCAAAAATAGGAATATAAAGAAAGTCAGAGGGAGAGAGGGAGTGAGAAAAATTTTAAAAAGAGAGGAAATGATTTATTGGATTAAAAGTAAATCTTTACTTTTTCACAGAAAAATTATTTTTGTTCTCTGGAAAAATAACATGGGCCAGGCATGAAAAGCATGTCAGCTGGCTAAAAGATTGCAAAATCCAGAAGATGAGCTTGAGGGATCCGATCAGTTTAGCAAAGGTATCTTCTCTGGGGCTCCTCTTTTAAATATGGATGCCCAAATCAGAAGCTTGTAGAGGGGAGCTATTCTTCCAAGATTCCAGATGTGTCTGTGAGACAACACGTTATGGGGCAAATTGATTTCACCCTTGGGAAACCAGGGAGATTTTCAAAGTTATGTCTGCAAAGCTGGCTAATGCAATTCCCCATTAGTGCATTAAAGTATGCCCTTATTAATTCAAACATAAAGGCAACAAAATAAGCTGTTAAATTTAAAATATAATACATATATAATGAGAATGTGTGAAAGCCTTATTCAAATGAAAATACAGGAGTGTTTGAACTACTGAGGTATCTTTTGTATTGAATTATGAGCATATGTAATAGATTTAATTATTAATTTCCCCATTGTTCTATGCACACAGACAGGGTTCAAGGCACAGTCATTCTCTGGCTTTCATAGATCTAATTTGTATAATTATTGCCTGAATAAAAAATTGCTCCAATTCCTAGCTCTCTTTCTTTTTTCCCCCTTCTAAATACTATTTCAATGCTGCATTCCAAAAGGGGAACACCTGCCACTTCTTCAAAGTCAGCTGATCATTTGGAATGATGGACGGCGCTGCTGCCGATGACGTCCCCTTTCAAGTCTCTTTGTCTAAGTGAATTATCGTGCATCCTTTTAATTTTATTGAACAAATTACATTTGTCAAGGTCTATCTTTGTAAATAAATGATAACTAGAGACACATGGATGTGTATTTCTGCTGTTCAAGGGCTCTTGTTCCATTTCTGGAAGCCAGATGAACATGGAACAAAGGAGAAACTTTCCTCTAAAAGCAATTATCTTTCTGCATTCCCATCAGTATAATTATATTGCAGGGAATTTTAAGAAGCTGTAGAAGTAGAATTGAATGCTTAAAACTGTGTTTGCTGAATTGCTATGCAAAAGTTGAACAGGCTGTATTGCATCACACAAAATAGTCTAACTCTCTCCTGGCCACATTTCTATAAGTTTAGAATGCGCCTGAGGATGGAGATGGTGTGGGGGAGGCAGTGGGGATGGGGATGAATTAGATCGCGTTTAGGGTTTCCTGTGTTTCTTGAATGGAATATTTAATGACATTTCTGAAACCTGAGGACTGTTAGCAAGGTGACTGGGAATGTGTATAATAAACCGCCCATTCCAGTCTAGCTGGAAAGCTTCTGATTTGCAGATTGCTCTCTGTCTGAAACAGTCCTCCTAGTTTATTAACTAATCCATGAATCGTGGTGGGATGGGGAGGGGACTGTTCATGAAATGATGGCAGCAGCAATTACACAGCCCTCAAAACAAGCCAGCAGCTGGCTTACGGAGATATTGAATGTGGTTTGTGTGGCTACTGTGTCAATACTGTGCATCAACCAGGACTATTTCTTTATCATTGGTTCTCCCACAATTTAGTGAAATAAACAGTTGCTGTGAGGTAAGTTGTATTGTCTGATCACTGATAGCTCAATAGCCTCATTCCTGCCCCTTCCCAATTTTTAACAAACTCCCTGATGAACATTCAGGAGGAAAGCAAAGCACTGGTGAGAAGTGGCAACAGAGGATGCCAGAATCATGCGTTAGTTTAGTATGGCTGGTAGGTTTTCAGTTACTGGACAATTGATGGGATAATATTATAGTCTAGAGATCTTGAGGAAAGGAAACCTAGAAGCAAGGATGACCTTGTATCCTCTCAGAGAAGTGAGTGAAAGGGTGAATCAGGAGCCTGGCGATAACTCCCAGTTCACAGAGGCTGCATGGAACAGTGGGATGAGCATGGACTTGGGTTGGGATGGAGACAGCCCCGGGCCCCCTGCACTCAGTGTCCACAGTGGTGAGATGAGGGATCTGGACCAGATGATTGAATAGACGATGTTTAGATTCGGGGGTCCAAGGTCAGGAAACCCATTGTATGGGACGCTGATCTCCTTAGGGAAGTAGTGGAGGGAAGGTCCATGTTCTAGGATCGCAATGTTAGAGCTTTGTGAATGTGTTGAAGGGGAAAAATGATCTTTTCTCTCAGGAAAAATGAGTCCAGTGCTTTCAATCTCTAATTTCTGTGGCTGAGGTTTGGTGATAAGCAAGAACCGAAACCCAAGGGATCATTGCAGGTGACATGATCAGAAAGTGGTAGGCCTGTAAAATAGGTTTAAAATGGTGCCTTGGCCATCTTGGTGATTGAAAAGGCTCCTCGCTCAGGAGAAAGTGGCCAGTGGGACTGATTTGTTTGATTCAGATCATCTCACTAAGCAGGCAATGAAGGGAATGTGCAGAAAGAACCAGCATGTCCAGCTTAGTGTTGAATTCAGTGCTCCCCTAAAGTGTCAGACCCTCTGCTGGAGCTAGGAATAGAAGGTCATATGGTCCCTGTCATCAGGATCATGTTGCATACGTATGACAATGAAACCAGGCAGGAATATCTGTGATACCAGCACACAGTGATTGGGGCCATGACACAGGTTTCCTGGGAGGGATCCTGGGGGTGCTGTGGTAGTCAGGGAAGGCCATGGAAGGAAGTGAGGCTTGAGTAGACACAGTCAGATAAAGGTTGGGGTAGACAATGGTAACAGGGAAGAATACGTGACAAGCAGTGACGTAAAGCAGCAAGACATGTTCAAAAAGCTGCTAATGCTTCAAGATGGCCAAGGCAGAGGGTGAGTGTGGGTGAGCAGAAGGGGATGGGGCTGAGGAAATCAGCCCGTGCCAGACAAGGAGGGTCTGGGGGCCTCGCCAGGAGGCTCGACCTTTCTGCTCTGAGTTACAGAAAAGAGGAAAGCTCTGAAGGAGTGTCACAGGTAAGCAGTGTGTCAGGGTCAGAATTTAGAAGGGTCATGTTGACAGCCAGGACTGGATCCTGGAGTGCTTGTACAAAATGAAAATGTAGGGCCTTTTGTTCAAAAATTAAAAAAAAAGTGATGTTAAAGGCATTAAAATACTGAGCGTTTCCCTTCATTCTGCAGTCTCTTGGTCTGTCATGGCATTTTTTTATCCTCTTTAATGTCACGACCCTCCAGTCCTCATGGCAGGACACTTGTGTGGCAAGTACAGACCTTTGAGGGAGCTGGAGATCTCCTTGAGACTTGGGACACGTGGTCCTCCGGCAGCTGGCTCCTCCTCTCAGTAGCTGTGGGACTGATGTGCCATGCCGCAGGTAGGGGCAGGAAGATGCAGCCAGGTGTCTCTCCTTCCTGGAGGCCTGGTGCTCCCACCCTTGGTGAGCAGGTAACCCCCGAGGGTATTACAACTTCCCTGTCAAGATGCACTGGGTATCTTGGTTAAGGTTGGGCCTGAGGCATCCTGTTCCAAGTCACCTGCTAAATGCACGGTGGCACTGATAGCCTGGGGTGAGAATGATCACTGACACACCCCCTTGCAAGATACTGTGAAGCACACTCACCAACCCTGCCCCTCTCCACCCTGTGCCCAAGCCTCCACTGAAGTGGAGTTGACAGTATCACTGGGACAGGTTGTGGGGGAGGCTGGGCAGGGTCCAGGGTGCCAGGGACAGGGAAATAGGTAGCTGAGAACCTGTCCTGGGAGGCAGGGAGGTGGTAAGAGATGCTGCACATGAGAGCCAAGACCCTAAGCCCCTGGCCCGTGGTTCATGTGCCATGGACTTCACTTCCAAAACAGTAAATCATTAGGAATTTCAGGATGGCAACCAGAGAGCATTTGCCCTCAAGCTTGGGCCCTACTGAGTATGAATCCCTGGGCTTTGTGACTACAGCAATCACTCAATCTTCATGAAGCCTATTGGCAGCAAGGCAACTGTAGCAGAGCTAGGCTTGAGGCAGGGAACCCACCAGGAAGGGGCTGGAGTTATCAGGTGATGAGTCCTGAGAACCACAGTGAAGATACTGGTTTTCAGAATGGAGAGGAAGCAACGAAGGGAGATATTAGGAGGTAGAAGTTGTAGGACTAAGAGGCAAACAGGGTGTGGGGGTGAGTGAGGCCGTAAGATATAGGGTCACTTACAGGTTTCTCATATGGGTAACTGGTACTTTATGAAATACTTTTACATAAATTTTATCACTTAATCTGCAATATATATCATGTTTACTTCCATCTTATGGTGGGGAAATAGCTGAAAGAAGTGAGGTAATTCACTCAAACTCATCTGGTCAGAAGACTTGGGATCAGCCCAAGGCCTTGATTTTGATGGCACATTCAATCTACCATGACTCCTCTGCTGCTCTGGATGAGTCTGCCCTGTTTGTTTGTTCATTCATTCATTTATTCATTGCTTCATTCGACAAATACTTATGAGGTGAGCACGAGGTGCTGGGCATTCGTCTAGGTGCTGGAGGTCCATTGGTGAACACGCCAGGCAAGGCCTCTGCTCTCATGGAGTGCACATTCTAACAGGGCCCAGGTGCCAGATTTAATCAGAAGTTTCACTAGGGCTTTCAGGGCCAGTGGAAGCCATTATTTATTTATATTTTCTGTTTCTTGTCCCAGTTTCTAATGAATTAGAGTTTGATTAGCTTCAACAGAGCACTATGACTAGAGGGAGAATAATAAAGTGTCCTTTCATCCACCCCTATCCGAAAGCTGTGTGTAATTAGAGGCATCAAACCCTGTGCGCTTCATCTCCACCTGGGTTGGCAGAGGTCGGTTTATTCTGTAGATACGTAATTATGTTGTTTTGCTCTTTCATTTAAAAAATATATTATCTCTTTCAATGAATCTTATAAATCTCAGGCTAGGAGACTGGATACCCCTGATAAAGAATAAATTTCGAGGTGTTACATTGTTGTCGAGCCAACAGCAATGGTTCTGAATACTGATCAGATGACTCAACCGTACAGGTCAGAAAGGCACTTAACTGGCTGACAACTCAGCCCTTCCCAGTGACTTGCACCATAGAAGACCATCAGTAATGCATGTGTTAAATGGTGTTAGGATGAACCAGTTTTCCCCCTTGGTGCACAGCCCCAAGGAACTCGAATGGCTGCCAGATGGCTCTGGGTGCTAGGACGTGAGCATTCATTGTGTGAAGGAAGTTTGGAGACTGAAATCCTTTTAAAGGCAATGTTTCACTTGATAGGAAACAACATTATTATAAGACTAATCAAGACCACTGAGTTAGTAGTCATGGAGAACTAAAATATTACAGGTTATTCTTGCCACACAAATTCCTGGACCTGATGATACCTCTGTGGCCTGTCATAGGTCAGAGAGTCGAGGAATGTAACATGAAAACCTGTAATAGCAGAGACGTAGAGCACGCTCCAGTCTACTCACTTTGGAATGTCTGGGGTTGGCCCTTGGCTTCTGAGCTGATGGCCAAGAGTGGGTGGAAGAATAAGTGGAGGAGTTGGTCTTAGAAGGTCTGCTCTACAGTAGGCCTGGGGAGAATGGTGGATCAAGAGGAAGATTCAAACCAAGTGGCACTGAGACATCTGAAGACCGCCCCTATACCAACCGGTACTCCCCTGGCACAGTGTCATCATCCTGGGCCCCATGTGGCTGCCCATCGCATATGGGAGGCCTTATTGTGTGTCTGCTGTGTGTGGCATGACTCCTTCTAATGGCATTCCTTTTCCCTCATAGCATTGCTCTGCTCTCGCAGTCTCTCTCCATAGTAACAGAAGCTTCCACTGAGTTAACACCTCAACCCATTAAGCTTAAGTGCTTTTCAAAACATTTTATTATTGGCTGAGTGTTTGTGAAGCCGCTTACCTTGGACTCTGACTGGCTTCAAGAGGTTTGAGCCTGTCTTGTGTTCCAGGGAAGTGGCCTCGCAAATCCAGTACATCCCAGCACCCAGCTTTCCACCCTTTCTTTACCTCTCTCACCAAATGGCATGAGGTCATTCATGGGAAGGCCACAACGAATTCTGATTTCAGTCTTTGTATCATTACTTAGCTAATTTAAAGATAGATATCATCCCTTAAAATTAAAAATTGTATGTTACCTGGATGGACTCCACCCACCCAGGGTCAGGCAATGAGCATATGATTAGACAAATGAGGGAGTGGCACTTTCCATGTTACTCTGTTGAGTGAGGATCACAGTGGACCATGTCCTGGGTCCTTTCTGGGACACTCCCTGGTGTCAAGTTCTCTAACTTCTGTTGGCTGCCAGGCACCAGTGTCAGCATTCATGTTGCAATCCTGATGCCACAGGGTGGCTATCTCAAGGAAATAGTATTCATAATATTAACATCTTCTTAAAATTACTTAAATAGGCACCCCAGTGTTTCAGGTAAGAGCCATGAATCTTGAGCAAACTTGACTCGTGAGGTACCTTCAGAGAATTATTTTTGTTTGTGTGTGTTTATAAGGTGGGGCAGGGGTAGGTCTGGGTATTAAACATCAAAAGGTCATGCTATGCAATACATGCAATATATGAAGTACTGATTCAATAGAACCATGGCAGGTGCTGTTGTAATTCTTTCTTTCTGCATATAACGTAGAATTTGCAATATAAAAATTAATACATGTTATAATCTTAAGGTAGCTTAAGCAAATAATAGGATAAAGAACTCCATGATAACAAACCACAGTGCATATTCATAGCTGGTGAGATAAATTTCCTTCATGAGGAGATTTTGATTTCCACCCCTTATAAGGGAATTGTAAGATAGCGGCAGCATCTAATCTTGAGGTAGGTAGATAGTGGTGAGATGGCTACTCATGAATAATTTTAAAATCAATCATCTCTGGCTAAATGTAGTGGCTTCAAATCACTTCACAGCTTTGAGCTGCAGAGGGGAAAAGCCATTGTGGTGAAATAGAGTAAGAAACGGGAGATGCAAAGCTTTCCTCATTTCTTGCTTCAGTTCGATTCCTGTTCTTTAATTGCTCTGGGACTTAAGATTCCTTTTCCCGAAGCTACAGAGCGTTCTACATCTTCTCAGAGCTGGGTCCTGCCGCCCTCTTCACACGGAGGGAAGCTCCTCCCCGGCTTCCTGTCGCAGGTGGCTCAGCAACTTGGGGAAAGCCCAGTTTGCCACCTTTCTGGACATCCTGGGGACCTGCGGGTCAGCCACAGCAAGGCCCAGGGAGCGGGTAGCTGGTGTCCTGGGCTTCTCCACTGCCCGTGACTTGGAAGACACAGCAGCAAAGAACAGAATGGTGCCCTAGGTTTCTGGAGGGTCCTTGAACTAAAATGTGATAAGAAAATCTGTGTCAGGAGGAGATGGCAAAGAGGGGAGAATGGTCTTCTGGCCACAGCAGGACTCAGGGGTGGTGATGGGCCACAAATGTGTACCCACCTCATTGGAGTGCAGGGCTTGTGGTGGGAGCTGGTGGGCACAGCAGTGTTTACACTGTACAAAGTAGACACTCTTCTGCAAACCTTCCTCCCATAACTCCCTGCCCTCAAGTATGGCCTAAACTGCATGAACCTAAAACATTTCAACAGTATATCAATGACAGCTAAATTGTCATGACACGACAACATGGTTAAATTGAACACTGCCTTTTAGCCATCCATGGTGTCTCTGTATTGGTGACAAAATATTTTCCTACAACCACACATCTGTTTTCACTCTCAGGTCCTTGTGTCATATATCCTTATTCACAATTAATGATGCTGATGCTGATGGTGATGGAGATGATAATGATAGTAGCTAACACTATGTAATGTTACACACTAAGCACATTTCATATGTTAATTCATTTAATCTCTGTAAGACCCATCTGGGGTAGGTACTATTATTATTTCTATTGCATTCACATAAGGTCACATTTTGGTAAGTGGTAGAAGCAGGTTTCAAATTGAGGCACTCTGGCTTTGCGGTCTGTGCTCTTAACCACTTTGGAATGGTGCCTTTCATTTCCTCTATTCTTAAACAACAGAAGAGTGCAAGTCAGAACAATTACCTACAGTATTTAAAGGTTATACGATTTTCTGTTAGTTATAAAGTATCAGCAACCAATCCACATAGTCCAGGGAATTATACCACTCCTTTGCATTTTCGCATTCTTGCACGGTTGCATTCAGACATTTATTGATTACCTACCACCTGTCAGACTACCATGCTGGGGGTAAGACCAAGACAGACATGGTCCCTGATCTCATAGAGCTTCCACTCATTCTGAAAAGTTAGCAAATTAAACAGGAATCACAGTGATGTGTGATGGAGATTATGCTAGATGAAAGTATAGAGTAACAACAGTTAATATTTACTGAGCATTTTGCTATGTATTGTGTGGTGGTTAATATTAGGTGTCAACTTGACTGGATTGAGGGATGCTGGTAAAGTCTTTTTTCTGGGTGTGTCTGTGAGGGTGTTGCCAGAGGAGATTGACAGTTGAGTCAGTAGACTGGGAGAGGAAGACCCACCCTCAATGTGAATGGGCACCATGCAATCAGCTGCCAGTCCATCTGAAACAAAGCAGGTGGAAGAATGAGGAGATAAGCTGGCTTACTGAGGCTTCTGGCATTCTTCTTTCTCTCATGCTAGATGCTTCTGTCTGTTCCTACTGCCCTTGGACATCAGACTCCAGGTTCTTCAGCCTTTGGACTCTTGGACTTGCACCAGTGGTTTGCCAGGGGCTGTCGGGCCTTTGACCACAGACTGAAGGCTGCCTTGTCAGCTTCCCTACTTTCGAGGCTTTTGGACTCAGAGTGAGCCATTACTGGCTTCTTTCTTCCTCAGCTTGCCGATGGCATATCATGGGACTTTGCCTTGTGACCATGTGAGCTAGTTCTCCTCAATAAGCTCCCTTACATATATACATTTGTCCTGTTAGCTCTGTCCATCTGGAGAACTCTGACACATATTGCTAGGCACTATTCTCAGTGCTTTTAATGGATTCATTCATTTAATTCTGATCGCTACCCCATGAGGTAGGTACTATTTTATCCCCATTTTATAGATGAGGAAATGGAGGCACATCAGGGTTACAGAGAAGCTGAGTGACACAGCTATTTAACGGTGGAGCCAGCAGAACACATCTGGGAGGGTTAACTTTGCCTGGGAATTTGGGAGTCCAGTTTCAATCAATTGGTGAGCAGTACTCATTGAGATAATGAAAAAAGGGAGGTCCTTCATTCAGTCAGTGCCTTTGTTCATTCAAAAGCATTTATTAGTAGGTATCTTTGATGTGCAAAGATCAAGGGAGCGGGTGATGGTTGGTAGTAGATGGATATAGAGATGGATAACAGGGTGTTTACATTTGAGACATAATTCAGTAGGCAATACTCTATTAGTATTTAAGGGCATAAAAATAAAGAATTGCTTCTTAGTCTCAAATTGATATGTTTTAAATATATATAATTAAAAATGATACAATTATGCTAATATATGAATCACCTCACATACTTATCATTTCTTTGTGGTAAGAACATTTAAAATTCAAACTTTTAGAAATTTAGAAATATACAATACATTCTTATTAACTCTAGTCACTTTGCTGTGCAATGGAACACCAGAACTTGTTTTTCTTGTCTAACTAAAACTGTACTCTTTGGTCAACATCTCTCCATTACCCCTTCTCTCCTCCCCAGCCTCTGATAACCACCATTCTACTCTCTACTTCTGGGAGTTCGGATTCCACATATAAATGAAATCATGTAGTATTTGTCACTCTGTGCCTGGCTTATTTTGCTTCTTAATTTCACATTCTCCAGATTTATCTACTTTGTCACAAATGACAGCATTTCATTCTTTTTTAAGACTGAATAGTATTCCATGTGTATATATACCACATTAAAAAAAAATCAATTCATTCCTTGATAGACATTTAGGTTAATTCCGTGTTTTGGCTATTATGGATAGTGCTGCAATTAATGTGGCAGTGCAGATGTCTCTCCAACATACTGATTTTAATTCCTTTGGATATACCCAGAAGTGAGATTGCCAGATCACATGGTAGTTCCATTGTTAGTTTTGGTACATATTTAACAGAGGAGTGCAGGCAGATGAGATGGCTTGTGTGGAGAGTGTGGCCTTCAGAAGGGAACAGCCTCCACTTCCAGCCTGCATTGTCAAACCTCTAGCTGTATGACCTTGACCAAGCCTTGGACTTCTAGAACCTTAGAATGAAGACCCTGTACCCTCATTTTACAGATGAAAAAACTGAAGCTTAGAAAGTTGTCATAAGCTAGAGGAATATTTGAAAATGGACTGATTCTGATTCAAAAGTCCCTTTCAGCCTCTGAGACATAGGAATCTTAACTTGTAAATGATTGTTGAATTTTCTGATACTCAATGTACATGTTAGAGGCTTTGACAAGCTGCAGATGTGGGGATTCAGTACTAGAGGAAGCCTTCCTAGAGTCAGTGAAAGGAACTTCCAAGGAAGAGAGGAAAGCAGCACAGGAAACAAGAAGGAAATGCTCCCAGCATTTGGGGTATCTTGGGTGGGAGCTTGGAGGTAACATGAAGGAGAATGGTGGCGCTGCACCAGACTTGGCAGGAATGAAGGAGGGCTGCAAGAAATGTGGTAGGACCAGCGGTAGTATTGGGGAGGTTTGGGAAAGCAGAGGAGATAAGGACGGGAAGAGTTTCCTTGGGTTTAAACCTGTATCTTATTCATCAACATACAATTCATGCCTCATGTCAATTACTTGCATAAGTGTGCCTTGGGTTTCTGTGCTGGTTTGGGTTCCTTGGGTAAATGGAAGTGTCTAATTACAAGTTCAGGTGGTAGAGGATGAGGCCTTCAAAACCTCTCACATGAGAGCAGGATAATTCTTCCCCTGCCTCCTCCTCCTCCTTCTCCTCCTTCTTCCTCTTCCTTTTCTTCCTCCTCTTCCTCTTAGAGACAAGGTCTTGCTCTGTCACCCAGGCTGGAGTGTGGTGACCTAATCGTAGCTCACTGCAACAATGAACTCCTGGGCTCAAGCAATCCTTCTGCCTCAGCTTCCCTAACAGCTGAGACTATAGGCACATGCCACCACACCTGGCTAATTAAAGAAAATTTTGTGTTTTGTAGAGATAAGGTTTGCTATGTTGCCCAGGCTGGTCTCAAACTCCAGGCCTCAAGCGATCTTCCTGCCACTGCCTCCCAAAGTGCTAGAACTACAAGTATGAGCCACTGGGTTCAGCCCAGAATTTTTAAAATCTACTTGCACAATCAGCCTTTCACATTCACCTGAAGCCTCTATATCTTCAACAAGAACACTCTTTAGTTTGGCCCCATTTACCTGCTAGAGTTGGTGGGGGAAGAATGTAGAAATAAGAGAGAGTTTCCTATTTCCTATTAGACAGCGACTATATTTTGGGCATCATCTAGTAATGGAGGAAGAAATCGGAGAAAGAGAGAGAAGGGTTGTGGGGAAGCGGAAGGGGAAGGTACACAGTGATTGGTAGCCCCAGTTCCTTTGGGCTAGTTGCTTTCCCGGCTGATGCTGCTTCGAAAGCCATGTTAATATCACTTAAGTCTGTATGTGATTTCTCTCCTCATTTTCTTCTTTTATGGCTCATATTCCAAGCACAGTCAATGAGCAGCTACCAAGAGGGTCCTAGAAAACATGTTTCTGAAGAATGTAATCTTGGCAACACTGTTCCATCTGCACCAGCCAAGGGGAAATGGAGGCAGAAAGTCTGCCACACACACCAGATCTGGAGATATTCTAAGGTACATTAGGGAAAGATGGTCTCTTCTGGAGTACTTTGCCTTAATCCCTGAGTACATTACCCCAAGAGTACAACATGGATATTCCCTCAGATTGCCAGAGCATTTTAGAGTGTTATTTGACTAGTCTATAAAAAATATTTGCTGTAATAAAAGTTACACTGGGCTTGGAATCTGAAGACTTTGGTCTGCGATCTAGCCATTTTTATTTCCTAGCTACGGATAAGTTGCCTTCTTCACAGCCTGGTAATGAAGGGCAAATGAGAAAAATGATGACACCACTTTGTAAACTGTAAAGTTGTGCAAATATTACTTGTTATTGTTACCTAGCAATACTCGGGGATTTTCCTTGTCTAGGTTCCAGTTTAAGTAACCAGGGCCTGTGTTAGGCTTGGAAGCTTCAATTACAACTGAAGGGTGAAATGAGGTGATAAAGGCTTTAATATAGGTTTCGTTTTGAGGACCTAAGACAACACTAAGGGTGAACCATGTGCGAGTTTACAATCCTGAACTGTTGCTTTGGGTGGTAGCTAGCAATCCCTTCTCACCAGGGATTGGCCCTCCCTTCCCCTCCCTTCCCCACCTCCCCACATTTCCCCTGGGTGGTCCTGAAAGCCTGGTATCCTTCACAGTGCCTTCTCCTCCCATGGGCTCAGACACAGATACTTCTTAAGAGTCTCGCATCCTCAGGCGACTTTTCCAGTCTGCTTCCCAGCTCATCCCACTGCCTTGCCTGGGCTCAACCGCTGACACTCTGCTCCATTTCAGTTTCCATTTTCCTTCTCCTCCCTTGGACTCATTACTTCCTACTCCCCCTTGCTTCCCAAGGTCCTTTCCCCTCCCATACTGATCACTTGAAAGGAAAGCTAGGGGACTGGGTCCCACTGCCCCACCTTGGGGCAGGTTGGAGGTCCTTCTGTTGGAGGATATATTTGGAAGTGTTCTAACCAGGGGGTCTTCTCATGCTCTCCGCATTTCCTAGAGTGCACTTTCTGATGCCTGGGAACTCCACTTTCACTGTGGCTGCTATGCTACTGCTGAGACGCTTCCCTATTTCACTGGACAGTCTCTTTGAAGCTTCCACAGTTGCCTATTACATTATGCTAGGAACAGGGAGCCACTTCTCTCTGGCTGGGAGACCTCTGGGCCTTGTCAGGCTCCCTGGTCCTGGATGACTGGCTTTGACCTCGGCGGCCTCACTCTTCCTACAGCACACTCACTGCCTGCCTCTGCTAACCTGCACCACCTCCTTAGACTGCCGTTAGCATCTTCCTAAGACAGAGCTTTTCTTGTGGCCGCTTGTGCCCAAGGAACAGTCTTAAGCCTCCAAGTCTTCCCAAGAAACTGACCTTAACCCCAAGGACCACCTTCTTAACACACTGGGCGACCTCAACCCTCTGGCCTTGTTTCCATTATTGATCCCTTTGGTCTCTGCTGAGTCTTGAGGCTTGTGATCCCGTTTCAGGGCTTCAGTGATCCCCCTGCTCCCTGCTCTGGGACAGGTCTGCTCATCCTGTCTCCAGTCCCCATGGTTGGAGCTGGGAAGCAAGAGCTTCTGGGCAAGATGCCACCAGAAAGCCTGTCTCCCTAAGAACAACAGACCGCTTTTCTCTCTAGTCGTTCTGAAACTTACCCCTTCTCTCTCGCAGCTGTGTGAAAAGAAGCCAAATGCCCATTCTTGATGTGTGACAACTGAGGCTCACATGCAAACTGCTGTTATCTCAGCAGGAGAGCAATTTGCAACCATTTAAAACCCTTTCACTCTCCCCTCCTCCTCAGTGTATGGTTATACACACACCAGTCCATACTTATTAGTGCAGATGGTGAGAAACTCGTCATTGAAAGGGCTTAAAGCACAGAGGAAAATGGATTTTTGGCCTCACTCTGGCCTTATAAACAAGAAGGCTTAAATGATTTTAGGTTCCTGATTCTTGCCTCAAAAGAGCACAGTTTGCTTCTCTCCAAACACAAGAGGTTGTAAATTGGTAATTCATCTCAACCAAAGGCCACATGATGAGCAATTGTAGAAGTATTTTTTTTCTTGTTGTGCAAAGGAGGAACCAGACATCTGAGTATAGGTTCCAGCTGGAACTTGCCTTTCACCATTTGTAGCCTGAAGGCACTGTCTTGGCCAGCCCTGGGCTTCGTACAGCTTTTGCCTCTTCACCTGCATGACTAACAGGCCTATCGCTATCGCAAGGGTAGAAATCAGCTCAGCATTTCCGTGGGACTTCTTTTTTTTTCCCAGCTAAAAAATAAATCTGTTCTAATAAAAACATTTATACTATATTCTTTATTGTCAGCTAATCCTGCCCGAACTCATTAAATGGCAGTGTGTGGGTTATTTGCTGTCAGTGAAATTATCAAAGGCATTTTTCAGCTGGGGCACCAGGAAAACATATGCTTCAATGCCAACTAAAACAATAATGAGGAAATGTTATGATCAGTCCTGACCAGATGACCCTGCCCATTTTAGATTAGTTCTTAATTTCAGCACAAGGGTCATCCTGTGAATTCTTACAATAAGTCACTGCTCACCACTCACATGAAAAAGATGTGACTTATTAGAAAACTCACTGTACTCATTGCAGTTAATGAGATGTGGAAAGCTTTGTAATTTGATTTGCTGGGCCATATGCTGTAAAGGGATACTGCTGATTTCATTCCTCCGTATTTAATTTAAGCTGTATGCAATACCTTCTTCATATGGCTACTTATATAATAAAAATTAACTTGGGGTATAAAAAATACACCATTGTGGGGTTTACGACTTGGTGTGGTTCAGTTTCAAGTGTTTTGCATGGAAACATCTGTAAGTAATGTGTGCGGGTCTAATTTTAAATCCCGCCAAATATTTTCCATTTAACATTTGGTTTAACTGACAAGCTTGCAGGGGTGGTTTTCAGAATTGTCAGTAACAGATATGTACAGTATTCCCAAGGCCGTAGCTTTTTTGTTTTTTTTTGAAAAGGAAGATAGTAATTCAAACTTGGTTTTATTTTTATTTTATTTTTTACATTTCAGTAGATAAAAATAGCCGTGCAGAATATGGCTACTCCTATCCCTTGAAGACCCAGCTGCACTTTAATCTATTACCCGCTAAAAAGAGTTACCTTGGTTTTGACTTTTGCTTCAACATCTGCGAACTAGGACACCTGAGGCAGATTGGGAAGACTGATCGTGGGAACGGGACCCTTCGGGACAGGGTCCTGGCTCCACAGTGGAGAGACAGGGAGGGAGAGAAGAGGGTAGGACTGAGAAGGGGGCCAGTGTCCAGGGAGGTCTGAGCCTCCAGAGAGGCTCCGAGAATCCACATTCGGACCATTTTCCTACCGTTTAAAAATAATTCTCACCTAAGTCTTAGGAGAGGCCCAGGCCCCCAGACCTATCCAGGGATCTGCTCAGAAGCTGAGCCCTAAAGCCATAAAACAGAACCTCTCCTTTCTCTGCTGAGTAGGATTGCCAGATAAAATAGAAGGCCCCGAGTGAAATGTGAATTTCAGATATACCACAAATATGTTTTAGTACAAACATATCCCTTGCAATATTTGGGACATACTTATACTAAAAACGTATTTGTGGTTTATCTGAATTCAATCTTAACTGGGCATCTTGTATTTTTACTTGCTAAATCCGGCGACTCAAACGCCAGGGTCGTACGTGTTTGCTGACTGCGTTCTATTCGTGGTCGCGGAGGCCTTATTTCAGGTTGTTTGATTCCGGTGGCTGACAATATGAAACAGCTTGAACAGGCAGGCCGGTGGGCAGAAGCCATAAATAGCCACCTCGGGGCCCCCCTGGTCGCTGGGAGCGCCACGCTGCTCTGTTAATAAACATGCGCTCGCTGGAGTTCTCATCCTGGGGCTCGCGGAAGCGCTGACTCAGCACCGGGGCAGGGAGGATGCGGGGACCCCCCAGAAACATAATTAAACAGTTTCCATGACTGATTCGAAAATAAAATTGTGTGTGGGAAGAGAAACTTGAGGGGGAAGTTAAACAACAAATGGAGAGGTGCGGAGTGAAACCTCAGGGAAACTGTTGGTTTTGCTTCAAGGGAATTGAATTGTGAAATTTGCAGTTGTGAAATTTCACTCGGTTGATTCTTGTGAGAACTGAAGTTTGTTTTAATTGTCAATTAAAGCGAATAGTGCTTGGGTCCCTGGGATCCAGGGAACCTCAGGGCGGTGCTCACCTCTGCCCGGCTGCGAGAGAGGGACCCAGTGCGGGCCCGATGACAGGGTCGGCCACTGGGGGTCAGGATAAGCTTGCAGAGTGGCCCTGCCGCCGGCCTGAACTTTCTCGGGAGGGGAAGGGGAAGGCGGCTGTGCACGGAACGGCACGCCCTGGGAAGCAGAGGCCTGTCGGAGAAGTTGATGAAAGATGCACCTTAGGTGTCCCCGAGCAGGGCCTCTGGCCTCTCCGGAGGCTCCCGTGGCAGCCCTTATTTGTAAGGCAAATCCAGCCCGCGCACACATTGCTCCAATGTCAGGTACTAAATTGCCTTTATGAGAGTCACGCAGGCCGATGACAACACTCTGATAACAAAAGAAGTGTAGCCTCGTTGAAGATTTTATGTAAAAGGAAATGATTCATTTGAATTCAGAAGGAGCCTTAAAACAGGGCAGAGAGAGCCAAAACCTAGATTTTCTGCCTGATGACTTGTTCCTTAGAACTTGTTTAAGAAAAAAAGGGGAGAAAATTTAAACAAGAAAAGCTACCCCAAATCGCCAACCAAAGTTTAGATTTTCGTGGGTTGCTATTTTCTTCAGATCAACATTGCCTTCTTGTTAACCCTAGACTGCAGCCGCAGAAAATTAGATTCCCCCCGCTGAGGGATTAACCACATAGAAGAGTTGGGGAATGTGGAGGTCTGGAGAGACTTTAGATCAACCAGTTTGAAACGTTTGAAAGAAAAAAATCTTCAGTGGTTTGAGAGCTTCACTAAGATACTTTAAAAAAAAGAAATCAAAATTGCCCTTATTTAAGAGCTTTGGAGATCCAAATATAAGTCCCTTTTCTTTTGCCAAGAAGGCCACTTATTCATTTTGTGTGTCTTTAACGCTCAAAGGAGATGCTGGGATTCCTATTCAATCCCTAAACAGAAATCTTACAACCAACTGTATGTTTTTTTGCAAATATCTTTTTTTTTTCTTAAAGCCTCAAATTTCTATTCCTTTCAATGACGATATGTTGAAGAGGGAATCAGTGCCTTTCTCAGCAAGTGAATGAGAGAAAGGTCTCGCATCTTTTGAGTGGACCTGCGTTTGGGTAGCAAGGCTGCTTGGATGGGGAGTGATGTGACAGGGCTCTTTGACACACTGCTCCTTGGCTTAGAGATGATCTATTTGGAACACTCATTCATTCACTTATTCAACCAGTGTTTATTAAGCATTCACTGCCTCTGTGCAGGGCTGGGCGTGAGGGATACAAGGTCTAATGACACAGAGTCGTAGTCTCACCCTCCAGGAGTTTGCAGTCTGCTGGGGAAGTCAACAACACAAGAAGACAGAGGTTATTCTGCTCTACTGGAAAAGGCACTGATCTTCTCTCTTTTTCTTCCAGAAGCTTTTTCTCCCAGATTGGTCAACATGGTTTTATAAACAAGTGGTACTTTAACAACAGCAACCAAAGTCCTATTTAACTCCCCAGTGGAAGGTATCCATCTCTGATGGCCAACTGTTTCCTTTTACCAAGGGACTGGTCCTCTCCTTTGGTGACCCAAAATGCCTTTTACTTTGAGCCACACCCTCTGCCTGCAATCCTACAGGATAAAATGGGGAGGGAGGCAGAAAGCAAGAAAGGAAGTGGATCACCTGGTACTGTCTGACTTGATAACCAGCTGTTGAATGGCCTGACATGGCTTCACTGCCAGAATGGGGAAACTGTTCTTTTTCTTCTGGAAGAAGGAGAAGCCAGAAGTTTATTTAATCTTTTCTAAGCAACTTTTTTTATTGCATTTTTAATTTCCTCTGTTGCATTAACATGACCCTTTTCACTGGCTTCCCACGCCTGGTGCTTAATTACTTATCATTAGCAATGTACACGGGGGCCTTGCTGCATATTTATAAATGTGATCATTAGTACATGGAAAGACAAAGGCTTCTTTAAGACTGTCATTAGTTATTCTGTTTTCATGGAAATGTTCATTAGGAGAAACTACCCACCTGGTTAAATAATTATAATTAAGAATTGGTAATCTCCTTTGCATTTTTAACTTGATCTTCCGTCTGTTTGTATGAAGCTAAACAAGCCTTATTTGGCAAGTATTCTATCTTTCATTTTCACAAGAATTGTCAACAAATATATACTCTTTGTTTTCAACCTATAGGTGCTGACTGATTTGCAGCATGATAAACATGATTTTTGTAATTCAGCAGTTAATCTCCAAGCATGTTAACCAGCCGTGGAATGGTGAGTCAGTGAATGGAGTTAAAGGATCTCTGGTTGATTTTATTTTATGGACTTTAGTCAGTGGTGCAAATTGAACTCCAGGCTCCCAACCAAACTTTGCAAAGGGTCTCCTTTAACTTCTCAACCACAGAGACAACAGGCTGGGTGGCCACTGGCCACTGCTCCTTTGGGCGTGCCAGGCAAGACAAGTGACAGTTGGATGGCCCGGGTCTTTGTGTGTCAGCATCCGAGTCGTTGTATGTTTGTGACTGGGGGTAACCACAGCAGTGTCATAGCTGTGGCCCTGCCACTGCCTAGGCAAATAGAGTCCACTGGCATTCTTCACATTGCTAGCAAATGGTCATGCGGCTCGTACGTGGTTACGTGTCAGCTGAGCTGAAACAAACGAGGTGACAGAAACACAATAAAGGAAGCTTGGTTATGCTGCCGCCCACTCCCCTCTGCCCAGACTGGTTCAAGCCGCCACCCTGGACTGATGAGAATATGCCAGCGATAAACCACAATTGTGGGAAACGCTGGGTGGGGGCATAAATATCATCTGTAAACAATTAGGCAGCCACTGCTCATTCAGTGCCGTTTGGAGAAGCTAAGGAAGTCTGCAATCAGTTATATCTCCAATTACCATAAAAATATATTAGCCATTCATTCATTTATTAATGATTCATCAGTTAACCACACATAATGAGCAAATAATTAGCAGTGCTGTACGGTTGCCAAAATTGAAGAAGTGTTGGCATTTTAAAGATGAAAGGTTGAATTTATGCAAAAGTCTGGTGATGATAAAGTTAATATGGAAGATAATTATAAAAGTGGCTGTCCTCTATTACAGGCTGAGGTACCACAAAACTTGCCTAATTGAACTGAAATTAATATTCTTCCAAAGTCTGCGTGTTGCCACACACAAACTGCTGAATTTCTCTTGAAGATCTCCCTTCAGTAAGGTGCACCGCACAATACAAGTTAATAAAATGCCAGACAGCTAGACTGTGTTCTTTGTTTGCTTGGTTCAGGGCCTCGTGGAAAACAATAAATTGCATTCATGTCAGCTGAGGCCCATCCCTTTGCTAATTACCGTTTGGTGCTGAAATGACTTCTGTGAAATTGGGAGCATGAGGAAACATACAGCCATACAAGGGAGGTTTTTCAGAGTTTTGCAGTAAATGTGAGATAGGCCTCAGGCACACAGATGTTAAAACAGCGAATTCCCCCACAGATTACACTAATGGAAACCCTGTCAGGGTAAGTCAAATCCGGGTCTGTGGTCAAAATCTAATTAAGGTTTCTGTACTTAAAAAGAATATGAATGCCTGGGGCTGGCGATGAATGTATAAGAAACTCACTTGTTTGTAAAATTGTTAGCATGAATAGTAAGTACCATGGGGCTGTTACCTGCGAGGTAACACCTGTTTTCTGAGGCTTTGCTGAATGTCTCAGGATGGGTTATTTCAGAGGTCAGTGAACTAGGCTCAGGCCATGGCAGCCTCCCATCTTTGGGGCCTGGTGCAAGAGACATGGTTTGAGGTCACAGATGCAAATGGATCCCTTAGAAGTCGCCCTGGAATCCCAAAGGATGCTTTACTTTGCCACATGAAAACCACCCCAGATGATCCTGCCCAACTGCCTGGCGCCACTGAGGAAATAGTTCTTGCCGAGGGTACGGGGCTGGCCAAATCTCCCCTATTGGGGAGACAAAGGGTCGTCTGCTCCCGGCTGCCCTCCAGCCTGTCGGGACTGCCTCCTGGAACAGCTGCAGCGTGCAGGCGCGGCCCTGCTTCTAATAGAGGAAATGAATTTATAATGCTGCAGTCTCTTCATTTTCACCCAGCACAAATTTCCCCTTAAATACTTAAAAACAACACCCAGAGCTGGATATACCTTAAATTTCCAATAAATGAAACCTTAATCCAGTCTGTTGCTGAGTCTGAGCTGTTATTAAAGAAATAAATTTGAAACAGCAAGTGGTTTGAGAATTTTTGAATTTAATTATTTAAATCTACTTAGGGTAACTCTCATGCGCTATTTCAGTTTCCCATGGAGAACATGAATTCTGAGAAAGGTATCCCACGCAGGGCCCTGGAAATACTAACTTTCATGTACAACTGTGGGCTCAGCCGTAGACAGACTGTGCCACCCTCCTCCCCGGAACAGCAGAAGAAAGAAACTCAGATTTCTTTTTCTGTATAATTCAGCCAAGGGATACAGGATATATTTTTCAAAGAATGAGGGAAGCCAAGTCCTCTTCTTTCAAGTTCTGTGGGCCTCTTCAGATGCACTGTTTACATGGAGTTCGTTTGAAGCTCTTTGGAGAGCGGCAGTTCCTACAGTCAATCACTGAGCAACGTTAGGGAGCAAAAGGTAAAGAGAAAGTGTAACCTGTATGATTTAAGTGGCCAGCAGCTAATTTAGGCCTCGTGAGTGTCTGGAGCCTAATTTTTGACATTTGTGAAAATGGACCATCCACTGTGACTGTCCCAAGGATAATAGCTCCGGGCTTGGGCTGGAGCACCTGAGACTTTTGGTGCCACTTCTGTCTTCAGGCTTGGAGAGAGTCTGCTTTCATGATTAGGGACAGATGACACCCTGGCCTTAGTTCTGAGAACACAGGATACCTTTCAGATATTAGCACTTGAGCTTTTTAAAGGCATCCACTTTGGGATGTGGGAGGAGGGGAGGAGTAGGTGAAAAATTTGGGCACACACTCATAACTATCTCTTTCTCCAGTTCACCAGGACTTTGGGTGGCACATGATGGCTTTTTTTTGGACCCTGTACAAGTTGGTTAAATTACCAGATACCTGTGAAGCATCTCGCTAGAGCGTAATCTCACAAACACAGTGAGACCCCAAGACCTGAGTCAGAGAGATGCTCAATGTCCAATTTGTTTCTCTTTTGTGCTGGCTGTTTGATAGTAGTTGGGACCTCAGAGCTGCCAAATGGAACTTTCCCACACCCAACACAGACTACCAAGCGGATATTGACTTGGAGTGATTTCTAGATCCAGAGTTCTATTTTTCCTTCCAATATAAAAATCTGCACGGAAGCCAAAAGTCTTTAAGGAAAGAGCAGCTCTTAGTGTGGGGCCCATTCTCAGCCTCTGCCTCATCTACAGTAAATGCAAAGGGCCATGGAAATTGCATACAATTCACAGTGTTCAGAGGATGAGTGAATGTTTTATCAAAGAGCAGATTGGGGGGATTCCACAAGAAGTAAGGTCCAGTGGCCAGCAATGCCTCAGAAGTCAAGAGTTTTGGGGTTTATGTTTTTTATTTTTTTGAGACGGAGTCTCGCTCTTGTTACCCAGTCTGGAGTGCAATGGCACGATCTCGGCTCACCGCAACCTCCGCCTCCTGGGTTCAAGCAATTCTCCTGCCTCAGCCTCCTAAGTAGCTGGGATTACAGGCATGCGCCACCATGCCTAGCTAATTTTTTGTATTTTTAGTAGAGATGGGGTTTCACCATGTTGACCAGGATGGTCTCGATCTCTTGACCTCGTGATCCACCCGCCTTGGCCTCCCAAAGTGCTGGGATTACAGGCGTGAGCCACCGCGCCCGGCTGGGGTTTATGCTTTTTAGTAATGGTAGCAGAGACTTATATCTAATGCTGGGTATTTAATTAAAAAATCTATACATATTTATGGAATAAAGCTTCTTTCCAGGTGCAGTTCTGGGTTCTAGGACTTCAGAGAGAAAAAGTTGTGGTTCCTGCTCTTGGGAGGCTCTCATTGTGGCTGGGCGAGCAGGCAGGCACCCAACAGCCTGAATCAAACTCTATGTAGCCAAATTTCTACATCATTACAATACCTAGCATGTAGGAACCCAATAAATGTTTGTTGAATGAATGGATCTGTTAAAAAGGGAGTGTCATGCTTTCTCTCTTTCTAAGGAGTTATTTTGTGAATTAGAGGGTTAACATTTATAACACCTTTTATGCCCCTATATGCTGTATAAGTACAAGTTATTAAATATAATAAATGAGGGTCCTAGGCAGTCAATTATATATTCTTCTGAAGTTAGTGACATTTAGATTCTTTTGTTAGGCAGATGGTGTAATATTGCACCTGCTGGAAAAGTAAGCATTTTGGGAAGGGACATTAATTCAGAACTATTTATAATATAGCAAAATGCTGGCTTCTTAATAAGTGTCCTTGTATTGTTTCTCAAGGAAGTAACGTAGCTGAACAGTCCGAGTCTTTGAATTGGAACTTCTGAAATTGGAAGACCATTATTTCTTAAAACTCTATTTAGTTTACATTTTCTCTTCACTTCTGATTTTCTTTTGCACTCTCTGGATTGGCTTTTAGTCCCCAGTTTGTTCACAGCCTTCTCTTTCCTCCACATGTCTCTCTGCTCCTCATTCCTCTCTCTTCACTGTCTCCCTCCATCTTCCTCCTTTCCCTCTCCTGCCAAGATATTCCATTTCTCTGGAATGCCCCGCAAGCCACTTTTGAGTCCAACTAAACTATGGTCTGCTGGGAAGTCCAGAGTTGCTGTTTCTGCTTGGATGTCCAGCTTTCCATAATCCACCCACCTCCTAGTCTACTTCTAGGCAAGAAACACTGCAGCAGCCAGGCTGACTCCGTCATTGCTCTGCAAATGCCATGTTTGTTGGGCCTTTGCTCTTGTTAATATCTCACCTGGAAGCTGTCTTCTTCTGTTACACCTTTCTAAAGTCTGTGTATCAATTGACTATCTCCTCTTTGACATTGCTCTTATTTACTTCCTTGATCTTTACCTCTTCTAAGCTCCCCATGCCCACAGTTTAGCAACCCCTTTTGTTGAATCTCCTCATTTAGTAGCTTCTCATATAAGCCCCAAGCTGCTTCTGTTTAGAAGCTACAGTGCTCCTTATTATGTGCCAGGCTCTGTATTAAGGTGCTTTGCATTATTATTTCATTTAATCTCCATGACAACCCTATAAGGTAGACATTTAGTCATTTCCATTTTACAGATCGGGAAACTAAGGCCCAGAGAGCATGACTGACTTGCCCAAGGTCATAAAGTTAGTAAGAGCTGGAGCTGGGTTCTGTGGGAGTCACTGTTCGCTACTACCCAGATCCCACTTCAGGACTGAAGCCTTACTCCTCCAGCTGCTGAGAGTGCCATTGGCTGACAGCCCTCATCTGTCACCCCCTCTGCTCAATGCCCTCTATGTAAGTGAGCGTCTTCACTCAAGGTAACAACCCCTCTCCTGGGTTAGCCAGTGTCCAGAACCTTATACTGTAGAGCTATAAAGGTCTCTCCACCTCACCACAACTTCAGACAACTAAGTGCAAATGAGCTTCTGAGCTCTCCGTGAGGTTAGCTGATGCCTTCGTTGTGACTGTATCGCAGCCCAGCTTCTCCCTTGGCCCAGTCCTGTTTCCTTCCCTGTGCTTTCACTTCTGTGAATGGTGATTTCCAAGAGCAGGCACTGATAAACTTCCTACACAAATCCCTGATTCAAATTCTGCTTCCCAGGGAACCCAGCCTAAACAGTTGGTACCAGGAGTGGTCTGAGAAAGGCAATGCTAAGATGGGATTCAGGAGCCAGATCACCTGCCGGCTACTGATAGTGAGGACCTCATCTCTGGGTCCTCACTATCTGGGAGTGGGAGTGGGTGGAGCAGAGTAGATCGTGGCACAGGGTCGCAGTGGCAACGTGGAATGGTACGCTGGTGAAAGTACTCACTAGTAGGTGAATGTACCAGGCATTGAGAAATACGGGGAAATAGTAATGATAAGAACAATGACAATGGGTGGGTATCACTGGGGGCAATTCATGCTTTGGATGAGAAGGCAATTCATAAGCAACTAATATGTAAACCAGAGGGCATCACTGTTGGATATCAAGTAAGCCCCATGTCCTATAGTAAGAAGGCAGAAAAGTTGATATCAGGGCTAGGACTTAATCATAAGATTGAGAGAATTCCTGGGAAGGTTGAATGCTCAACCTAGATATGTGAGCTACACCAGGACAGGTTCTGACTGGGAAAGAACAGGCCCTTAAGATACTAGATGGTGACATCTGACGTGATGCACTTAAATATCTTGAGTCTCCAGATTCCCCTAAATTCTCTGGGCCTACAGAAGTGGCCCACTCCTGTCTGTTAAAGGCTAGCATTACTCCTCTCTTGCTTGAAGAAGATGCAGAGGCCTCTGCCTTGCAAGACAAATGTGTCCTTCCCACTTTAAGATCTGCCCCCACAGTCCCTTTCCTGGCAGCCAGACTAATAAATGGGGTTAAATCACAACGTTGCCTGGCTGGGGAAGTGCGGGGCCTGCTAGGAACGGAAAGGTACTATACCTTGGAGGAACTGCAGGACGTAGCCAACAGGCACTGGCAGGATATCAAACATTATTTAAAGGACTGAGTTCTGAGAGTACTGGATCAAGGTAGGTGGAATGTAAAGTTATATAAGGGGAAATTTATCAATATGGGATCACTCTCTTGGGCTACAGGATTTAGCATCTGGCAAAGATCCTGGGATCCTGCTAATGTACTGCTAGGATGGCTCTCAGAAACTTGGAGTAAGTAAGAGCTCACATAAAAGGAGGTAGAAATGAATTACAATGATAGTTGGTGGGAGAAAGGACAAAAATGCTCAGAGAAATATAATGCCAGAAAACCCACCAAATGACTATGTTGAGTGAGAGGGTTCGGAGCAGAGGTTACACACGTTTTGAAAAGCAGCTCCTGGTATGCTTTGGGACTCTGCCTGTTAGTCATCTGGTGGTCGTGAAGCCAGAACTGCCCATCATGAACTTCTTTCTGTCAGACCCAATAAGTTATAAGGTTGGTGGGTGACCAGAGGTAATCCTTCTAAGATGAAAGGGTACATTTGGGACTGAACACGAGCAGGGACAGAGGTCAGCAGTAAGTTGCATGACCTACTGGCTCGGACCACCAAATTGTCATCCACCACCATCACATTACCTCTGCCTCAGTGTACACCTCTGGCTGCACGGGGGTCCCTTATGGCCAGTTGATGGAACATATGAAAGGTTGAGCTTGGTTCATGAGAAGGTTGGCTTGGTACATGGGTGCATGCTGAACATGAACTGCCACTGCACTTTAGCCCTACTCAGGGTGACCTTGAAGTCACTAATTAGTAGAAATCATCCCAATGGGCATAGCTTTAAGTGGGGCACCTGCTCATCCACTTTGTGTGGAAAGAGAATATGTCTAAGCTCATGGGCAGTGGAAAATGGCTTAGTCAAATGGTCAAGGCCTGGAAGGAAAAAGACAAGGGCATTTGGGGAAGGGGCACACCTACAGGAGCGGGCATGAAGTGTGAAGAGCTTTGTATCACATGTTAACTAACACCCACCAGAAAGCATTCAACACAAAGATAGAATGACTAGGCCAGCTGACATAAGCCAGCCTCTGCCATGGGTCACAGCAGTGCTGGCACAAAGGGTACATCAGTGGAGTAGCCAGAGTGTTAGGGTTGGAGGTGATATGCGGGTCTACAGCATGGCTCCTACTCACCAAATTAATATAGCTCTTGCTGCTGCTCAATGTCTGATTGTCAGCAGCAGAGAACAATTACCAACATGATACTATCCTTTGAGGTCAACGAGAAGCCACTTGGTGGCAAGTTAGCTACATGGCTAGAAGGAGCACCAATTCATTTCAGAATGGAATTGCCTTTCCTTGCTGCAGAGCCTCAGCCTGCACCACCATCTGAAAGCTTAAAGTATTTTATCTATCAACAGGGATCCCGCATCACATTTGTGTCACAGCATGGGACCCACTTTATGACAAAGGAGGTGAACCAGACAATGAATTCAATGGCCCTATCTCATACAGTACCACGTAGAAGAATCTGGTCTACTGGAGTGACTGGCCTATTGAAGGCACATAGATGGCCTATTGAAGGCTTGAAGATGGTATCTGTGAGGATCAGGCATTATTCTCCAGAATTCAGTGTACACTTTAAATCAATAACCATTACCCGGAGCTGTTTCCCGGTAGGCAGAATGCATGGGTTCAGGAACCAAGGAATGAAAGTCACTGTGGCTCTGCTTACCATCACTCCTGGTAACCCACTTGGGGAATTTGTACTTTTCTTGCCTACAGTTCTGGGTTCTGCAGGCTTAGAAGCCTTGGCTTCCAAAGGGAGAAAGCTTCCATCAGGGGATGCAGCAGGGTACCATTGAACTCTAAGCTATGGCTGCTGATGGGGCACTTCAGAGTCCATGTGCTGAGGAAACACCCTCTTAGCAGCACTATTTGATCCTGATCAAGAAGTGGAGGGCTGCTCTTACAGAATAGAAGCAGGAAGACCTATTTTTACCACCCAGTGAGCCATTTGGATGTTCTCTTTCGATGATCTCTTGCCCAATTTTGATGGGTAAATGGATAAGTGCTGCAACGATGGCCTGAGAAGAGGCTGAGGGGCTCAGACCCCTCAAGAATAAGGGTCTGGGTCACTCCGCCAATTAAGCCACATAGACAAAATAGATGCTAGCTGAGGATAAAGAGAATCTTTATTAGGAGAGAGAGACAATGATATCTATTGCAATATTGAGACCAGCGGCCACAGTAGTAGGAGCTGTGTCTGCAGAGCTGGAGCTGGCAGGGATACATACTGCTACTCTTAACGACTTAAGCTCCTTACCTTCCAGGCTACCCAACCATTTGGTTCAAAATTAGTCTCCATTTCTGATATGCCACAGTAGATGTGTTAGATGGTATTTACCATTTTCTCACAGCCTTTTCATATTGTTCGAAGACTATTATTTTCATATTGTTCGAAGAACTATAATAAATAGTTCGAAGACTATTTATTCAGCATCTACTGTGTGACAGGCTTTGTGCTTGGTACAGGGAATATGAAAATGACAAAGAGAAATAAGAAATAGCCCTGGCCCTTAAGGACCTTGCAGTCAAGTGGAGCAAAAGATAATTAACTATTGCAAACATCATGGTGACTGCAGTGGTAGAGATGAGGATAGAGGAGTGATACCTTATGTAGTTGGAGAAGGATGGTAAAGGCAAGTTTCCAGGAGGAGTTGATACTTGAGCTTAGCCTTGTGTAATTAAAAAAAAAAGCTCAGGATATGGCAGAAGACCCTTGTAGGCAGACCAAAAGTACAGGATGAAAAATGGCATGGATGAATGTTTCTGTGGCATAGAGGACGAGGTCAGAGACACTGAAGGGTCAGATAAGGAAGGCTCTTACAGCCCATGCTGATGAGCATAAACTTCACTGTGTGGGTGATGTGGAACCATTGGCAGGTGTTCAGTGGGGAGCGTGGCTCTCAAGTGTCCTTCAGTCTATTTTCTTCAGCCTCCTGCTTACAGTCGCTTCTGCTTGAGTGCCTTTTAGTCATTGTCTGTGGCATCTTACAAAAGCCTTACCTGAAGCACGTAGGGATGACGCGTTTTATACTAACAGCAAATCTCGGTTCTGGCAAATACCAAGCAAATCTGGCTGCTGAAAAGACATCCTTAAGGTCACTACCTATCCGTAGGGTCTTCGGCATTGGAGTTCTTGATGCCTTTTCAGCTTTTTTGTATCACTGAAAATTGCCCATTTCCCCCCACATCATTTAAAATGGCAGTGCTGAAAGGCACAGCAGGGGAAGTCGGTGATTGATTATGGGCCTAGATATCACAAAGAACACTGGTGTTTTGACATTACAATCCAGAAGCTCCTGCACTTTGATAGTACTCTGAAAGGCCTCATGTTGGCATGAGCTGCTTTGCTAAATCATTAAAATTCATTGATGATAGTTCTGAAGACAGACTCCACACAAGATCAGCACACATCCTAGCCACAAAATCCGAGATTTCAGCATCCCAAGGGAGCTTAAAGCAGGCAATGAACTCTGATGATCAGACAATATGTTATCTAGTGATGACCTGAGGGACATGGAAGGAACAGCAGTCAGACCATTATGTATTAGGAGAAAAGGAGACTTGGTAGCTATTTCGGCACCAAGCTCCTGACCGAGTTAAAGGTTAACACTGAATCTCAGGGTGAATCCAGTATTCCCTGTAGATGACCTTAAATGTGAGGTAGAGGCCATCTTTGGTTTCTTGGTTGTTTTCTTTGCTAATAACCATACAGAACACATATTGGTGGATTAGAATAATCAACAATGTATTTGAGAACTACAGCCAGTCTACCGGGATAGAAACCATGCTTGTTTGCAGAAATGTGGCATTATTGAAAAATTATAATGTCAGCAGGATGTCCCACTTGGGCAACTGTTCTAAATTAAGGATCCACAAAAATTTCTAAAAACAGAACCATTTGTATCCTGGGTTAGTACTTGGTCTTCCCTCACTTCCCATCTAGTCCACATAGACTTAATGCCAGCTGCTGTTCCAGCATAGCCCAAGGTGTCAACCTATATACTGCACACGGAGACTCAGAGTAAGGGTCTGCTCCTCAAAATCAAGTCTGAAACCAGACATCATAATTGATGATACAGAGTGCCCTTTAGAAATTCGATAAAAGCTTAATGTAGCAAAGACTGTATAAGACAACAGCAAAAGGTGGATCCTACAACCAAAATTGTGGGCTAGCCTTTTGTGAGTGGCTTTTTGTGAGCAAAATACCTGTATAGATGGAATGTGGGAAAAGCTTTTAAAAGTGTTTGTTTTGAAAAAACCTATTAAAACAACGGTTAAATTTAATTTAAATGTTTTAGATCTGCATAAAAATGGTGATGTTTCCAAATGGATGGAAGAACTGAGAATTGATAGTCCTCTGGGAGTTTCTAGTTTTCTAACCACGTCTCTGTCTCCCACTTCAATCAATTGCTCCTCCCCTTCCTTCTCCCATCTCTAAAGCTCCTTTTAGTCCCTAGTAAGTTGAATTATTTAAGCGCAGTATAGTTTTCATCATTAGAAGTCCAGCAGTTCCCACAGTGTTTCACTTGGTTGCTCTGCCCAGAAGAGACTGAAGTATAGACATCAACTACCATTGATTCTTGTTGAGCTGGGCTGAAAGCTGACTGAAAGGGGAAACGAGTGAGTGATGCTTGGTTCCGAAAAGACAATACAGAGAGTAAAAGAAGCAAGCTTTCTTGGTGGAGAGAAGGACTGTTTCAAGGAAGTGATAACATTGGATCCAAGTGGACTTTCTGGCCCCGAATTTGATGTATCAGTTTCATCCATTTTTGAGTCATAGAAACTGAGGTAAAGATGTGGAGTTTCCAAACCCAGTTGTTATTAACTTTAGAACCTGGGTTTCCTTACCTGAAGCATGGGGAGATGATGCAATGATCTCTAAGTTTTCTTTCAACTTGAACATTTTATGAAAAAGAATCACATATGGATCCCTGGCTGGTTATATTGCTACTGTATGTTTTCTTTAAACCAAGTCTCAAATCCATTCAATATGAGGTAGATTAGTAATGGGAACCAGAAACTCGGGAGAGGCCACCCTCATATACAGGGAATTTACTGTCTTGCCCTGTGTGTTTGTGTTTATTTTTGCTGACTCCTTGGTGAGGTCGATTCTAGGGAAGTAACATTGCTATAAATCCAAGTGGAGGGAGAAGTTTTCTCCTTCATGTCCCCTTCCCAAACAACCTAGCTTAGTTCATCAGCTTGTGTTGACATTACTTGTAAATGCTAATGAACGCATAAGTGCTAATTAATAACTCCATGTGCTGCTATTTATTAGCAAATATAGGAATCCAGGTGCAGTATAGACCTGTCCCCATATACAGTACATTTCTTCATCTCTGAGCCGAGGAGCATGGCTGGGATGACTCTATTGCAATAATGCCAAAGTCAGCGCCATACACACTTACAAAATATACTCAGGAGCTACACTTAAACTCACACAAAAGCATCATCTTCTTATTATCCACTGAGATAAGAAACCAGGGTCAAGTCCAGCTGTATTAGTCAGGGTTCTCCAGAGAAACAGAACCAATAGGATATATGTATAGCTGTATAGAACGGGATTTGTTCTGAGGCTGAGAAGTCCTGCAATCTGCCATCTGCAAGGTGGAGGCACAAGAAAGCTGGCGGTGGAGTTCCATTCCAAACCCAAAAGCCTGACAACAAGGGGAGCCAATGATATTAGTCCTGGTTCAAATCTGAAGGCCTAAACACCAGGAGTTCCAATGTCCAAGCTCAGGAGAATATGGATGTCACAGCTCAAGCAGAACAAGGAAATTCACCATTCTCCATTTTCATTCAATCTGAGCCCTCAACAGATTGATGATATGTTCACCAGTGTTAGTAAGGTGGTGAGGGAATGAGGGAGGTTTTTTTTTGTTTTTTTTTGTTTTTTTTTTTCAGACAGGGTCTGGCTCTGTTGCCTAGACTGGAGTACAGTGGTGCAATCACAGCTCACTGCAGCCCCGAACCCCTGGGCTCAAGCCATCCTCCCACCACAGCTTCCCAAGTAGTTGAGACTACAGAAGTCTGCCACTATGCCCCAGCAAATTCATTTTGTTTTTTGTAGAAATGGGGTCTTACCATATTGCTCAGGCTGGTCTTAAACATCTGGCCTCAAGTGATTTTCCCTCTTCGCCTCCCAAAGTGCTGGGATTACAGGCATGAGCCACTACCCTCAACCTGGGAACTCTTCTTTACTCAGCCTACCAATTTAAATGCTATGCTCTTCCAGAAACATTCACACAGATACACCCAGAAATAATGTTTTACCAGCTATCTGGTCATCTCTTAGGCCAACCAAGTTGACACATTCAATTAACCACCACACCAGCAAATGGCAAGATTAGGTTGGACTCCTGATCTTGGGATTGGAATGCTACAAGTCAGGGGACCCACCCCAGCCTGATCTGGAGCATATCAAGGCATTGCCTCCTTGCCACAAAGAGGGACAGGAATCCCATAGGGGCAGAATGGAACGCTCTGCAATATTGGACTGACGAAGGTCCATGGGTCTTTGAGGAGCACAGGATGCCAGTGCTTTTGCTCTCTTATGGGTGTAGCTGCCTCTGTCTCCTCCGCTGGCTGGTGATCTCTGGAAAGTCAGGAGCTCAGTCTGCCAGGAGCCAAGCCTCCCTATATATGTGCCATGTTAATATTACTGATTAAGGTGTGGACTTGTGGTCTTCTTTGGGAGACCTTGAACTTTCTTCAGCAAACAAAGAGATGAGGCCAGACCTTGGTTCTAGTGATGGAGTTCATCAAACACTTACGATGTACCACTTACTGTGTACCAATTTAGCATCAAATTCCCCAAACAGTGCTATTTTGTAGTTACTATTTCTATCACTGCCCCATTTAAGCATTTTGTAAATTGAGGTAGAAGGATAATGTAACTTGGCCAAGGCCATACAGCTGGTAAATAGCAAAGCCGGGGTTTGAACTGCCCTGTCACCCTGAATGAAGCCCATGTCTAGACCACTGCCTTGGGTGCAGCTCCAGGTGTGACTGCAGACTGCCGCATGGGGGCCTGTGCCTTGCACAGATGACTGTGCTGTTAGCAGCCCTGCTGCCTGGAAGTCCCCCTTCCTCTCTCTTTCTAGGACCTGTTTTCTCTCCAGATTGAGGAACTGGATCCAGCTGCAATTTGCCTCTGAGCCCCCAGAACCTTTCCTGAATTGGAATCACCCTTTCCCCGAGCAGCGCTCTCCAGCCCTCTCCTGTCCTCTCAGGGCCCAGCTCCATCCCTTAAAATCACTGTCTGGGATATGGTTTTAAAATCACTGTTAAATAAACTTAGGACCGACCCCCGCGGAGAAAGAGCCATGATTACAAGGGAGCAGAGCTGAAGGTGAACACTTGTATCCTTGTGTCAGACCCAGGCTGGGGATCAGCACAAGATATTTCTTTTGGATGCGCCTACCAGGAGTGGAGGAATTTCTCTTTGTAAAGAGAGGATCTTTAGAAACCTTGTACTTTTTTCAAGGAGGCTTTATGGGTGGCAAGGATAAAGCTATAGAGGCAGGAAAAAGAGTTGCTAACTATATGCCAGTACAGCATGCTTTTTAAGGGTGGGGTGTGGGAAGAGGAGGGGAGTTTCCCCTCAGCCGCTCTTTCCCTGGATGCGATGAACACATGATCCTTTGACACCTCTGCCGCCGCTCTGCTCCCTCCCTGGGACAGCCTGACCCCCTCCATCTCTGCTCCTCACGCTGGGTGGTGCTGGAGGGAGAAGGGGCCTGTGGCTGTGTCTGCCAGTCCCAAATGCCAGCAGCTGCACAATCCTGCTATAATTGCTAATATCTGTTTCTTCTCTTTTCCAGGCCTCGGAAAGTGTTCCAGGAATGGACTTTCTGCAGTATGATGACCTGCAAAAGCAGCCCTTCCATTTACATTTCAAACTCCAAGTCAGCCGTGTCAAAGTTTGAACCAGGACTGTGGAGGATAATGGGTCAGATGCAATTAGCGGCCCAGAGAGCCGCACGTTGCAGTCTGATTTATTTTTTTGCCCATCAGATTCCAAGAATCCTAGTGCTTAAAAGCAACTAAACAATCGCTCTATTGTACTGCAATAAAGCCCAGTTAATTCAGAAATCAATTGCACCACCAGGTGGGGCACACTCTGGCCCCAAACAGATGGGGTTGAAAACTCCCCCCAAAATGCAGTCTTGTTAAATTAAAAACTTGATCCAGGAGTGGAACAAATAGGGAGCCATGAATAGAATGGAGTCAGGTCCACTCAGGCGGATTCTTTCTTCTCCCACTCCTTTTCCTTTAAAAAAGAAAAACTCCCCATTTCACTTTCATCAGTGTTAGCATCTATGCAGAAACGCAGCCACCCACCCTTTCAGTTCAATGTGTTACTTTAATTAGTCTGAAAATTAAAGGGCAACTCTGGGCCAATGTGAATGATTATGAAAATACATGTGCATCCCATGCAATCTTCTCATTTAATTAATAGTCTTGTAAACTATATGGCTCACTTTAAGTCAGTCAAGAGGTATAACAACTCCATTTTAAATATCCACTTAATACTTAACAGGATGTGAGGAACACACTATAGCATACGGTCCCTTCTCAAGTTTCACTGTCTGAAATTTTTCAAAGCTGACCCAAGTCAACCCGAAAAATGTTTAACACCCTGGGCTTGAACACAAGAAACTCTGTGATGAACAGACATTCAATTACATTTTTTAAAAGTGAGAAGCATTTTTGTAAAATAGCGACTCTGGAAACTAATTGGCAGCCGCCAAACTTGTGAGCGAAGGCCAGATCGTGTGGGGAACTTTTACTACAGTAACACGACTCAAAGAAAATGGGAATAAAAGGCATCTTTGTTTCCCAGTCAAATTAGCTGATTAAGAAATAAAACATCTTAACATGCTTTTAAATGTAGAATTGATTATTTATATGAGAAAAATTAACGCCGGGTTATGTGAATTCTACTCTGTGTGTGAATTGAATGGGGCAGAAAGAGTAATCCGTGCAGATCCATGTCTTAGGTCATTAAACAAAGCTAAATATTAAGAGCTCCGGTTATGGAAAAAAAATCACATTCAGGTCACATGTTGTGCTCCCCATTTTGATTTCCAAAGTCCAGATTAGTTATGGTCCACATTGAAAATGTGATTCAGAACAAGGAAACTGCTTTGTATTGGCTGAGTACTGACAGTTGAGTGGAAGAAGAAAACACACAGCTATACAAAGAGCACAGCCAACTCCTGGGAGGGAACACAGGCCTTTTGCTCCTAAGGAACCTGAGAAAGATTCACAGAAGGAATTTGAACAGGCCATTCTTTATTTCCTAATGGGTGAGTTTGGAACTCATGAAAACAAGACAACCTAAGTTATGCGTTAGTCTCAGAAAAGAAGTGGGCAGGTGACCTTTGACATCTCAGGCCCCCATGTCTCAACCCAAGCCCTTCGTCCCTGACCTCTTAACATTCCAATATCCTGAAGCCAGTCTCTCCCCAAACCAGGGCTGCAAATTATCTCTGCCATGTGGATAAACATTCACTGGGTCAGTGTTTTTCAAGGTGTGGTCCTGGGACCACCGGCATCAGAATTGCTTGCTGAGTTTTCAAAAATTAAGTTTCTGGGCCCCGGCAATCACTGGATCAGATAGCAATGGGGCCCAGGAGTGTGCGTTTTCAACAAATTCTCTAGGATTCTGTATGGATGTGAATATTAGAATCACTGCCCCCATGTCTACTTGGAGATCACAAGAGTAACTTTCACTAAGTTTCTTTAATGGGTTTCCTGTATTGAAAGGCATTTACAAAAATGTCTATAAATCTCTCATTAAACAAAAAAAGGTCCTTCAGCCATTTTCATTTCTCGTGGTATCTCTTAACAGAGAGAGTATAGAAATGCTTTGTCCTTTAAAATAAGTTCAGTGAGTACTTGAAAAGTCATTTGGCAAGAGATGAGGGATGAGACAAAGGGGGAAGATTAATGACGAACAGAATCAGAGTCCTTGCTAAAATAAAAATGGATTCACACCCAACTTCTTCTGAAGGGTAAGACATATGGCAGCTCGTGTGGGAAGCGAGCGTGTTTAGTAGAGAGAGGTCCTGCTGCAGAGCTGTGTGATGCAGGGTGCAGCTTCCTCAGCCAAAAACAGAACATCACATGCTATGGGAAGACGTACCATCCCTCCTATGTGATGAGAGGCTGACTTTCTAAAGAAATTTGAGCAAACGGTTGCCTGAATGGCTTTAACAAGTTTCTCAGAGTCAAGATGATCAGGTTTGGGCATTTAGACCTTAGTTTTGCTCTGATTTTTGGGTTTGGCCTGACAGCTCAACATTTTCTGTGACTGTTTATGGAAGCTGCTGATAGCCTGAATTTCCCCATTTATAAAATGGAAGAGGCGAAAGGAGGAAAGTGCTGGCCGCTAGAAATTGTGGGTCAGAGCTTCAGCTACAAACTCTGGGCGTACTCTTCCACATTCTCTTTTGAGATGATTTTTTTGAGTCTGACCAGGAAAAAGCCAAGACACACCTGCTTTTTTTTTTTGTTTTTTGAATAGAGAAGAAGGGCAATTCATTTGCACTTTGTCATCTGTAATGTACCAGCGTTAAAGTAGCAAGTGCCCAGTAATAGACTTCAGGATTCCATTTCTAGGTTTCACTAAAAACTATAAACAGGTATACAAAGGCCATTTACAAATGTGGCTCTGATTATGCTTATAGTAGCAGTGATGAGAGTTCAGTTTTTGTCCATGGAAATTCGCTGCTTAATAAGAACTTTCCCAAATGCATGTCTCCTTTGAGATAAAAATTTCCACACTAAATTTCATCGCCCTACTAGAATTTCCTTTGGAATGTTTGTGTTAAATTCCTTTCTCCCTGATTGAAGTATACAACACAAAATCTAGCTTGAAGACTTAAAAACAAATGCACTGAAAGGCACAGATTTATAGAATAACTTGGGAGGAGACTGGGCAGGGGAAAGGCAGAGGAGATTTGGGAAAATGAATTAAAACCTCCCAATAATTAAGAAGTGATTTACTCAGCACAGTCAGTATTTGGAATGCTTGTACAGGAGGGCAGGGTATGACTTCCTTATATGCCATGGGCAACCTCAGCAACTCAGTTTTGCTGCAAGAAGTTTTGGCTTTTTTGTTGTTATTTCCTGACTTGCTGTGTGCTGTTGTGAACTTAATTAACACACTAGTGATTCTGCACCCTCAGAGAAAAATGGTAAATTTTCTGAAATGTAACTACAGAAACAAAAAAGTTCTTTCCTTCCTGATCATAGCTGTTTTTTATTCCCTCTCTTGTATTATGCATCAGAAAAACATGAAAGCCGCATGAAGCTTTAGAGAGTCCAACCCTCAGACCCATACGGCACAATACCCCGGTATTCCTCACTGTTCCATCTTGTAGACTAACCTAACTGCTGTTGTGTGAGAGAAAGCAGGGTTAAGAAGTAGCAAAAGTTAGCCATTTAGATAACAGTTCATCGTATGTGCTTTTTAAAACATTATATTGCTCTCATTTGGAAGTATCTTGAACCATTCCCTTTAGAATCAAGTCCTATAAATTTGATCAATATCATTATTTTCATGAGGCAAGTTTAAGCTGATGAAGTTGTCTTGCTTTGTCCCTCTTCCCTCCCACCCACCCTCTAAAAAAAAAAACAACTAAGGAGAGTCACAACTTCGACGTGAAGCTTGAGTGTGAAGCGCGGGTATGGAAAAGTTTATGAAAGATGACATTTATAGATGGGTACATATATATTTAATTTCTCGTATGTGAGTGTGTGTGTGTATATATATTTCTACTTCTGTTCATGGAGGATACAACATCATAATTAAGGACATTTTACTTTATCCAATGAAGAGTTTTTTTCAGTTCTCTCTAATTGGTAATTTAATTACAGAGCTAATTAGGAACATAGTGGGTGTTGGGACTACAACGATTGTCTTTAACTGGAAAGTCTTACCACTTACAAAGCAAGAAGGTTTTTAAATTATGGAACACTTAAATAATGGATTAATAAGTTAGTAAGTACAACTGTATAAAGGTAGATCATTCACATGCTTGTCAATTGGCAAAATTTTTAATTCGAGTCTGATCCATTCCACTAAGTAATTATCACTCTGCTTTTCCAGCATACTGGGGGGTCCATGCTGAGGCCCCAGGGAATTTATGTGCTAAACTCTGGGGCTGGAATTCCTGGACCAGAGCTGGGGCAGAAGGTGGAGCAGCTGAAAGTTGTTTGGGAGGAAATACAGTCCAATATTAGAGCAAAGAGGAATTCTCTTATTAGACTCTGCTGCTCACTTTTCATGGAGAACTGCCAGCTCAGCCCTCTCTCTGCCTCAGTTTCTCTTCATCTGTGCCCACTTCAGCAGACACCTATATCCCAGGACAGCAGACACCTATATCCCAGGACAACAGAGAAACATTTGGAGGTGGTTGAAGATGGACTCAGGCAGGGGTCGCTTTGGCACATGCTGGGTGGCCCTTTGGGCCTTGAGTCCTCTGGATGAGAGGCCTGGAGCTGTGTGAGCAAATCCATCCCCTGCAAGATGAGGGCCCTCTGGGGGCTAAGCTTAGCCTGGGAGCAGTGGTGAAGTTAATAATCCACAGAACATAGCCTTTGTAATTTGGGAAGACTTGTGATTTTAGGAGGGCAATCATTTGTTCTTTCGTCAAACATTTCTCAGTATTCATGGGAAGGGCTACTACATACAAGATGTGCATTAAAACACAAAAACACTGAGTGTAAAATTGTCTCTGAGCAGAAAATACAAGGAATTACCTAGAGGGCCAATTTCCACAAGTGCCTGGAAAAAAGCTAGATCAGAACCCCATCACCTGGGCCTCTTTCTGGGAAGATCTCATCTGAAAAATGGGGGCCCTAGAAAGGCCAGCAGTTTGTAATGGAAAATGCTCAAGGTAATCAGATTCAACAGATACATTTGGTAAACTAAATTTTCTCACTTCACAATGACTGCAGGGGGATGCTGTCAGGGAGACAAAAAGGGAAAAAGAGAGATAACTGGGCTAATTGAAATCCACAGAAAATCCCTAAACTTGATTTCAGCAAATAGTTTCACTCAAACCCATTCTCCCCCAAAACTTGGACCATAATTACCACCTGTGAACTGAATGGAGTTGAGATTTGCTGTTTTCTTTCTGCTGCATAGCATGACCAAGAAAGGCTTCAGTGGGCCTGGCTAAGAAGATACGCATACACAAAGCTAAGGCTGGTGCACAGACCACCTGTTAGCAGCTCGGCTTCCCCGACCAAGAGAGTTACTTGAGAATGGACAGATGCTTGAAAGAAATTATTTTTTAAAAGTTCCACCCTTAAATATTATTTTTTCATTAAATTATTGGATTTATAATTCATCAGAACTTTCACTTATTAATAAATTTACAAATATCTATCCAGGGTTTATGATGAGTGAGGGTCATATAGTTTTAATCCCGACTGTCCTCTGTGAGTTTCTAGTTAAATTGGAAAGCACTATGTGCACAAATTATTCTATTACATGAAAGAAGATAATAAATTCCACGTGTGAGCAACCGATAATATGAGGCTTTTGAGAAGTCAGGAGAGAGAAAGCTCTCTTTCAGTTGGCGTAATCTGGGAAGTCTTCATGGAAGGGGAAGATGGGGTTTAATTTGGGACTTGGAGAAATCGTGTAGGCAGTATTGAGGGTAGGGCATTTCAGACAGGGGAAAGTGCTTACATTTGTTGAACACTTACTTTTAGCCAAGAACTATGCTAAGTACTTTATATGCATCTAGCTCATTTAGATTTCACCAGGATCCAATAAGGAAGGAATGATTATTTTTCCCTAAAAGCAAATCATAACTTTATTAAGGATTTACTGTATATCAGGCACTGTTCTGAGTGCTTTAATGGATTAAATATTTTAATCGTCACAACTTGATGAAGAGGGTACTACTCCTACTATTGTTATTATTCCCATTTTCCAGATGAAGAAACCAAGGCACAGGGAGGTATTTGGCTTGCCCAAGTTTACCCCTCCAGTGTGGGGCAGAGCTGGGATTCAAACCCAGGACTCTTGCTTCTGAGTCCCCCTTCACTTTTAATTATAGTCTACTGCTGCCCGAGGGAAATGACACAGAAACAGGAAAAGCCAGTGAAAATGTCTAGGAACTCAGTGCTTAAGTTTCTTTGGAGTGGGTTTGCAAAACTCACACAAGTCAAAACATGTTTAATAGTGACCAACCTTGGAAAATATTTAAATTGCTACAGGTATTGCTCTGGAGGTGAAAAGATCATTTTCAACTCATGACTACTTGTCTCTGTTGACTTAACAGAGCTGCGAAGGGTGAGTGGGGCACTCTGGAGAAGGGGGTGGAGGGAGAAGGAGGGGAGGAGGAAGAAGTCTCTGTGGAGGAGGTGTAGTGGGGCACCTTTCTAGCAATGGTGAAGTAATTTTCTTTCTCCACAGCAGAAACCTCTTGCAGGCACGGAGGGTGGGAGTGAATTATTTAGGCAAGTCATTGTATGGAATTTGTTGGTGCAGAAGGGGTAGACCTGGATGTATAGCTGAGCATGTTTGGGCATGTCTTCTCCAGGATGCAGCTTGGGACATCTGCGGTGATTTGGATGAATGGTGCTAGCCAATGTGGCTCATGAGAGTGCCAGGTTCTGGTAATGAGGGACTGCACTCCGCTGCTTGGTGTTCAATCATAGAAGCATGATCTTGATAATCATTTGCTCTAAGAGTCACTTGAGCAGTGAAGGATTCAAATAGAATTCTTAAAGGGCAAGTATAATTTTGTCTTCAAACCTTTTGGAGTATTCTATAATTTTCAATGCAGTCTCCCATGTACTCTATCACTAGATCCGTAGATTTAAGTAGGGAGATCAGGGCATTTTACAGACAAGGAAACTGCAGTTGGTGAGTTTAAGTCAACGGGCTAAGGTGTCACTGTTGGGTTCAGGTCTGGTACTCTGCCTCCTGGTGCCTGCCCTTGCAGAGACATTGCACCTTGCCCTGGAGGTGGGTAAACAGGAAGTTCAAACTTGACAAGGGCTGAAACTCCAGAGGATACAGACGACCAGCCTTTTCTGAGTGGACCTAGGGAGGGAGAATAGGACAAATGAGGAAAGAATTCAAAACAGAGAGGTAGTAATTTCATTTTTTTATTGGAAAACACACTATGTAGAAAGCCCTGGATATAAAATCCTCAAGACAGATTCCCTAAAGCCAAGACCTTAACCACCTGCAAAGCAAGGAACCTAAGTGGGAAAGGAAATGAACATTCCTACATTCATTCAACAAACCTTTAATAAACAACCACTGTACCCCTGGCAACAGGGACACTGAGATGAATTAGATGCATCTTGTCCTTAACAAATTCCTGGTGAGAGTGGGTGGGTAGACAGACATGTAAATAAATTCTAATAAAGAGTAATGAGGGCTCAACTAGAGAAACACTCTGGGAGTGCAGCGGGGGCCCAAGGGAGGGGCACCAAATTCCTATGTGGCCAATGCTTAGCCAGAACTTTCTAGATACCATTGTCTATGGTACTACACAGGAGTCTCACATCATCATGCAATTTTTCAGAAGAGAAAATGAGGCTCAACAAGGTTGAGAAACTTGCTCAAGGTGACATGGTTTAAGGGGTAAAGATTCAAACACGCATTTGACTGACATTGAAGCTCACATTGTTTGAGATGTCCACATTCTGAGTGACCAAAGGGCTGCATCATTTTCATCTGTTCTACCTATGAATACTTACAGTTTGGTTGTGCTTTGTTTCTACCAAAACTCAGGTTGAAATTTAATTGCCCATATAATGGTGTTGGGATGTGGGACCTTTAAGAGGTGATTAGGTTAAGATAGATTCATGTCTTTCTCACTATACTGGGTTAGTTTTCTGGGGATTGGATTAGTTCCCAAGAAAGTGTGTTATTACGAAGTGAGGCTTCGTCTCCTACTTCCCCCTTTCACATGCACCTGCTTCCCTTTCTGCTCCTCCACCATGAAGGATGCAGCACGAAGCCCTTATCAGAAACTGAGTAGATGTCATGCCATGCTTTTTGGACTTCCCAGCCTCCAGAATTGTGAGCCAAATAAACTTTCATTATTAATTACCCAGTCCGTGGTATTCTGTTATAGCTACACCAAATGGACTAAGACCAATACTGTGCCCTATTTTCTCCCTTGTCCATGCAAAGGTGTTGGTGGGTGTGCGGAGCAAAAAGGGGAGAATAGGAGTGAGCTTTAGGCAAATGCTGAGCAGATACATCGCAGAATGGAATTCGCCTTGAACTCTGACGACTAACTAGTAAACTCTGCAGTTCCTTAAGCCCAAATCTCTGAGGGGCAGGCAGAGTCCTAGAAAACAGAGCTAACTGCATGGTGGGTGCTGGGTTGTGTTAAACAATCTGATGGTGATTTCCATGCATTTCCTGTGATGTTAGGTTTAGGAAGCAGCAGAGAATAAGGCATGGATTCTCAAGGTCATTTAATCTGTCCCCTGCCCTTGTTCAACTTCTTAAATACTCCTTTAAGAGATCTGTTGGCCTGAGTATATTAAGAAAAAAAAAGGCTCATTGATTCAATGACCTTCATGGATAAGACAGGACCAATTGTAGCCCACTTATCTTCTGGAAAGGGGGCCTGTGTTGGTTAGGCTTCCCATTTCATTGATTTACCACTGCCACACGCATTGTGGGGCCCATGGCTGGGAGAGTGTGTGCAGAGAAACTGCTAACAGTCATCTTGCCACCTGAGCAGGAGCACTCTGGGGGTTACCTCCAAAACAGTTTCCCACCTTTGGATAATTATTTTGTTGGAAATGAAACCTCTGGTGTTCCCAGGGCTCATTTCGATACCTGCCATCCCTCCTTTCCCTCTTTGGAGTCCTATAGTAATGTCATTAAAGCCTCTGGAAAATGTCAGCTGAAACCAAGGTTTCTGTCGGTTATAAGCTATGAAAAATGTATTGGATTTAATATGTTTGGTTTGGGAAATCAGTTTTTGTCCACTATAACCAATTGTCCATAATAACCATGTCTGTTGTAAGTGGTGTGCACTGTAATAACCCTCATATAAAGGGTAAAATGAAAGACAAACCATTTCAGATGGTAGCTGGAGCCATATCAATATAGATCACTGCCTACGTATATCAAATGATTGATGGCCATTTTTAAGGCTTTTTCAATTCAATGCCAGTGCCGTCTAATGGCAGTAAAGCACACAGTATTTGCTGATACCCTTCCTGATAAACCGTCTGGTTGCAAGTGAGAACAGCTTAAGGAATGAAAAGGCACCAGGAGCTGTTTCTTTCAAATGATCCATTTGCAGTGTCCTGGCGGGAGGACAGTCCTCACTGCAGAAGACGGGCCCATGTGGGAAAGCAAGAAGCAGATCTGTGGCAGGACATGCCTCTGGCTAGGAAAAGGCTCTGTTCTAAACTCTACTTAGGTACAGGCTGGACAAGGCTGAGCACTGCTGGGAAGGAGTGGCGTGAGAAGCAGCGTGAAGGGCCAGAACGATCCTGGCTCCCAACACGAACAGAGTGTATTTGACCTTCATGAGGATAGCAAACACTCACACGCACAGCTGTAAGCACCTTATGCTTGTTAATTCATTTAATCCACAGATAAACCCCATGAGGTCAGTATTCCTATTAGTCCTACTTTACAGGTGAGAAAATGGAGACACACAGAGGTGAAGTAACTCGCCCAAAATTGCACAGTGAGAGATCGAGCTAAGGGTGGATCCGAAGTCTGAGCTTACAGCTGGTAAGCTGGTCTACCTTGGGGGCGACAGAAGCACATGGGCACTAGCTGTGTTTTCTTGGAGGAAATGTTGGCAGCTCATAAGGCTGCTTGTTGCTGACATCCATACCCACAAACATCTGCTGACACCCTTTTCTTGAGGATGCCTTTAGTTTCTTTCCATCCCTGTCTTACCCCCATGGTGCCAGGTGACAACTCCGCCTTTCCCCCAGGAGCAAGCACCAAAACAAGACTGTGCCACCCTGGCTGGTTTTCCTGGCACACATTCACACAGGAAGCTGCACAGTGCATTCAAGTTTTACCTTAAACAATCATTTGCATAATTTAAAAAAAATAGAAGTCCTTCAAAATAGACTATAAACTCTTGGGGGCAGAGACCATTTGTCTTATTCATGGCTATCCCCCCAGTGACAGCCCAGTAATGAGCCTGGCACACAGTAGGATTCAAGAATTGTTAAAGAAAAGTAAAATGAATGAAATTCTTCCATACTGAAAGGAAAAGAAGGTATTTTATCTGTCTTTCCTGCCCTTTATCCAGGATGAGAAACGAGATAAATCTTCTTCAAAAGAATTACTTTCCTTAAAATATCCATGTCTCGGTTAAGAAAATGAAATTCCACAAGAGCCAGGACCTTCCAATATGAAACCAGTGCAACTTTCAGAAGTCTTGCCTCCAGACACACACGCATGCACACCCCTGTGTGTGCCCCATTAAACCCACCAAGCCCACACTGCTGCTCTTGCGTCCTCCCGCGAGGCTTCCTTCCTCCTGGGGAGCATGCATCAAAGGGGTTATCGCACTATCTCGGCGGAATCCTCCTGATGTTCACTTGCTTTGGGAACACATGCAGATACTCACAGTTTAGCACATGGGCCCTGTCTTTTCAGCTGTCTTTTAATCTTTGGTAAATTGAACAAGCGTGGAGAACTTGCAGGTGACAACCAGCTCAGCTGAGACTGCAGGGATGAAAACCTTGTCAGTACAGTCCCTAAAAGTCCTCCAATGTGCTTGAAGCGTATAAAGAGAACCCTTGATCCTGGCTATCAAAGGGTGCAGAAAGATCAAGAAGAATTAAAACTGATGGTGTGCCAGAAACCACCTGCAACAGAAGGTCATTACTTCCCCTCGTTAAAACAGCCTCAGTTCTGGGGCCTGATCTGAAGCTTAATTGAAATGTTTCTAACAGTGGATTATAAGGAAGATGAGACATCCCCTGCCCATTTCATGACCTTTGCTAAGAAAGGCAGATTGGTAATAAGGTAAAACTAAAAAAAAAAAATCTGAGCGATTGCCTAAAGACAGCCAAGGCCTCTTAATGATATGAACCAGGACACCTTTCTTGGTAAAGGGAAGCTCTCCAGGATGCTGAAGGGATCGGGACAATCAATGTGAAGGCAGCAAGAAGACCCAGGCCTCACGATCCCAACCTGAAATCTGTTTCTATGTCATCATTACTGTGACTTTTCCTTCCCTAAGCAGGAGTGAAGGGACCGCAGATGCAGCACTACCTCTGGGATAACTGTCCGTTGTTCCAAACGTTATTTTTGTGGTGCGAAGAGTGCATTCCCTGTCATGCTTCTTTTGCAATCTTTCTGTCTAACTTGGGTAACCACACATGACCTCCTTGATAGACAAAGATGAGGAAGGCCCTCCAGGTCTGCAGAGAATGGGACTGCATCGGGAGGGGGAACTGGCAGGAGATAGCTCAGCTCCGATGCTATCAAATATCCTGAAAAAAAAATCACAATGCTTCTGCCACTTAGGCTTTTCACATGATAATAAATTGCAAGTCATATTTGCCCAGAGATTTGAATGCCTTCTGGCTCTCTTCCCCTTTTTGGTATGATTATCTGCCCTGGCAATAAAGTCCATGTCTGAAGTCCTGTGATTATCTCAACCTCCAGCTGGCATGTTGTGAAAGTCAGTGTTTTGGGGATACTGTTGGAGCAGCTGATATGAAAGCTTTACAGAAGTTCCTGCATCTTATGGCTATTTCTGCTTTGGACTCACCTGTGCTAACCAGATGCATATTTGAAGTCTCTTAAATGAGTGCTCAGATGCTCATCCTTGAGAACCCTCTAAGACTTCACTGTGCAAAGCCTGGTCCACAGCACCAAGATCACAGTAGCTCTTGTTAGAAATGCAGAGTCTCAGGCCCCATCCAGGCACGATCTCCAGGTTATTAACATGCACAGTAAAGTTCAAGAACAACTTTGGGAGGAGGAAACTGCATTGGCCGATGGGTTTCAGGAATCAAATTGAGTGTTCCTGGGTACAGAACACCTAGGATTGGATTTAGTTGATCCAGTTACTGAGCAGGCCCAGAGGAACCCTTTGCTTCTCTTGCACAGTTCTAATGGAACATAGTTAATAAGTCCTTCAACAGCTGGAGCTATTTTGCAATCAAGGACCAACATAAAAAGACAGCAGGCCAGGCACCAAGGCCAGCCTGCCAGAGCCGTTGGATTAGAGCGCCTAAGACAGCCTACGAGAAAGTACTAGTTGTTCCTTCTGACTTTATTAAACTTTTGTGTGGTGGCAAAGTTTGTTTGAACTTCACTAAATCCTCCAAATAAAAGACTAGCTTAGACCATCTGGTTCGCTAGGATGAAATAATTTAATTCAGGGCAAGCAATTGTCAATCACTGTTTCAGAATAGTTAAGAATGGAAACTCTTAGTCCCACCTGCTCTGGGTTTCCCTCCTGAAAGTATTTTTTTCCCTACAACTTTGAGTGGAGAATTAAACTAGGGAAATCAGTGTGATTTCTACATCTTGCTTTGGGTATCTGATTCCATCTTATTTCATCCTAATGTCGTGCTTCCTTCAAAATTCACTACTTTCTTCCCCTGAACTTTGTTTTCACTATTTGTCTACATTTCTTCTGTCTCTGAATTTCTCCTTTCTTTCTTCCTGTTTCAGTCTGTGATGCTTTTGGGTTCTCGTCATCATACTTAATACTCCTCCCAAAATTGTTCCGTTTTTCTTTCCCGTTAATCTCCAACCACAGTTGTATCTGAAAAGCATTTACCGAAACGTCCAAAAAGGCGCTTCTATTGAGATATATACCCTGATGTGATTTTTATAATTTTGGACCTATATCCAAAAAAACCCAATTTGTAATTTCTATCCTGTTACTTCCCAGACTTTAGAGCTTTGGGGCTACTTTCTCAGGTTATATTCTCGTTTGACTCTTTGTATGACTGAGCAAGAATCAACATCGTTTGCTGTGCTTTGGAGCTCTTGGTCCAGAGTTCCGAGATGATCGCAGGAATAAGTCCCACCAGTCTGTCAAGTGAATCATTTTTCTTGCCTGAAAAGGGAGGTAAATGCCACCTCCATATCCTCATGGAAATGGAAGGGCTAAGGAGAGGGCAACAAATGTTCTAAGCTTTTTCTCCATAGGGATGAGTGTCCTGAGCCTAACATCGCACTGAATGCCACACAGCCCTTCTGTCCCCCCACTCCCGTCTCATCTCCTTGTGCCCTTGCTGAACCAGGTGCTCCAGCACATGGAGTCTTTATAGCTCCCTGAGCACACCAGATTGTTCCATCCTGCTCATGTCCATGTGTGCTTGTCCTTCCATGGGATAACCTTTCCCCTGTCTGCACTAGTCATTTTCTGAGATCATCTTTGAACAGCCTTCCTTGATTTCCCCAGGTGAAGCTCACCATCCTTGCTTTATAACCCTTCTGTTCACTACACATTCCTTCGTCATCGCGTCTGCTACCTACTTGGTGTATTAACCTATGTTGTGTGTGTTTTTCAAATGTGTTTCTGTCTGTCCCACTAAACATGAGGCTTTTGGGGTTAAAGATTGTGACTAAGTCACGTCTGTGTTTTTAGTGCCTGGTTTGGCAAATGATTGTGGTATAAATGAACACATGGCCTTCAAGACCAAGCTACATTTCTAAAAAGTATTTTGGATAAGGCTTTTGGGTTGCAAGCAACAGAAACAAACCTGATTATGCAAAAAGGAGGAAATTTGTTATAAGAATTCCAGGACATCTCATGGAGCCCAAGGTAAGGGATTTAGCCAGAATGTAGGACGAGAATGGACCTGAGAACTCCCTAAAAAGCAGGGATCTCATTTCCCATTTCTGCTCTTATTTATTCATCTGCCTTTTCCTCCTCCTCCTTTTTATTTTTTCTTTCTTTTCTTCCCTCTCCTCTTTCTCCTCGTGGGTTCTCAGATAACAGGAAGAGACTGTGTGTTATGTGTCCTGGCACCTACAGGGTCTAATAAATGCTCCCTTGATTTCCACTCTAAATACGCAGTAGAGAATTTGGTTGGCCCAGCTGGGGTCAAGTGTCCACCTCTGGATTTATCATCTGTAGCTGGGGGAGTAATAGAAATTCCCAGAGAACAGCGCAAAAGCAGGCACCTCCCAAATGTGGCCAGGATGATTGCCTAATTGGAGAATAATTTAAATGACAAATTCGAGATGAGTTCAAATGGTTAAGCTATACGTATTAAACAATGATTTTGTAACCACATATAACAATAAATTTTATTAAAACATATGCCTGTAAAGTTAATTTCACAGGCTTTTTGGGGTCCTTAAAATTTTTAATGTGGTTCTTTGTGCTGATCTTTAAGTCCTTGATAATCACTTTTTAACATTTTTCTAGAAGAATATGAAGTAATCCGCCACCTAAGGCCTATATTACTTAGTTATTTTATATGAAGTGTGGTAACTGTGGGTGTCTGGTATTCTTAGAGCTGTTTGTTAAAACTCTCACTTAAAAATTCATGAAAAACCTTCAAGTTTTTTGACCTCGCTGGACAATACTGGCTGTGATAGAACACAATGCAAAGACTTTATTGACACACTGACTTTCAGGTACTTTTTAAAGGAAAACAATATGTCTTTGTCCACAAATTATGTTTTCATTTTCTTTCCAAATCTGTTATTCTGTGGATTTCCACAAAGTGTAATCTGTCTAAAAGATGGCAGTTTTAATCTTTGTTCTCTGGAGGTTGGGGGACTGAGGGTAGATTACCAATTGCAGATAGGATATCACAAAGCTTTCTGAGTCTGTGGCATCGAATCGCAGTGTGCTTGGAGTTGGTTGGACAACCTCCCAACTAGTGAAAATGACGCTTTCACAGATGGAAGGGCTGTAATGTAAGGTGAGATGGGACCATCTACTGGGAGGTTTTCTTTCGGAACTTAGCCTTGCTGTATGTAGCTGAATGGAGTAGTAAATAAAGAATGATATACCTTTAATCTCTGTTATTTTTGAATACTATCAGTGGATGTGCATTGTTCTTCAATAATGGACAATGGATTTTCCAAGTAATATTATATTACATGTAATTCTCCATTATAAGAATAATTATTATTTACAACTCACCAGAAACAGGACTGGGAATAGATTTAGTGCTTGAGCATTGTTGTAGCTGTTTTTACTGTTATTGGTTCACAATACCAAAAAAAGTAATAACAACAACAATATTAACATTCACAATGGCAACAATGCATTTCCAATCATGCTTTATACTTTGGAGAGCGTCCTAATGAGATAATGAATGTGAAAGCACTTAGTAGTTCTACAAATCCTAGTCGTCTGTATTACCATCAATGATGTTTTCACTTCATTTAAGTTGTTTGTATGTTACAGATGATGACGTAGGAGATCTGGAAGACAACACAAACATTGGACTTTGCTTTCAAGGAGGTTCAGTTTTACCTGAGTATGTAGGAAAAATAAAAAAAATATAAAAACATCACGACTTGTGAGCTATAGTCTATACGTTTGGCGTGTGTTCAGAAGAGATGAGGGATCAGAGAGATCTAGAACGTAAGTTCCATGAGGTCAGGGAAATTTTTTACTCACTCCTGTATCCCTATCACCTAAAACAATTTGTGGAATATAATAGGTGCTCAATAAACATTTGATGATTGTTCAATGAATGAGGAAAGACTTAAGCATTGAAAGATGGATATACTTTGTATATGTGGAGAAGAGGGGGAGGGAATCTAAGTAGTAAGAGAAAACCATATACGGAAAAATAGTAATCCCAGCACTTTGGGAGGCTGAGGTGGGTGGATCACTAAAGTGTAGGAGTTCAAGACCAACTTGGGCAACATGGTGAAACCCCATATCTTAAAAAAAAAAAAAAAAAAAAAGCCAGGCGTGGTGGCATACACCTATGGTTCCAGCTACTTGGGAAGCTGAGATGGGAGGATCACTTGAGCCTTGGAGGCAGAGGTTGCAGTGAGCAGAGATGGTGCCACTGCACTCCAGCCTGGGTAACAGGGTAAGACTATTTCAAGAAAGGAAAAATGGGCAATGAATATTACTTGGAGGAAAATCAGTATTGAAAGAACAATTGTTTTACAGTGACGCATAAAATGGCTCATAGACTGGAAAGAGTAAACAGTGGAAGAACAGTTGGGAGCCTGTCAAAATAATCCCACATCAACTCCACTACTATAACCTATTGGTTTATCCTCTCATTACCTCCAGGCTGCACCAGTGTCTCTCCATCACTACTCCCAACCTAGCTTTGTTAGTCTTCCCTCACCCGTAAACTGCAATCATTTCCTAACCAGGCCATCGGCATCCACCCTTGCCCTACCCCCATCCATCTTTCAGACACTGCAGTTGGAATGACCTTTGCAAAATCAACATCTGATCATGTCACCCTTCTGCTTCTCACTGTTCTTAAGATAAAAACCAAACAGTTTGATGTGGTCTGGCTTGTGTCTGCCTCTCCGGCATAATCTGAATCACGTCATCCCTTGCTCTTGTAGTTTCAATTGTAATGACCTTCTCTGAGTCTTCTAAACGTGCCACACTTCTTCCCACCTCAGGGCCTTTGCACACACTGTTGGTGCTGCCTGGCAGACTCTGCCTTTACCTCCTCCTTTGAAACTTTCTTAATAGTCACTTCCTCAGGGAAACATTCACTGACTTCTCCAATTTAGCCTGATTTATCTTATATGTGTGTAGAGTCCTACATGCATCTTATTACCATGCTTTAGATCTAATATTTATTTCCATAACTACCGAATTAACATCTGCCTCCTCTACTGGACTGTAAACTCTATGAAGAAAGAAATAAATCTTTTTTTTTTTTGCTCATCATTGTATTCTCAGTATATATATCTGAATGGTACTCAATACATATCCTTTTTTTTTTTTTTTTTTTTTTTTTTGGCGAAGTCTTGCTGTGTCGCCCAGGCTAGAGTGCAGTAATATGCAACTCGGCTCACTACAACTTCTGCCTCCCATGTTCAAGTGCTTCTCCTGCCTCAGCCTCCAGAGTAGCTGGGACTACAGGCATGCACCACCACGCTCAGCTAATTTTTGTATTTTTAGTAGAGATGGGGTTTCACCATGTTGGTCAGGGTGGTTTCAAACTCCTGACCTCAAGTGATCCACTTGCCTTGGCCTCCCAATCAATACATATCTGTTGAATGAGCAAATGAATGGATGGCTGAATGAGGGTCTGATCAGTGACAGTGGATATTGCAGTTGTTTCACAGCAGAAAGTGTTCTTGAAGGTTAGTAGCCCGGGAGTTCATTCACCCAACAAGTATTTACTGAACTCAAATATTTTGTGCAGTGATTAAAGAGGAAAGCAAAGCACAAGGTAAATGAAGGAGATGAGGGCAGATGAAGGGGTAGAATGAGAAATGGATGATAACCTTTCCCGCCCTGCAAACTACCGCTATACAGTGCAGTGCCAGAAGCCCTGCTGTTTTTCTAATAGTAACCTCTATAATAATAGCTAAATCTTACTCCCATGGGCCAGGCATTGTACCAGGTGCATTTTAATTATCATAATGACTTTATATCATGGGTCTGATTTACTACTATGATGTGTCAAATGAACACATGAGACAATGGAGGCATGGAGAGATTAAGCAGTTTACCTGAGTTGGCTCAGCTAACACGTGTTGCAGGGAGAGATTTGAACCCAGGTAATCTGACACCTGAGCCCATGCTTGTAACCCTTCTCCATGCTGCCCTGGGTAAAAACTACATCCCTGGGCATCAAGAATATACAGGTCCTGGCCAGGCGTGGTGGCTCAAACCTGTAATCCAACACTTTGGGAGGCCCAGGTGGGTGGATCACTTGAGGTCAGGAGTTTGAGAGCAGCCTGGCCAACGTGGCAAAGCCCAGTATATACTAAAAATACAAAAAAATAGCTGGTCGTGGTGGCGCATGCCTGTAATCCCAGCTACTTGGGAGGCTGAAGCAGGAGAATCACTTGACCCCAGGAAGTGGAGGCTGCAGAACCCGAGAACTGAGATTGTGTCACTGCACTCCAGCCTGGGGGACAGAGTGAGACTCTCAAAAAACAAAACAAACAAACAAACAAACAAACAACAAAAATATATATATATAGAGAGAGTCATCCTTTTCCAAAGAGTCCAGGAAAAGCAGGAGAGGTCAGGAAGCCAAATCCTGCCTGAATAAAACTGCTAACCCAGCCCTATCTTCTGAGATGACTGTCATCTTAGCAGCCCTCCCTTCTCAGGATCTGAGATGGTCTGTCAGGATCCACCTGTACTTTCGACCTGGAAATGGGTGTGTTCATTATTCACTCAGCCTTTGATTCGAGAGAGTGATGTGTAGAGGGGGCTGTTGGGTAGCTTCCTCCTGCCAGATTCTCTGGCTGTATTTAAGCCATGTTTGTGCATTAATATTTTATACTTAGCTAAATTGCGTGCATTGCATTTAAGGCCAGGTTTGCCTTGTTTAAAAACATCCAAATTGGGATTAAGTATTCAAGCTGTAATCTCTTTAGTGGGCGTCTGTCTACTGGATTTGTATGACATAAAGAGGGTTATTGAAATACTGCAACTTTAATATTTTTTATCCTGTAGATAGAAATGACTTCTAAATGAATTTAGAAACTAGAAAAGACATTGAACAGATACCAAGGAACAGAGCAGCCTGCATTATTTTTCAGAATAGTTGTAGTAGAGCCCACATCTGTGTAAGCTTCTCCATCCAGATTCTTCCTTTCAAGCAGTCTTACACCATGCTCCTTGGTGCAGGATGGTAGCTGCCCTTGGGGTCTCCGATGTCTCCCTTCTCCCTCTCGCAATGGTGTTGTTAGAAGCTGACAAAGTTTCCCTTACTCTTTACCCCTAGGCTGCCAGAGAATTTGATTCATCCAAATTCAGACTGTTTCGAGGAATGAGGCAGGGGTAGACGGAGTGGGGGTTAGGATGAGTGTCATGAAATTTACATATTTGTATCTAATTAAAGAGTGTGAAGCTCTAGTTAGTATTCTGCAAATATTGAATATGAATAATCAGATAAGACACGTACTAGTATAAAGAAACCAGTAAATTTTATTTTTGTGGTACATTAAAATAAAATTCAGATAAAAATTTTAAATCATAGCATATCCAGAATAACCATTTGATAGCTATATATAAATCTATTTTAGAGATGTGCAAGCACAAATTATGGAATGCCAGAGCAAGTTGATTTAAGCTGCTTTTTCTCTAATATAAATAATGCAGAGTGCTGCAAATATTCAAGTACACTTAACTGAACATAATTAAAATATTGGAATATATTTTAAAAATAAATAATTAAGTAGTTAGAAGTATCTGCAATACTAATTCAAAGTGATAGTCATATGGTGATTATATTATGCAGTTTACCCAGCACTTTTGCTTTAAAGTGCAATAATAAAATTTGCATTTAATAAAAATTATGAGTCTGTAATATTTGAGGATATGGGCAGATTATATTTCAAGTACCAAACACCACCCTTGTCTCTCTGATCCATCAACAGATGGACTGAGAACAATTTTCAGCTAAGCTGAGCAGCTTGCCTGCTGAGACATTGCTTTCACCCATTATCACGTTTTTTAATGCCACGGGGAGTTTTTGTTTGCCTGTCTCCCTTTCTAAACAGTCAGCTCCTTGAGGGTAGAGACCTATGTGTGTCTTTGTATACCCACTGCTGAGGACAGTGCCGGTGAGTAGTAGGTGCTTAATAGCTATTGCTAAATTAATGAATCCAAGGGTGAATGTTTGTACCCTTCTACTTCAGGTATTTGCCCCTGCTCTTCCTTCTGTCTGGAAAGCTCTTTTCCTTTACCTTCTCCAGTCTTTGTTCAAATGCCACCTTCTTCGTGAGGCCTCCTCTGACTACTCTATTTAATTAAATTGATTCCCGGCCCATCCCTATCCCCTACCACACACTCTCAAACTCCACTGGAATCACTACAGAAAATACTTGTTATTTACTTGCTGGTTTTGTTTATTACCTATCACTCTCACTAAAAAATGTTAAGTTCCATGGAGGTGAAGGGGAGGGGAGCCAGGATGTGAGAGGAGAGGTTTTGGGGAAAGAATGTGTCTTCTTGTAGCCCCATCGTTACGTTAGACTTAGGAAGACATAGCCCGGTTGAAGACTCCATTCTCAAGCCAAGGAAAAGCTTATCTCTCCTTCTGCCCAGCGACCACGTCAGTTTACTATCAGTCATCTCAACTGCTCTTGCTCTTTCCTCAGCTGCAAACCCTCCGCAGTCTGTTCGCTGCTGAATCCTCAGCCCTCAGCACAGCGTTTGATTTAGTAGATGCTCAATAGTAATTTGTTGTAGGAACAAATAAATAAATGAGTGCGCTGATGGTGGGAAAAGGGCATTGCCTTGAAGGTATAAGTTGAATAAATGTGACTGTAGCTTATGTTTAGTAATTTGGGGTTCACAGAATAGATGAGGCACACTTGCATAGCTTTTTGCCTCACCTGCCAAATGGCTCCTCAAGTAGAGCTGGAAACTGGGCATTTTTATTTACTCAAAATATTTGTGCAATGTTCCATCAACTCTATGATCTCCTCTGGAGATCTGAGTCTGCACTGAAGCCTTGGCACAGATGAGTAACATTTAATTCATCTATTCAGGACAGTTTAGAGCCTTCCGGGGGACTCATTCACTAGCCTCCTCCTCTAGCTGCTTATTGTCCCTGCCCTTGTCTTGTGTCTCTCCCACACCCATAACTCCCTTATAGCCTCGAGTCCTCACTGCAGCATTATCCTTGTCCCACACCCGCAGATCTGGAAGCACTAAGTCCTGTAAAAAATTCTGAGTCTGTTGCCTTTGTGTGACCGTAAGCAAGAGGGTAGATTAGAGATGGTTGCAAGTTTCTAGTTACTCTCTTTTTTTGTGAGGTGCTCTTGCATTTGGGCTGGTTTTGTAACCGGCTTTGACCAGTAGAATATGGTGGACGTGCTGTCATGCCAGTTCCAGGACTAGGCTTTAAGATGACTGACAGCTTCTGCTTCCTTCTCTTCACAGCCCTGAGCCATCATGTAAGAAGTCTGGCTTTTCTGCTGGAAAGGGAGGGGTCTTAGAACTACGTGAAAAGAGAGTTATGTCCCAGCCCCAGCATCCCAGCTGCACCCAGCCTAGTGGCTGTCCCCTGCACCAGTCACGTGAGTGACATCTAAGAGACTCAAGTGAGACCACTGGGAAGAACTGTCTAGCTGAGCCCTAGTCAATCTACAACATTCTAAGAAATAATCAATTATTGTTTTAAGCCACTAAGTTCCGGGGTAGTTTGTTATACAGATAACTGAAATAGGCAAGTTATACAACTTCTTTAAGCCTTTATTTTCTTATCTAGAAAATGAAAATCGTAATCTTGACTTCAAGGGGCTGCTATGAGGCTGTAGGTAAGGCACCTAGGACAGCACCTGGAAAACATAATCATTAGTAAATATCGGTTTCCTTCCTTTTCCCTTCCCTGCCCAGGGCTGTAAGCTCCAGGCTTATCCTTCCAATCTTACTACTCACCAAAAACCTCCCTCTCCCTGCCCAGCCCATTTACTCTTACAATTTATTTTGGGGAAGACAACTTGAAAAACTCATCCCAGAGGATACAGACAACAGCTTCATTTGTTAGTGCTTCAGGCAATCTGCACTTAGGAGGAAGTCTGGTAAAGCACTGATTTTTTTCTGAAGGATTGAAACTTTTTCAGCAGATTCCAGGGACAGCGACAGGGAGGAGGGCTGGGATGTCAGAGGAGAGGTTTTGGGGAAATAATGTGCCTTTATGTAGCCCCTCGTTAGCCTTAGGAAGACATAGTGCCCAGTTTAAGACTCTAGCTAAGGAAAGCTTATCCGGCTTTCTACCCAGCAACCACATCAATTTACTGTTAGTCGTCTCAGCTGCTCTTGCTCTTTCCTTAGCTCGAAACCCTCCACAATCTGTGCATTTTTGCAGTGTTGCAGAACCGGAAAGGAAGACAAACTTCATTTTGCTGCTACCCCTCAAGTCTTTCAGTTGTGAAGCCAACAATTTTTTTTTCCTAGGGTGAAAGGGAAGAAGAAATGGAAGAGGCTAGGGGTTGAAAATGACCCACCAAGCCACAACTGATTGTTTATTTTTTTTTCCCAGGCAGATTTTCTCTGATGTATGGCTGAGGAGGACTTTGCGAGAGCGTGCACAGGAACATGTCTTGTCTACTTGGTAACACTGATTTTCTTTTTTTGTTTTATGGTTCAGGGATACTGTTTCTGCTTTGGAGAATATACATAATATTTTTTCAATTCCCACCCCCGTTTTTATAAAACTGATAGAACAATATTAAAGAAAACTTTCCCATACCCCCAAAAGAAAAATAATTCCCTTGATGAGGATCAAAATTTATTTTCAAGTTAAGTCAATGCTATTCAAATCTGATATGAAACAGATTTTTGACTCTTTCTCTGCTGGTGGGAGGGATGCATAACATGGAGAGATGAAATTCCCAGCAAATACCACCAACTTAGTGAACTTATTTTTTTCAGTCAAAACTCTTAACAAGGCATATAGTAATGACGATTGAGGAAATTGGGAATAGTAAAAGGGTAGAAAACAAAAGGAAACGTTTAAAATCATTATGCAAAAGAACAGATTGCAAAAGGTCTGGATAATGTACCAACTACATAATTGGTCACTAAATAATTGTAAACTGGTTATTTCTAAAAGCATGTTTTTATCACTGTTCGTAGCAGAGAAAAGAGTACAAAAGATAATTGTTTAAGATCACTTCAGATTATAGAAGAGTGTTTTAGTTTTTGAACTCATGTTTCAGATCACGCTATCAGGCTAAAAAAAAAAGGATATTTTACTGGTTTCTTCCAAATTTTGATTAATGGAATTTATAGTGGTTTGGGGATATGTGCATGGTGAAGGTTGATGGCTTTCTCATTAACCTTATGATCATTAAGTAAATAGAAGCTGCAGCCTTTTCATTTCCTTGCCTTCAGCAATGTAAAAATCCTGTCCTCTTATCTGAGCAGTGATAAGGGAGTTAGAGTATCTGGGTTTAAGTCCTGGGACTTTTCCACTTAATTTCTTGGAATGCCCATTTGATCATCTATAACATAGAAGTAATAATAATTCTGTCCACACCTACCCCAGTGAGATAATGCCTGCATAAAAATGCAACACACTTGAAAGGGGTGAGTCTCACCATAAGAACCATCCTGTGGCTGGTGGCTGTTCCTGTCACCAATTAATACGGAAAGATGCTAGGTGGAAGCTGGTCACATAAAGTAGCCTTTCTACTTTCAACTGGGCATTCTAAGAGCTTTCATTCTGCCGCATGGCCTAGTTAGAGCAGCCTGCCCAGTCAGCGATGAGCTTTCCTTAGAACTGGAGTGATTAATTCTAATTGGGTGGATGGCCCAATTTTTGTCAAAAACAGATATTTCAGAATAAATCATTTCTTTTGGTCTTTGTAGATTGTGAAGGTGCATAATCCAAAGCTTTGAAAATGCTCATTTTAAATTAGAAAAATAATACAAATGCATGTAAAGAATGGTAAACTGGGGAGTGCTATAAAATAACAAGCCACTCATAGGTAATCACTATTAAAAGTAATTAACTCATGAACTCTTGTCATAGCTACTATTATAACTCCAAATAGTGTACTTCTACCTCCTAATTTATCAACTTTAGATCATTTGACTCCTTGCTATGAAACATGAAGTTAGAGTAATTTACTTACACTTTCTTGTAATTCTTCTCTTTTTCTCCCAATCTTTATTAATTATGTCATTTTCACAGTGTTAAAGTTTACATTTACATTTTTGGTGATTATATGTTTGCTGAGTTCACAGTTTGACTTAAAAAACAAAAAAAACCGGCTGGGCGCTGTGGCTTAAGTCTGTAATCCCAGCACTTTGGGAGGCCGAGGTGGGCGGATCACGTGGTCAAGAGATCGAGACCATCCTGGCCAACATGGTGAAACCCCGTCTCTACTAAAAATACAGAAAAAATTAGCTGGGCGTGGTGGTGTGCACCTGTAGTCCCAGCTACTCGGGTGTCTGAGGCAGGAGAATTGCTTGAACCTGGGAGGGAGGTTGCAGTGAGCTGAGATCGCCACTGCACTCCAGCCTGGTGCCTGGTGACAGAGCAAGACTCTGTCTCAAAAACAAAACAAAACAAAACAAAAACCAATCCTATGATTATGCACATATTATTCACTACAACCCATGAGTCTGTGTTTAGGTCTAAAGAATATGAAACTAATCCTGGGTCACCATCCTATTTCCCTCAAGTGAGAATGTTCTGAGTATTAAGGTCAAAGGGATTCTTTTAAAATGCCTTTTTAGCTGTATTCATTTCTTCTGGCTAAACTGTACTCTTTTTAAAAAAATCTGTCATGTTGTCTATTATCTTTGATTCTTTGCTTGTTTGCTTTTCTGAGTAATTTTTCACGTAGAATTCATGGTGGCAAACATTTTAGCCTTTGCATTTCTGCAAATATCTTTATTTTATCCCATTCTCTCTCTCCCTCTTTCTCACACGCACGTGCACGCACACACACACACACATCATTTAGTTGTGTCAGAACTCAGAACACAATATCCCAAAATACTGCATCTTGACATGCTGAGTACTTTCAACTGAAGGAGAAAGGAGAACTTCAGAAGCAAGGCCTTCCTGACCTCCCCACTCCCTTTTTCTCCTTCTCCCATTCTCACCAGAGACAGGTCATAGAAACTAGAATTCCTCTTTCTCAAAGCAAGCCATAAAACCTAGAATGATCACTTTCCAAAGCACCTCTTCTGAAAGTAGATCATAAGGCCTTCATGTGACACATGTCCTACTCCATAGGTGGAGGTAAGAAATGCTACACAGGCAAGCCAAGAAGAATCTGAACAAAGAGGCCTTGTGGGTTCCTCCCTCAGTTTGTTACCATTTGATCCTTTTGTTACCATTTGTTACCTTTTTGTCCAATCATGTTTCTCCACAACTGGCCACTTCTTTCATCAGGCTCAGCATAAAAACAAACAGTTTTCCCTAAAGTTTTGGGGAAGATTCAGGGAAAATCTGGAGGCTCCTAGACCACATAAAACTTTGTTGAATAAATTTGTTATGTTTTCCTCCTGCTAACCTGTCTTTTGTTATAGGAGTGTCTACTGTGACCCTTGTGAAGAAAAATATTACCTTTCCACTCTACAGTTGGATATAGAATTCTAACTTTGAAATAATTTTTCTTAGGACTTTGAATGCACTACTCTATTTACCTTTTAGCATCAAATGTTGTTGATAAGAAATCTGTCAATCTACCCTTTATTGTGAATAGTCTGTTTTTTCTCTATGGTAGTGTTAAGATTTTCTTTTTAACCTTGGCTTTCTGAAGTTTCATCAGGATATATCTTGAAATGGATCTTTCTGTTTTTTCTTTTTTTTTTTTAAATTCACACTGCTCATCATCTGGTGGGGCTTTTAAATCTGAAGACTTGTGTCTTCCACCAGAACAGAAAACTTTTCTTGTATTATGTCTTTGGTTATTTCTTCACTTCTGTAGTTTTTGTCCTGTTTCTAGAATCCTGATTAGCCAGTTACTGACCCCATAATCTCTATTTTTTATCACATTTGCTATCTTGTCAGTTTGTGCCATATTTTGACAGATTTCTTGGCATTTTCCAGATCTCCATTTGTCATCCAGTGTATTCAATTATTCAGATTGTCCATTGAATTTCTTATTTAAATATTATGTTTTTCTATTTCCAATAATTCCTTTCTGTTCTCTGAACAATTTAAGAAAAATAGCACCTTGTTTTTGGTTATTGAATATGTTGTCCTCTTGAGTCTTTCTTGAAACTAATTGAATTTTTAAACAAAATTATTTTATTTTTTGAATAATCTTTGTTTCCCATAAGATAAATTGTTCCCCCTTCTTTGTTTTCATCATTTCCTTAAATATTTAGTAATTCTTAGAATGTGTCTCCACTGTGTATTCTTAGGAGTTGATGAGTCCTAAAATTTAAGAGAGTTTAAAATTTTGGTTTTTATTTTAGTGACAATCTTTTAAAATATCAGTTGCAGATTCTGAAGCACCTAATATGGCAAATATGTCAGAACCCACATTTGCATTTGTGTTTACTATGGCATTCAAGTCTAGTGTTGGACAAATGACATCAGAGCCCAATATATGGATGATAATTTGAGCAGACAGACAAGTCTGAGGAGGATTAAATCCTTATACAGTGCCTGGGCTTGGGTTTGAAAAAATGTGGCTTCATTGTTTTTCACTCTTGGATGAAGTGACTACATAACTTATTACTCAAGTTAGGATATTTTTGAGAGTGAAAAGAAAAGTGTTAATAATTGTGTGGAGATTATAACATAAACTGAACAGTCTGAGCCACCCAGGATAACTGGTCATCCTATTTAAGGCTGAGCTGCCTTACTTTTTACAGTTTTCTCCTTGGCAGCTGTTGCAGAAGTCCAGAATTGTCTCTAGCTCTACTCTGCTTCTACCTCAATAAAGGACCCCCGTCTAGGCAGAATACTCCCCTTCTCTAGGGAGAAATTCTTCTGACTTTAACAGGAAGGCAAAAGCCACTAAATTGTTAGCTGATCTGCAGGCACAGGCGAGGGGTGTGGGGAACATTTGCCTCATTGGTTCAGCTGTTCCAAATGCAATTCTTTTAATTAATTGCTCCATGGTTTCTCACTCCCCACCCTGCCACCTCTCCCTACCTCTCCAGCTTTGCATTTCTTGAGCTTGGAACTTGTCCAGGACTTCCTTTAAGCTTCCTTAGTTCTCATTTCACTGTCATTCTAGTCTCATGTAATTTGTGTCATCCAGGAATTCCTCCATTTCTAGGCTATGTTGCATTCTACTTTTCTTGAACAGTTTTGGTTTTATTATTTTAAAACACATCTTTTCTATAATTTCTATAGGATCTTTGTAGGAAAGGAAGTCAGAGATCTGTGCTCAGAACAACATAATGAACTAGAACTCCTTGTTCTGTAATTTTGAATTTGTCTCTGAATATGGATGTATCTGCTCTCCTGGGTGTATACATTACCTCGAAGTAAACAGTAGGAAAAACCCACGCAGGAGACAGCTGCCTTATAATATGTCCTCTCCTTTCCTAAATAAACCCTACACTCCATGAAGAAATCAATTCTCAGGAGAGAATTTTCTTAATTAGAACTCCACTCACTCTTTAGTTAACTGTCTTTTTAACTTATACTTATCCTGTATTACAGAAAGAATAGTTAAGTGGGTCAAAATAGAAGACTTTTTTCTCCTAATGTTCTTTGGATATATCAGAAAACAACCAGAATTTTTTTTTTAAATTAAACATTTGTTGAGAAGCCATTAAAATGGTGGGCTAAGTAACACAGGAAAGTATAGCAAACTAATTTCTGTGCTCGTTATGTTAATTACCCAGTGGAGTTGCAAATATATGCAAGGAAAATTAGGGGAAAAAGAGGAAAACAGAGATAAGGTAGATGTCAGTACCTAAATGCCAGGTCAGAGGCTGGACCTTCAGAGTCATGAGTTCACAGGTTGGGAACTCTCTGTGGGATTAGGGGCTCAGGGAAGCCTTCTTATGTCGTAGGACATACTTTGACCTTTGAAGAAAAAGTAGAATTTGGACTGGTGAACAAGAGAGGCCAAATAATTGAGGTGAAGAGTATGTTTTAGCCAAGAGGCAGAGCCTACTGTACTCAGTATTTGGTGGGTGAGTCAGAAAACTGAGTGCACAGTGACTATATGGTAACAGTGCAGGAAGTAGTCAGTTAGTAAGAGAGCTGGGAGCTTAGGAAGCAGCTAAGATAGTTGAATTGTAGACTTGCCAGGAGATTTTGAGAATAAATACATGATTAGAGTTCTCCCTAAGAAGTCTACAATGTGTTTAAAAAGTGTTTATAAATCCAACTTGTGAAGGATGAAAAGAGAATGATGGTGCAAAGACTAGATAGAAGATAATTAGTTAATTATATCTTTGGTGTTTATTAAAAAGTTACTATTTTTTTGTTATAAAGTTAACGGAAGTCTTTGGAAGTAAAGTAGATGACAATATCACCAATTGTTTTACACCAACATGTACTTAGTAACTGACAGGGTGTAGCTCTGTGTCCCCGCCCAAATCTCATCTCGTAGTTCCTATAATTCCCACCTGTTGTGGGAGGGACCCAGTGGGAGATAACTGAATCATAGTGTGGGCCTTTCCCATGTTGTTCTCATGATAGTGAATAAGTCTCATCAGATCCGATGGTTTTAAAAACAGGAGTTTCCATGCATAAGCTCTCTCTCTCTTTGCCTGCCACCATCCTGGTAAACTGTGACTGCTCCTCCTTGCCTTCCAGCATGATTGTGAGGCCTCCCCAGCCACGTGGAAATATAAGTCCATTAAACCTCTTTCTTTTGTAAATTGCCCAGTCTTGGGCATGTCTTTATCAGTAGAGTAAAAAACAGACTAATATGGTAATAAACCAAAATTTTAACAAACTTAAGGTTTAAAATAAGCCTTCTTAAACTTTGTTCCAAAATTTTTTGTAAAGCCTGGGCATCCTGAGACTAAGGAATATAGTTTTCTCATATCATACCCCATAGAAATTCTAAAGAAACTTATTCTTTAAAGAGGTGTGTGTGTGTACGCGCGCGTGTGCGTGTGCATGCACGAAATTATGTAAAGATGCACCAGTGGGCATAAGCGCCACATTTATTGTATGTTGTGGTGCCTAATTCATTAGAAAGACTACAGGCATTTGGCAGATGACAAGAAAATGGGTAAGACCCACATTTTAAAATAGATTTTAAAAGCATTTTTGTTTATGTTCATGATGGAACCTAAGAAGAAATAGAAGAACTCCATCATCATAATTAAAGTTCTTCTGGAAGCAATGAGTCAATCAAGATGATGGCACTGTCTCTGAAAGTCAATATCATATCAGATTTGGGTTTGCAGAATTAAATTTATAAAAACTCCAGATAGATTGAGGTACTTTAGTTCCAGCCTCTCTGTGCATCTTTGTTGTGCCAATCACTGTGGGAATTGCAGAGTAGTTAAAGATAGGGTTCTTGTGCTCTAAGAGCTTGCCATTGAGTAGGGGCATAGGAGCCAAATTTTATTATAATCTCAGAGTTGAAGATTTTTATGTTGTCAGCATATACTAACAGAATGGTCAAATAAAGCAACGCACTTACCACATTTCTTTACTTCCATCTGGTGAGAAACACAGGCATCTTGTTGATTTTCTGAAGCATCTCTCCTGTTGTCTTCTGCCTTGATAAAGTGCTGCTTTGGATATTTTTGTAATCACAGCATTGGATGGACCCAGGCCTAAGGAGGTAGGTGAGTGACCTTAGGCTCACATCTTGCCAGATCTAAGGTAAATTTGGGGTCCTTCTTTGGACACTTTATGGGTTTGTTGAGCAGTCAAGGTGGGTTCTCCAAAAACCCACTGGTATTCACTATTGCATTGTCTGGGAAAGCAAAAGAGCAGGGGCCAGTGGTCACTTAGGCTTTTAAAAACAGGACATTATGTTTCCTTGTCTAGAACTAAGCTGTTTGATTGGCACTCAGAGAATCCATTCATTTATATATTTAACAAATATTGGTTAGGCATTCCCATGTGCCAGGTACCAAGGACAGATAATGACCAAGACACAATAATATCCACCAGTAGCTTTCGGCAGATGCAAGAGGCAGACAGAGGTTGTGTAGTGAATATATATTGTTTCTGTTTATTTAGTATCCTTTTTTTTTTTGGTTTTTCTGTTTTGTTTTTGGTAATAAGATTCTCTTTCCTATGGGGAAGTTCTCTTTTGCAATTCCGAGTGGTTTTGGGAAGGGTGGCAATCATAGTAGTTCACCTCTACTCCCCCTGATACTGTTGTGGGGAGCGGGTGACAGACTTTTCATCTCCATGCCTGTGGCCGCAGTGATTAGCCCAGGAATAAACCTGCAAACCAAAGCAAGCTCAATGGGAGTAGTTCTCTGGGGTTTACTGTGTGGCTGCTGGGAGATAGCAGCTCTGTTTCCTTGGAGGCCGTTGTGATGATGTAAACTCAGTACCCTCAAAGCCAGGCTCTCCCCAGCACTCTCTTCCCCCTTCTAGTTTCTGCTGCATAGAGGATAAGACCCACACAGAGTGAAGCAGAGCCAGTAGGTAGAGAAAAGGTGAAAGAGAATGAGGAGAAACGAAGAGAGAATGTAAACTGGCCACATACTTTGAATCCAGCTTTACCCTGGCCATTGCAGATACCTGAACCAATACATTACCTACTTTTCTTAGCTTGAGTTGCTTCTCCGTCACACATAATCAAGAGTCTTAGAGAACACATAATGTAACAATCGCTGATTGTAGTTAACATAGCTGCTGGGGGATCCAACCCTCATCTGGTCTCGTGGGGGTAAGGGAGGACTCTCTGAAAGCAGTGTTATCTAAGCTGAGGCCCAGTAGCTTTCCAAGAAAACCGGAGCTGGAGGAGTAGGGAGTGGGAAAGTTGAAAAGTTCCAGGCAAAAGGAACATCTCATGCAAATACCTGGAAAAAAGAGAGAAAATGGCACGTTTTGGGAACTACAGGGACTCCGGGAGGCCTAGAATGGAGCGTGCCCAGTCTAGCTAAATGGCATTGAACAACACTAAAAGACTGCCTGTTCTAGGTCTTCATGGGGCAGAGACAGGTGAGACAGTCGTCTCCACCCACAAGGAACCTATGATTTCCCCAGGAATATTGTATATAAATATCTACAAAGTTCAACAACAACATACATTCACATAAGATGATATATCAGATCGCTGACTGTAAGGTGGACAAGAGCTGTGAGAATTCAGAGAAGACAGCCGAGATTGGTGATTGCAGAAAGGAGCAAGCAATGGGCTGGCCTGAGCAAAGGGCAGGGTGTGTATGGGCGTGGGGTCCAGTGCAGAGCAGAGCTGGTTTGGGGACCAGTATTGGTGATTGCAGAAAGGAGCAAGCAATGGGCTGGTCTGAGCAAAGAGCAGGGTGTGTATGGGCGTGGGGTCCAGTGCAGAGCAGAGCTGGTTTGGGGACCAGTGAGGACAACAGCTAAAAGTTCAGCAGGATTAAGTTGGAGAATAGTAGAAAGTAAGCTTGGAATGGTTGCATGTGGAGGGCCTGGGCATCAAGAGACTGTAAACTTCATGCTGAAGGCAATGAGGAGCCATTACTAGCTTTTGAAGATCAGGAGGGATGAGGCATTCAGTGAGTCAGGTTAGGATTGACATGGCGATGGCATGCAGAGTGACCTGGGCCAACGAGTCAGGAGGCCAGTGGCAACTTGCTTATGGCCTGCACCAGGGCAGTAGCAGGAACAATGAGAAAGGATGGAAGGGAAACGCTTATGAAGGCAAAAGAAGGGATGGACTTGAGTTTCTGGATGTGGAGAAGAAAGGAGAAGGATGAGCAGGGCTGCCCATCTGTCAGATAGCACAGCCTCTTGTTACCCACCGAGATGGGCTGTGTCACCATGATCCCTGCCTGCCACGTGGGGTGCTCCACCACACTCATTCTCTGGGGAAATCTGCAGCTGCTGCCACAGTGGTGGCAGCAGCCTTGCCACAGGACAGGGATGGATGACAGAAGTGATTATGCAGTGATGCATAACAATTGAATCACTGTAGGTTACACCTCCTGTGTCAATATGCAGAACTGGTTTGACTGAATTCAGTGAAAAGAACACCTGAATTCAGGAAGACAACACATTTTCTGAAGTGTCAGCATGACATCAAGGACCCTGCCTGAAATGCTTCAACTTTCTTTAAAAAAAAAAACCAGCTCTATTGTTACCCAGACAAATCAGAATAGTCAGCTGGTAGCATGCCAGGCTCCCGAGGCCAGCTCACTCGCTATCCTGATATGGGCCACTTAGCTCCCCATAGACTTCCCCCAGTGGTGTCAGGGCAACCAGTGTACACTTGAGGGCCTATAAGTGCCTTGAAGGTGCTAGTGCTGGGGCTACTGAAATAGATGCAATAGGATTCCACCCTCAGGGTGCTGAAATCACTGAGGGCAAGCGTGGGTTGGTGGAGGGGCAGTAAGTCCTACTTTCAAATTCCAACTCTGTCATTTAACTAGTTGCAGGAGTTCAATCTTGTTGACCTTCAATTTCCTCACCTGTAAAATGGGGATAATAATACCTTGGGTGAAAAGAGATATTTATGTGTAAAGTGCTTAGCATAGTGAGTGGCACATGTGTCTTCAATAAATGATACCTATTTATCATACAAGGTGGGCGATGCAGTTCCTGAGGTGTGTGCATGATGCTATGGAAACACAGAGGGGGCACAGTTAGCCCAACTTTAAGGAGTTCTAGAAAGACTGCCTGGAGGAGACGACACATGAGTGGAGTATTGATGGTGGATAAAGACGGAAATAGGAGAGAGGAATTCCAGGCAGAGGACAAGCAGCACCTCCTGACAGAGGCAGGTTACCACCCGAGGATTAGCTAAGGATGGGTGGCTAGCCCAGGGCCCACTGCTGCCTGGCTGGAACGGCAACTTCTAACTTGTGCCTTGCTGAGTGTGAGTCCGGCTTTCACCCTGGGATCCAGGGCCTGCAGAACAACAGCTGGTGATGCTGGTTATGTTTCATACAGTCGTTTATACTCAGCCAGGGAAGCAGCTCGGCGCTCCCTCGAACAGCAAACTAGCCCGAGTCTGTCTTTGCTACTCGCACTCATCCCACTGGACTCCTGAGAGCAAGGGGAAGCATGTGGAAATTGTCTAGGGAATGTCCCCTAGTTGCCTGACGTAGGTTTAAAAACCGGAAATAGGGCAATTAGTAAAATATCCTGTGCTCACAGATCATGGCTTTCTCTAGGCCGGGAAAGCAGCTCCCTTCTTTTATGTATGTCTTGCTATTGATGCCCTTTAGATGGTTTCTTCGGGACCACGTTGTTATGCCCAAGTTCTAGATGGGGCAATTAAATACTGACAGTCGGGCTGTTATTTTAGTTGCCTGTGGAAACAGAATTTACAGTGCTCGCTTGTCCTTTTCAATTTTCCCCTAATGGAGCCGTTTCCTCCTTTCACCTTGGAGGAAGCAGCACCTTGGTGGTGGAGGGAGCCTCTCACTGGGCTGGCTTTTGCAGGGGCCATGGCGTCCCTCTGGATGAAAGGCTCAGCGGAACTCCAAGTCATTATCGTGATCAAGGACGAAGGAACCGTTTCAGCGTGTAAATGCAGATGCTCTCTTGGTTTCTGTGATAGATGTGTTCCCAGTGCCAGTGCAGCAGTGTGTTGAATTCTTTTTAAAATCTGAAAGACCTGCAGGCTCTTCTCTCCTTTTCGTAAATCCATTTCCCCGTTGAGATGAAAAATGTAATACTTTTCAGCTTACTTTAGACTTTCTTCAAAAGTATTTCTGGAAAAGGATCCTTCATGTGGAGCATATGAAAACTGTCAGAGGATAGGAGAAAGGGAGGTTTTAAAAACACACTAATGGACAGCCATTATGCCATGGGGAGGTCCCCCGGAGAGCAGAAAAATACAAGCTGGGGAAGTCGGGGTGGGAGTGAGTGGGGAGCGGAGCATAGAGCCTATGGGTTAACAGACGAACACAGTCCAGAGATAGGAAAAACTGGGTGTGTACGTTAGTCCCCTTATCTGTGGTTTCACTTTTCACAGTTTCAGTTACACGTGGTCAACCGAGTCTGAAAATAGGTGAGTACAGTACAATAAGATATTTTGGTCAGGGGGAAAGAGAGAGAGAGCAAGACTACATTCACGTAACTTTTATTACAGCATATTGTTATGCTTGTTCTATTTTCTTAGTTGTTGTTATTCATTGCTTACTGTGCCTAATTTACAAATCACACTTTCTCATAGGTGTGTAGTAGTCAGCATGGGGTTCAGTGCTATCCTCAGCTTCAGGTTTCCACTGGGAGTCTTGGAGTGCATCCCCTGCAGATAAGAGGCGACTATTGTAATAAGTGGGGAAAACAAGAATGGCCAAAATAAAGGACACTGTCAAGGTTTCCCTTTCCGAGTGCCAGAGAACATCAGTTTTGTAGTCTGACAGGTGGAGTTCAAATGCTGACGTTTGCATTTGCTAGCCGTGACATTGGACAAGTTAGGTTTTGTGTGATTCAGTTTCCTTGCCCAGAAAATTGTCATAAAAATGACTTCTTCGTAGAGTTTTGAGCTAATTAAATGTAGTCATGTATGTAGAGTGTCCATCTTGTTCTCTAGTATACAGTAAATATTCAGTAAGTGCTAGCTTTTCTTCTTGTTATTATTATAGTAATTCTTGCTGGCATGAGGAGATAGGTGGCATCATGGATGGCTTTTGAGCAGGTGGCCAGTCTCAATTCCCATCCAAGTAAGTATGTGCATGCCTTTCATCTAGCCGAATGGCACCCTTCTCTCTGGCAGGCGGCAGATTAGCACACCGAATCCCATCACCGAGATGTCCTGGCATACATCCTGGGCTCCTCTGTGAAGTGTTTGCCATGGCCTCGAGCCCCTCAGGTTGAGTGCACTTGTCTGCAGAGGGCTGTGTTCTATAGCAATAGAGGACCCATGAAGGAAGTCTTGTGATTCATTTTTCATTTCATCATTACTTGCCTTGCCTCTATGCCAAGGCTGGGAAGCAATGGGCCAGAGGTTTGGGCTATGAGCAATTCTGAATCATGTGGAGAATATGAAGGAAAATGAGAAGTTTAAAAATACTCCATAGGAAAGAAATGGTAAACAACATGGTTTCTTTTGAACTTTCCCAATTCAACTTCTGGTGTCATAAACCTCTGCAGGGGTGGCTAAGGGCTGGGACAAAGGCATGTCTGTTGCAGACGTCCCCATAACTCCCGGAGCAAATCTCTTTCTTCCCCTCCTAAATAACTCCAGAACATTACATGGCATTAACAAGTTTCCCAGGACAGGAACTTCTAGTTTATTACTTGCTCACATTGTCATCAGAAATTAATTTTGTCCCTGAAAGACAAATTGGCTGGTAGCTTACGAAGTTAAATGGAAAGAACAAGTGCGCATCTGTTTCTTCTGCATTTTGTCTCCTTGGTGTCTTACATATAAATGAATCAGAGTGTTCAAACTTAAATTAAGATCTTTGGCTAGATAAACAGTTAAAACTGGTTCCCATAGCTACCTCTCACACATAGCTGTGATTGCATTATAATCCCCTAGTAATCAGCTCTAAATGAAAGAAAGATGATAAGGGTGCTCTTTTCAGTTTTCGGTACTGATTTTTATTAGCTCTCAATCAGTCCGGGACTACTCTGTCTTTCATCACATTGTGGTAGTGTTTGTAGAATCATTAGAGTAATAAAGTGTAAATCTTACTGAGGTGCATTTTTCTTGAGGTGTTTTATATAACGAAAACTCTGAAGATTACACTGGCTGGTACAAGGAAGATTTGTTTCCGCGACGAAAGTAAGAATGTAATGTATGCTATATTCATTTAATCTTTACCAGAGTCAAAACCTAATGAATTATCCGGCCTAGGTAAAGCAACCGCCGCAAAAAGCTCTTGGACTTAACGCGGCCAAGTATTGCCCTAATATAGATTTGCATGTATTTAGCTAGTTTCTAATTTGGCTTGTTATCCTTCTTCAATACTCTTCCAGTGTAAAGCCCTCACATCTACAAGTGCATTACCCACAAAACCGCAAGCTTTGCTAGTCCCAGTGTGATTTCTTTAGCAAATAACTGTAATCCAATAAAACATCATGTCCCACCAACATTGAAGTATTTATTGCGGAATAAATTTCAGTTTTAAAAAGTGTGCTTGCCCCCCTTCATTCTCATGTATCATAGAGTGACCAGTCCTCTCAGCTTCCTTTGGGCTGGGGATCACTAAGTGGGGAAAAGTGGCAACAGGAGATAACAGCTCTCTGATACCTCTCTCCATTTGTTCTGGATTTTTCTAGGCCCGTCCAAGAGACGGTAGTATGGAAAAGAACTGTGAGTTTTCCAAAATGTGGGATTTTTCAGATTTTGCAGGTGTGCTACACATTTGCAGTTAACAGAATACTTAATCCTGATGGGCCTTTCCCTTCCCGTAGGCTTTATTATAGCTGGAATATGTGACAATGCATCATACCTATAAAAATGCCTGCTTGTTTTAAATGTTGGATTTTATGCATTTTATATTTATATTAGGATGAGAGTGTCCTTATATTTTAGTGACAGACATTTACGCTCGTCCACAGGGTAAGAAACGATATAATGTAGCAGTATGTAGTCTCTGCAAGAGTTTATAGCAGTGGTTTTATATTTAATTTTAAGTTACTATTTTTTAAAGAAAGATTTTGCCTGAGATAATTATTACGGTTCCCATGCTCACACGGTGATAATGTGCATCTTTGCAATAAGCAGAGTGTCTGAGTCTTTCAGGTAGTCAGAGAGTCAGCTGGTGGCACTGTGAAGATTTTCACCAGGTATCTTTTTGGTTTATACCATTAGGTGTAAAAATATGTGTAGGATTTGACCTGCAGATAGAATTTTTAGAGAGCAAGAGGAAGAAATCACTTGATAAGGATGGATCAAAATGATAAAGGAAATTTTGTTTTCAGGGTTTTTCTTTTTAACCCTTATATACCCTTGAAAGAGACCTCACTTGTTATTTACTACTTATATTGAAAAATGTAAAAGCCTGAATACACGCATTGGTTATCTCTCTCTCTTTTTTAAAGAAAGCAAATAAAATATTTTGCTGATGATGGCGCTTTTTGTATGTGTTTGCATGTTGGTACTTAAATGCAATATGTCTGGAAGATGTTGCTATTTCACACTACACGCACAAGAAAGAGTAAATTGTAGGTCCTGATTATCAACAGATAACAAGACATACTGTATATAAATAAGTGCTCGGCATCAAAACCCATTATTGGATTAGCTATATAATCATGTCTCAGGCTGTAAGTCTGTGCTGACAAATGAACACTTTTCATTTGGCTCAAGGTCCTCATCAGCAACGGAACTAATTTTACATTCTCACCCATTAAGTGAATAAGATGTGGAAAAAGCTGTCTGCTTTTTGAAGTGTAAATTTGCTGCTACAGGCTGTGCAGACCAAAGCGCTTTTGAAGCAGGCAAATGAGATCATCTCTAGGGACATGTGAACCTCACAAAGTTTAGGTCATTTCTGTTGAAGGGACGGGGCGTGCGTATGTGTGTTCACCAACGTTCATACTGTGTAGGTAGCTATGTACCTTGGGCTGTGTGGGTGTTCTTGGACATAGATGATGAACGATTTGTATAAACCTGGGAGAGAATTGGGAGCACTGTCTTCCTGTTTTCTAGAAACCAAGGACCCAGAGAATCTCTGTGAAGCCTGAGACGGAACCATCAGGGGTTAGCTTGTTAGACAGTCAGGATCTCAGCCCTCTGAGAAGAATAACCAACCCTGCGAAGGAGCAACAGTGGCTCTGCACCTTAGTTGTTCTTGGTGACTTTAATTCTTCTCTACACTCATGACTCCACGTTTAAATCTCTAGAGCAGACCTCTCCTTAGAGCTCCAGATCCTTAGATGCAACTCTCTACTTGGTATATCTATCTGGATGGTTCATGCATATCTCAAACTTAACATTGCCCCAAATAAAACCACGGGAGTCTACCCCAAAACATGTCTCTAACTCCCAATTCCTCTTCCTCTCCTAAACTGCATCAACATCTTCCTCCTTGCTCAAGCCAGAAACTGAAGTGTCATCTTTGCTTCACCCATTTCCCTCGCCAGTGAAATACAATCTATCAGCAGTCATGCTGGTTTTATCAACACAATCTCTCCTGGGACATCTAGCCCAGGCCCACATCAACTCTCACGTTGGGAGCAGTGACCCTAGTCTCCAGATCTTGCCTCTGCACCTTCACGCCAATCACCCCTTCTTCCCATCCATACTTAGCAGAAACTAATCTTAAAATGTGGGTGTTATGGGTTGAATTGTGTCCCCACCCCAAAATTATATGAACTTGTAACCCCTAGTACCTTAGAATGTATCCATATTTGGAAATAGGGTTATTGCAGATGTAATTAGTTAAGATGAAGTCATGCGGAATTAGAGTGGGCTCCTATCCAATATGACTGTTGTCCTTATAAAAAGAATGCCACTTGGAGAGAAAGAGCCTTGTACAGAGAAAAGATGATGTGAAGGAACAGTTAAGCACCATCTGCGAGTAGTGCCAAAGATTGCCAGCCAACCACCAGCAGCTAGGAGAGGGGCCTGAAACTGATCTTCCCTTGGAGCCTGCAGGAGGAAATGACGCTGCCAATACCTGGATCTTGGATTTCTAGCCTCCAGAATGATGAGACAGTAAATTTCTCCTGCTTAAGTCACTCAGCCTTGGTATTTTGTTACGGCAGCCCTAGCTAACTAATACAGTTGGATTAGGGGTCCCTTCACTTCTTAAAGGCCCGATGGCTTCTCATTTCATTCAGAATCAAACTCAAATGCCTCCTATCGTGACCTATAAAACTTCATGATCTGGCTCTGGCCGGCTTCTCCAGTTTCACCTCTCACTCATGCTTCCCTCCTCATCTTCAGCCACACTGGCAACTCTCTGTTCCATGGTCACGCCGAATGCTCTTTTTCCCAGACCCTGCACACACTGGTGGGCCGGAGTGCCCACCACCACCACTCCCTTTGTGTGGCTAACATCTCAGCCTTAGAGTCTTAATTTACATGTCACCATTCCCCACTCCTGCTGTTATGCTCTGCCTTGGCCCCATTTTTCTTTTATAATTATCATTAAATGTGTTTCTCTTATATTCTTGCATACTTTCTTTCTTTGGTCTAGTCTCTGAGGTCCACGAGACACATCATTCTGATTCATCAGTGTGTCTCTTGTGCCTAATACAGTGCCTGGCACACCCTGGATGTTCAATAAACATGTGTTCAGTGGGTGAATGAGTGGAAGGTGTCTAGGAAGCCCCTCTCCTCAAGTCTTGTGGCTGCTGAATTTATTGTCACATAAGCCTTTATCTTTTTGGTGACTGTTTGGAAAAGGATGAATTTTACATGGGAAGCGTCCTTTGATTTCTCCTTATGTTGGAAATGTCTGGATCACTTCACATCCTTAAGGTTTTATGTCTGGAATTGGGGTACCCGACCAAGAATCTAGATGTAGCAATACCACAGGAGAAATGGGTGATGGGTCAGGTCTTTGCCCACTAATTGCACCAAGATACTTGTGAATCTTCTCCCATAAAAAAATGTGGCCTCTTGGCAGGCCAAAGAGTACATTGCTGTATAGAAATACTCCCTGGTCTCAGCTTTTGCCAAGTTGAAAAATAGGAAGTTGTGTGGGTGAGTATGGGGGAGACTGCTAGCTATCCACCAAAATCTGTTTTTCTTTCTTCCTGGGCACACAATTAAATTATATATCCCAGCACCCCAGCAGTTAGTTGTGGTCACACGACTGAGTTCTCTCCAGCGGTTTGTGGGCAGAAGTGCTGGGTACTGTTTTCAGGCCCAGCCCACTGAAAACCTCCCACATGCACTGCCCATGATCTTTTCCCTCTGGGTGGTGGGGCCGTCAATGCCTAGGCAACCCTAGAAACCATGGTTGAAAATGGAAAACCACCACTAGCCTGGATCTCTGAAGACCGTATGGAGAAAAGCCTCCCTTCAGCCCTGAACTGACCAGGTGATCCTGGTGAGCACTTTGTTTGAAGCCACTGCAATTTCAGGGTCTATCTGTAACTGCAGGCTAGTCAATCCTAACAGCATCATGACCTCTTCTTTAGGAAGCTGGCATTCATGAGAGGGGTGAAACCAGCAAACACCGAGTTGCTGACAAGGCCGGCTAAAGGAGACGGGCTTGAGGAGGGAGGGGAGTGGATTGTTAGAACTGACTCAGGCAGGAACCTCTTCTCTCTCATGCACCACACAAAAAGGGTTTTGGAAAGAAATCAGGTAATAACTCATTCTTTTAACACTCTGTGAGACAAGAGAGATCAATGAAAAGATGACATCTGTGAGTGTCTTGCCGTGTTCTACTACAATCCCTGGATGCTGTGCCACTCCCGATTAGCCCTGTGTCCTTTCTGGCCATGACCCCTCTTGAAACCATGGCAAAAGCTTTTAAGCCAACAATAGGGAGATCAAATTTGTGAGGTGAGCACGCAGGGCCTAGAAGGGGAAGAAAGGGCAAGTACACTTTAAATGATATTCTGATATGTTTGGTATCTTCTGAATGGTTATATCTGCCAGGAGGGTGGTGACTGTGTCTTATTGATCCTTGTATCTATCCCAGTCCAGTGCTTGGTAGATCTTATGTGCTTAATGAATGTTTGAAAAATGAATTAATACATTATCTCATTTGTGTGTCACAAAAACCTTGTGAGGAGATAAGACTTTATTGCAGACATTGCTGTTTGCCTAATGGGGTCAGAACAATTCCTGTTTCATTTTCCTCTTTCCAGTACATGGGAGACTACACTTTCAGTTGGGGAGGGCCACTCACTGGTTCTGTCCAAAGAAGTGTGAGGGAAAATGACCTCTCCAGCTTCTCCCTCTGCTGCGGGAGTAAACCTGAGGCCTTGTGCTGATGAGGTGGAGCCTCTGTCAGTCTGATCCTGAGTCACTCTGTGGAAAAAGAAAGAGCCCTTCATTGACTTGTGCTGGGCATGTAGTGTGAGCAAGAGATGTTTCTATTGGGTTAAGCCATCATGCATGTTACACTCCAGCATGGCCTAGCCCGTGCAAACTAACATACTTACCCAATGGCAACTTTCCCCTTTTCATTTTACATGCACAGAACTTCAAATTTTGCCAGTTCTTCTCTGGATGGCCATCTGCTCCACAGGAGGCCAGGCCTCTCCCAGTCTCAGGGGTGAAATGTGGTTGGTCTCAGACGATCACGGTGACCTTGATCCACTCAGCCAGTGATGATTTTAGGGGTAGGTGTGTAAGCTGGGTCTGGCCAAGATGACATCTGGGGAACTCTGTTGGGGAACCTTTTGGGGAAATTTTTTCTTACACGTAGACCAGGAGACAAAAATGCTTTGTTTTTGTGCCCAAGGGAATTATTTTGGGAGGACATGAGGCTTGGAGCTGCTACAACTGACCTGTGGCTGTAAGGGGAAATACCAACACATAGAAGGTGGCAGACTGGGAAAAGACACAATTCTCTTCAGATTTTTTAAGTTGAGTATTCTGTTTCTTGTACCTCAGAGCAACCAAACAGTTATCTCCAATTTATCAATGAGAAAAATGAAGTTCAGAGAGTATAAATGACCTGCCCAAAGCCTCTTGGCTTATAAGTAGGAATCAGGTCTTCTAACTTGGAGTTTTCCTCTCTTTGCATTATTCTAGGGACAGCAATAGTTTTTTCTCATCTCCAAACAACAGATTGGATGTACCTGCCTGGCGAGTTGTGTTGGGAAGGGTTTTAAGACCACATCCAAAAAGAAAGAGGGTTTTGGTTGATTAGCGAGTTCATGGGCATAAGGTAGGACTGTGCTTTTTCTCATGACTGCAGTATCCCACGGTATTTCTGGATTATCTTGACGGTGGGAGGGATGGTGTAATAGTTATCTATTACTGAGTAACAAATTTAGCAGCTTAAAAAAAAACAGGCATTTACCATCTCAGTCTCTGTGGGACGTGGAAATACAGACGTGGATTAGCTGAGCGCTTCTGTCTCAACATTGGCTATGTGGTGGCGATCACTGTGGAGCTGGGGCCACATCCTTGTCTGTATCATCAGCTGGGGGAAGTATCTACTTGCATGCCCACTCGTGCGGTTATTGGTGGGATTGTGTTTCTCATGGGTTCTGGGACAAAGGGCCTTGGTTTTTCAGTGGCTGTTCCTTAGGTTCTTGCCACCTGGAGCTCATCATGGGACAGCTTGCCCTGTGGCAGCTGCTTTCCTTAGTGTGAGCCAGCAGGTGAGAGAGGGCATCCAGGAGAGGAGACATAGCCTTTCTGCAGCCCAACCTCAGAAGGGCCATCCTGTCACTTGTGCAGTGTTCTACCCCCGACAAGTGACAGATGGAAAACACATGCGGTGACTTCTTCTGTTACCATTTCTGTCATTGTCACGGTTGGCTATTTTGCCTCAAAAGTTGTGATTTCTCTTCTCGAAGCTCATTCTCTTTCTGTGCATTTGAGCAATAGTACGAGGGCCTGACTCATGTCCTCTTTCCATGTCAAGGGCTTGAGTTTATTATAATTAGTAATTTTAGTTCATAATAACTGATAATCTTAGAAAAGAGTACCCCAGGCAGTGACTGCCGGTGGCATTGGTGTGCTCCCTCTCACTCCTGTCCAGTCTTGGTCACATCACACATGTGCCCGTTTTGAAATCGAACATGACCAAGGCTCCCTTCGCTGACTCTCTGGCCTCCTTCCCATGCAGGACATGGCTGGAGGCTGAACTTAAATCTTTTCTGCCTCTGGGAATTTGCCTGTTGAGAGAGGGCACAAGAAAGGAAAGGAGAAAGGAAGGCACCTGTGAGGGCAAGGCACCAGGCGTACAGTTTGGGGAGAAAAAGAAACTCTTTCAGAGACTCCAGATAAGAAAAAGATTGAAGTTGAATGGGTTAATGTTAATCAAGGGGGCTGAACAGTTGTGGGACTTTTACTAGCCTATCAGGGTGGATAAGACGAGGGGAAGAAAACTGGACTTTCAATAAAGGGAGGCAGATTAAATTAATCATGACAGGAAAATGAGCAAGAAATGCTTTCACATTGTTATTTAATAAGAAAAATGTGTAATTAACTGATAAAAATAGTTTTTGCAAGAAGCAGGCAGTTAAATAGTTTATAAAGCCAGCCAGGCCCAATCCTCAGCATCCCTGACTGTTAGCAATCAGAATGCTTTTTATATGGTGTCTTTCTTTGGAAACGCACAAACCATCTCACCACAGACATTACCTCATTTGCTTCACAGCCTAATGAATGCTTTATGGCTGAGAAATGGTGGAGGAAGCGACTGAGACTGAAGAGATGAAGAAACTGAGGCACACGGGGAGACACGGATGTGGCGTTCCCAGCAGTACTCAGGTTTTCTCCTTCCTAACCTCCTGCCCTTGCGTTGTGTTTTAGGCATTGGCTAATGAATTTAAATGAAACAATTGCTCGTGTCGGCCAAAAGCTGCATAGAGGAACCTGGGCTGTGTATTATGGCTGATATGATACTAGTCTTCCGAACGGAAGGTGGGGGTGGGAAGAGATCCTGGCATTTGCCATCTGGTAAGCCTGTCTTTAATCCTCAGTAAAGTAATGGAATGGAGATGAGGAAAAAAATGTGTAAGAATCAAGAGCATAATGCCACCATGAGCAAGCAGCTGTCTGGATTTTTAAAGAGCAAATTCCATGAGACAAATTTAATTGCATTTTTTAATAGAATTAAAAAAAAAGTCCACAACATTAGTGGGTGAAGGAAATGAAATGGATGCATCCAGAAATCTCACTTGAAAGATGAATTCAGCGGGGCTGGTTCTGAGCTGTCTCCTGTATTGAAACCCGGCTGGAAGGCCACGTGAGCAGCGGTGGGCGGCCGTGGAGTGACTGGGAGATGGTGGCCAGTGGCGTGCTTCTGGCAGGCTCTGAGATGGGCCGGCGCCTACAGAGCATCATTATTAATGACTTGCAGGAGGTGATGAGCAGAACATTAATTAAACGTGCACATGTGGCCAAGTGGGAAATTGGCGGCGAAAACACCAGAGAGGCAGGCACGTAATACCCAGGTACTTGTTTTTCAGCCTTTGTGATCTGGCCTGTGAGGCTTGACTTTGCCTCCCCTGCTCTTTCCCTGCTGTCTTGGGCTTGAACTAGATTTTTGCACGGTGCCACAGGGGAAGTGGCAGAGGAGCTGCCCTTTAGAGCAGGCTCACAAATCCCCTTGCCAAACACTAGGATGAGTACAAGTTGCACCTCTAGCCTGATGTGCTGAGAAAGGAAGCCTGCAAAAATTAATATTGATATTAGTAGAGTAATGAAGCAGCTGCAGAGCTGGTTTGCAAACGTCTCGCCCTGTTTTGTGGCATGTTTACATCTGCAAAAGGGAGAAGCAGCAAGAGATGTGGGGATGCGGAGGCGTCTCCTCTGAACCGTCTTTAGGGGAGTCTGTCAGTCTAGCTCATCTTTGCCGGAGAAACCTGGATGATTTGACTTCTGAATACATCCAGGCATTTGGAAATTAGGTGACTGGCCCCAAATCCTTAAAAATGCAATACCGTTGAAGTGAAGGCTGAGCATTACAAAGTTTTCACATTCAATCAACATTTAGTTCTCTACTTAAGAGAACATCCCTAATAACTCCATTAGTTTGGCTGGTCGCTTTGTCACGACTGGGTCTTGGCACTGTTCTTATTGGAACTTACATTTATTTGAAAATTACTCTGCTGCCAAAGTAAAAGGAATAGCTCCAGGAGAATGCAAGCTCCTTGCTCTGCAATATCAAGTACTGCGTGTTCCGAGATGGTAGATTATCTTCTGTATTTTATTTAATTTGAGAGCCTTTCGCCAAACCCTGTATCAACAAGGAGAAGTCTGTAATGGGGAAGGTGACACCGGCCAAAGCTATGGCATTTGGAAATTGTACTGTGGCCAAGCAAGTGTTTAGGAAGAAGGATAAAAACACCACCCCCACCATGACACCAACAACAATAACGACAATAATGTGATTCCCAGCATTCACTGGTTGCTTCAGGCATTATCTAAACTGTTTATACAACAATGCTATGGAGGTAAGTATTATTATTGTTCCTGTTTTACAAATGAAAAGATTTATCAGAATTGAGACAAGAGCTTCCAGAGGGCAGTGTAAACGTCAGAGAGTGCAGCCTGAGTCTCAAGCCTATTGCTCCAGCATCGTGCCCATCACTCAACCTTGAACCACAGTTGCTTGGATGGGAGATTTCATGCCTAGGATAATGGTTCTAGAGTCCAGGGCCTGACACTGAAATGCTACTCTTTAGTTATTTGTTTAATATTTTTTAGAGAAGTTGAGGTTGGCTTGAGGGATGTGCAGTGATGAAGGAATGGTGGTAGCATTCTGCCTGCTTTCTACGCTTACAAACAATTCATCTCTGGTCCCAGACTTGCATAATCTATCCAGGAAGGCAAAAGATCTGAGTTGTCTGGATCTACTCTCTTGAGAATGTATGTCAGTGACCCTCTGCTGTTACTTAAGCATGCTCCCTTTGAGTCTCACTTCCCACCTCTGGAAGTCTATCAAGGCATTTGTTCCAATGATACATTGCATGCAGCCTTAGGGGACTACTGATATATTCAATTTTCTCCATATTATTTCACTTCCAGTGATTTTGTTTTAGGTCTAAGTGTTAATTTAGCACTCTTTATAGATTGATGCCCCAAGTCACTACCTTGCTGGCCCTGGCAGACCCACATCCACTAAGTCTTTCACTGGGATGGCAGGAAGTAGGTATTATAGGATTGCACTGTGTGAACAAACAACTTCAGGTCAGGACAGAAAATCTCTCAATGATGACAAAGCCACTTTGGCCTCAAAGCTGATATTGGATATTTTAGACACCATGCCATGGGAAGGCAATCAGAGATTTTTGTCCCCAGTTCCCAGTTACAGATTGTATTTTGCAATAATATCCCCATCCCACACATCTTCTAAAGTGTGACTTTATACTTTGCTATTTGAGAAGAACCTAATATCCTCCTTTGAATCTGGGTTGACCTTATGACTTGCTTAGACTCAATAGAATGAAGGGGAAATGACACCATGTGACCTCTAAGATTAGGTTAGAGAAGGCGGTAAAGCTCCCCATAGAGTCTCTCGAGACACTTTTTCTAGGAGAAGTCAATGTCATACAACTAGTCCAGCTGCCCGGAGACCAACATGCAGGAGAGGACAGGTGTAGTTGTTCTCATCAGCAACCACAATGGAGCCCAGCCTTCTAGCTATCCTTAAGGTACCAGACATGTGAGTGAAGCCATCTTGAAACTACATACCCTTATGCCAACTAAGTGCCGCTCAATAACCTCAGTTGACTTTACTAGGAGTAGATGAATCGTCCAACTGAGCCCTGCTTGATTCCTGACCTGACAATTCATGAGACACAATAAAATGGTCATTGTTTTAAGTCAGTAAGTTCTAGGGTAGTTTGTTACATAGGACGGAGACTAGAACATCTCTTACCACTCATATTTAATTCCATTCAAATCCTCTACATCATATAAAACCAAAAAAAAAAAAAAAAACATTTTATCCTGTATTGGGAAATAAGCTGACTTTGGCTTGCATCATCATTGCCCCCTTATTAACATGTCCCTTAATAAAAAATTGTGTTTATTTCATCTATGATTTCCTATCTTGCTTTCTAGTCAGTAGAATTGGCTTGGTGTGGAACCAATATTTTTACATGATCTGTGAAAACACTCATGAAAATTCTTTATGCCCCATAGTATAGTCTAGACAAATTAATCAGATTTTTTAAATGGCATAGATAAAAATACCAGGCTCAGAGCCGTAAAGATTCAATTGCTAGAAAACAGTTGGATTAGAAAATTATTTTCTGAGTTCAGGACTGTTTGGAGTTTCACCAAATTTGGAAGACCACTGAAGGACACCAGGCTTTGCAAATAAGGTTGCCAGCTATGAGGGAGCCCATATGGAAATGACTCCCTCAGAATGTGGGGCATTTTAGTAGAACTGTTTTTGTGAGTGGATTAGCATTCATTTTTCTAATGGGGAAATCTGTGGGGGATGATAGTTCTTTTCTGACTGAGAAGAAGGCCTTTTTGACTTCTCACTCTGTGCCAAAGCTGCCTTCTCCGAAACTGGGATTAACATCACCTAAGAAGGGCTCTTAGGCAGAGTCCCAGTAGCTCTTAAACAGCAGTCTCTTCCTTTCCTGTTCTTTGGGTCCCATGTCTTAGTCATTGTTTTTCCATTCTCTCTCCCTTTCTCCCCCCACCACACCTTTCCTTTTGCATCCATCCCCTTCTCCTGTGCATCCTCCTAAATTTTCTTTTTCCTGTCAACTCCCCTTCCATCTCTTGAGTAGGGGAGACACCAGAAAGGGAGCTCATGTGTGCAAGGCAATTGTCTTGTGGGGTGCTGTGCTAGAAGCTTTATAGATGTGATTAGGTTTTAGCTCCTGACAAGCCTTTGAGCTAAGTGGTATTGTTCCTGTTTTTTCAGATAAGGAAACTGAGTCCCAGAGGAGTGGAGTACCTTGCTGAAGTTCACCCAGCACCTCCTGGAGTTGAGTATGTTTCTAGAACTGTCTGTTTAAAAAACCACTCTCTTTTCATTGGCGGTTTGGAGGAGAACTTCATTTATGGCACATAGTTATATTTAAATAAACAGTTTAGTAAATGATAGAGTGTTCTTCCACACTAAGGGTTTGATCATTTCAATAAATCCTTTGTTGTCTTTATAAAGTCTAGAGTTAAACAAACAACACAGAGCACAATATCCAGGTTTTGTCAAGTTTCTGGTGAACATAACGGGCAAATCTACAAGCTTTCTTTAACAAGGTTTATTTCCATCTGAGAGAGCTGGAGAGCTGTGTGTTACACTAACGATACAGGAGCTTAAGGAAACGAGTATCTATCACAAGCTTCAAAATGTATAGTATAGGCTGGGTGTAGTGGCTCACACCTATAATCCCAGCACTTTGGGAGGCCCAGACAGGTGAATCACTAGGTCAGGGGTTCAAGACCAGCCTGGACAGCATGGTGAAACCCCATCTTTACTAAAAATACAAAAATTAGCCAGGCATGGTGACAGACACCTGTAATCCCAGCTACTCGGGAGGTTGAAGCAGCATAATTGCTTGAACCTCGGGGACAGAGGTTGCAGTGAGCAGAGATCGTGCCACTGCACTCCAGCCTGGGTGACAGAGTGAGACTCCATCTCAAAAAAATATGTGTAGTATCAAAATGGCAGTACCCAGGGTATAATAAGTGTCCAGTAAATACATGTATATATTACACACACACACACACACACACACACACATATATATATAGAGAGAGAGAATGGGAGTATGTGTCTCACTCTGTCACCCACAATGGAGTACAGTGGTGTGATCTCGGCTCACTGCAGCCTCAACCTCCCAGGTTCAAGCAATTCTCCCACCTTAGCCTCCCAAGTACCAGAAACTACAGGCACATGCCATCATGCTTGGCTAATTTTTGTATTTCTAGTAGAGATGAGGTTTTGCCACATTGACCAGGCTGGTCTCGAACTCCTGACCTCAAGCGATCCACCCACCTCGGCCTCCCAAAGTGCTGGGATTGCAGGCGTGACCCACCATGCCGACCTGATAAGTATTTATTGAAGAAATAAATGATTATTATTACAATTTTTACTTTTTTGTTTTTGGGTGGGGCATAGCTGATGTTTTAGTTTCTGCTGATTTTGTGACTGTACACCCCACTGTGAGTGTGTAGTGGGGTGGGGTGGAAGCATGGAGGGCAAGGGTGGCTGTGTCTGCCTGGAGAATTGTAAAAGGCCAGACCTCAACTTGATCAAACCGTGGTATCATTCTGGACCTCGATTTTCTTATTTGAAAAGTAAAAGTTGGAGTGAGATGATCTGGGTTCCTCTGGTTCTGTATGTGACCATCGAAAGTCTTATATGGAGACAGAGATATATTATTCAATGTGGAATCTGGGAAACTGGTAGCAAGAATGCCGAGTACAATCATACAGTAGGATTTTTAATCCAAACATTATTTATCCAGCACGAATCAAAAATGCACTGAAAGGATTTAAAAAAATAAAGAGCAAACTGAGAAACTGCCAGAGTATAAAACAAGCGATTTTCCTCTCTAGCTCTTACAGACTCATTCTACCAGCTGGGGGATTTACAGGTGTTAAAATTGCCCCTGAAAGGAGCCTTTTTATTTCCTGGGGTGATGGAAATATATTGATAATTACAGGGGGAAATGAGGTTTTTTAATAAAACAATTAAAAGGGCTTAGTGTTTAAATGAAGGAGAGTGTAATTTTCCTTTATCTATCGTTAAATTGATGTTACAAGCTATTACAAGAGTTTAGTGAAGACTGATTTTCAAATATAATCCATACTTATGTGGAGAGTCAGAGAGGAGGTGGGAAAAGCTCAGTTTCCACACAGGCGCGCGGGCACACCCACAAAGAAACACACACACATACACACACACACATCCCTCAGGGGTTTCTTAATTTAAAAATTATGAATACTCAAATGGTGACCAAGGAGTGGCAGAATATGGAATTAGGGGCATATGGGGAACTAAAGGAGCAATCTCTTTTTCCTGTGAAGAGGCTATTCTTGATTTAGTGAGAATGCTGTACAATATTTCCTTTTTTTAAATTTGTAAGTGCATGACTTAATTTGCAAGCACCAATATGTGACATCTGAGCAGATTTGAGACTATTGTCAGAATTGTCAGAGGCATCCTGGCCAGTCACATGCCTCCTGATGCACCATTCTCTTCCCAACTCTGTGCCCAGGGGCATCACATTGGACGATTTCAAACTGAAATCGTCCAGGGTGGTAGTACTGACATCATGGAAATCAGCAAATGATACAAATCAGGGGTCTGGTTGTGATTTAACCATAATTGTTAGTATATATTTATCAACACATCACTGATCACAGTGAAATAAAACTTACAATAAAATTAATGGGACATAATACATTTGTTATTGTTTGCGATGATAATTAAACCTAAAAGATTCATATCCACTTGTATGCAGAACCAGCTTCAGCTGCCCTTTACTGAGCCCCTCCTATGTGTCAGACCCTGTGCCTGTTATAGATTGTCTCTAGTCCTCGTAAGTGTCCTGTGAGGCCAGTGTTATTGTCTACATTTGATAGGTAAAGAAACGGAGACTCAAACAGAGTCAAAAAATTGCCCTGTGGCCACACAGTTAGTTAATTGTTCAATCAGAACTAGAACCCAACACTCCCCACCTGCATTCCCCAACACTCCCCAGCTTCATTCCCCAACACTCCCCACCTGCATTCCCCAACACTCCCCACCTGAGTGAACACAGTGTTGCTGAGATCAGCTCATGAGGTTGCAGGGAGGGGATGATGCTGAGCCAAATTAAAAACCATCAATGCCTGTTGCAAGACTCAAGGATCTCAAAGTTCGGAGGCTGAGCTTCACCTCATTTCTGCAGTAGGCCCTGCCTGTGAAGAGTGTCAGATAAGACGCCAGCATCCTAGAAGGCCTAGATTCGCAGCTACACTAGTGGTGAGTGCTTGTGAGTTTCCACAGCGTTGAGAAATAGTTCTGCTGGCTTAGCTCCGGAGAAAGATTTTCTTGCTGCCCTTGCCTTGATGTCTTTTTCAGAGGGGTTTTCTTGCAGACACCCAATGACTGGTGTTTCTTCTCCTTGAACTCCCTCTCTCTGTTCCTCTTACTTTCCTTATTTGGCCATCTGTGCAGCCCGTGTCTTAATCTACCTGTTCAGTCCCTGCTTGCCCTCCCACTCTCTTACCTAACTCCATCTTTGTACCAGTGGCATCTCAGCAGAACACTCCCTCTTCCCATGTTCTCAACAGTCCCAGGGTTTTCCAGGGTAACAGGATAGAGAACATTTTCTTATTCTAATAATTGACAACAGAGTTTCTTTAAGGGAGAGGAGTCTTTGGTTTCGAGAGATGCCTCTTGGGGAAAGGAGCCTGGACTGGCCCCCAGACCCCTGGGCACAGGCAGCTGCTGGGTGTGATAAGTGATGAATGAAATCTAGAAGTGAAAAGAGAAAGTGGAGGGAGAGAGCAGAAACCTGCCTAGGATGGTTCAGTAAAGTTTATAAAACTGCGCAAGAGTTAAGTGAAGGATTTTTACATTTGATTGCAGAAAATGAAGAGAGCCAGATTCCACACTGGGACTGATATATGTGGGACAGAGGTAGCTGGTTCAGAAATTGGAGGTAAAAACCTTGAAAAGAGGACCCTAGGAATTAGCAGCAATCTGGAGGAGAGCTTTGGGTTTCCAAAGGCCACAGAATGGGTGGGAGGTGGATTCTGGTCAATTTTCTTCATACCTACAAAGAGCTGGGAGCCTCTGGCTGGCATCTGTGTTACCCTCAACAGCTACAGCTTCTCCAAACTAACCCAGCCTGCTCTGGTCTTGACTGGCTCAAACCTTCTCTTACACCCTCTCCCCATGTGTCTCCTTGGGCCTTGTGTAGGCGTAGAAGAACCAGCTGATAGTATGGGGATGCTGGTTTGGAAAGATGGAGCACCAGACAGTGGAAGAGAGACAGGGCCTAAGAAAAGGGGGAATCAGTAAAGAAAGCAGAAGCCCCATTTCATAGCCCTCCCTCTGCCATATGAAAGAAAGCAAAACAAATGCATATCCCAAGCCACAACTGACCTCCCCCAGAAAACCATAGAAAACTCACTTTCCAGTGTTAAGCTAAAGGGAGAACAGGCAACGACAGCAAAGTGTGGGTGACCTCGTTGCACATTGCACAAACAGTGAGCTAAGATGGAGTGTTAGACCAAGACAGCAGAAGGTGGCCACAGGGATATTTCATGCCTTTTTCAGTGTTCACAGGTGTACACTAGTGAGAACTCGCATCTTAAATTCTGTCCCTGAGTGTGAAGTTGAAACAGCAGGCCCATTAAAAAGGGCCTTTAAGAGTGCTGTGGAGAGTTGATAAAGGTGTGAGAATCCTGCCGTGACTGACATCACAAAGAGAGAACTTGAGATCCCCTTTCAAGTTGTGGCTGAGAATTTTGAACTGGAATAGCTGGTTTTAAACACTGACGTTATGAATGCTTGGGATGTGAGTAAAACACCTCAAATTCTTCAACCAGCCAATTGTGAATAGAGGAATAATCCCATTTTTTAACGGCTTGCCTTAGTCACTGAAGGTGATTTCCTAAACCCCAGAAAATTGCTACAAACTGTCAGACTGTGAGTGCCACAGCCCTTAGTCAGTAAAATAGTCCCACATAGTAAGAGAACATTCCGATCTCTCCAAAATGGGAATAAAGGCATTCAACAAAATTACTCAGACTTTAAAAACACAATACCATTTCTCACTTTGCGTTAATGTAGTAACAAATTCTGACAGAGGCAATTCTCAAATATGCAATTGTATAAACTTGCCTCCTGAATGGAAAGATTGGAATTTAGGCAGCTGACCCCTGGGGTAGTGTTTCTGATCAAATCCAAGAGAGAGCTGTTTGCCTGTCGTGTCCCAGTCAGTACCACCCTGCCCAGCATCTTTGTTTGCTAAGGGCGTACATATACAGCAAGATCTGAATCAATGAAAACATATCCCATGTCTTTACAGAGTGACCCAGAGAGAACAGTGTTGACACTGACTGAGAATACGATTCAAAGAAATTCAAGGAGATTTACTGGGCTGCCATTTACTAGCTGTAAAATCAGGGTTGTGATAGTCTCTACCTCATAGAATTGTTGGGAGAATCAAATATGATCACTGTCATAAAACTTTAGGCTAGAGCCTGGCACTCAGCAGGTATACAGTATGCCTGTAGGAAATGGTACTAGAACTTTTGTTAATATGTGATGGAAAGTTTCCATGGTGTGGAAAATTTTTAACTGAATTGAACACAGTCCTTTCTTTAAGAATCTCACTGAAAAGAGAGTAGAATAAGACAGATCAGTGGATAATTATGATATACAGCCCATAGTAAATGCAATGTATAATAATAGGAGTAAATATTGGGCATTGCTTTAGGAGACGTGTCAGTGCTCCGAGATGGGGAATCATTAAGAGTGAAAGGGCCATCTACTTGCATGAAGCCTGTGAATGTGAAAGACTAGGTCCTAGCAAGGCCAGGCTTGCCGTTCTGCTGTCTTAATGATGGATGCAGATTCGTGAGCAATTGAATTGAGCCACTGCCATTACTATTGATTGTTGGGATAGAGTTCTTCAGCAGAGCCAGTAGGCCACAGTCTGGGTCGGTGGCCAGACTGACATAGGTTTATGACCTTTCATAGGTTTCTCATGTATCTCACCACACACCCGTCTGCCTGGGGCCTAGGATCAAGCTGGCAGTAAAGGACTTGAGAAAATGAGGCTTGAATTAAGTGACCTCAGATCTAAACCAAATGTGGCTGGAGCCTCTTCCTTCTTTTGAGAAGGAATTTTTGTTGTTGTTACCAGAGCTTTGGAAGCAGTTTAATTAAGGGTGTAGATGTGGAAATGAGATGCATGTAGGGTTCAATAGTAGCTCCTATTGCTTTGCTCTTTGACCCTGAGAAAGTTCCTTATCCACTCTGAACCTCAGTTTGTTGTCTACCAATCAGGGAAAATGAGACCTACCTTATGAGGATTTGGGATTTTGTTGTTCATAACAGTTTTTTTTTAGACATAATTTATATACCATAACATTTACCCTATCAAAGGAATTTCAGTCAGTGATTTTTTTTAGTGTATTTACAGAGTCATGCAACCATCACCACTATCTAATTCCAGAATATTTTCCTCATCCCCGAAAGAAACCCATACCCATGAATATTCCATTCCTCCTTTCCCCTATCCCTCCTAGCAACCACTTATTTCAGTTTCTATGGATTTGTCTATGATAGACATTTCATGTCAAAGAAATCATACAGTATGTGGTCTTTTGTGACTGGCTTCTTTTACTTAACATAATGTTTTTAAGATTCACCCAATCTTTTGCATGTTTCAGTACTTCATTCCTTTTTATTGGTGAATAATATTTCATTGTACAAATATACCATATTTTGTTTATCTATTCATCAGTGGATGGAACATTTGGGTTCTTTTTTTGGTAATTATGGATAATGCTGCCATGAACATTTGTATACAAGCTTTTCTATTGAATATATGTCTTTATATCTCTTGCGTATATGCCTAAAAGGGGAATTGCTGGGACTTAAGGTAACTCTATGTTTAACTTTTTGAAGACCTATCTAATTATTTTCCAAAGCAGGTTCACCATTTACAATCCCACCAACAATAAATAAGAGTTCGAATCTCTTCACATCCTTGACAATATTTGTTATTTTCTGTCCTTTTGATTTGAGCCATCTTGGTGTGAAGTGGTATCTATCACATTATGATTTTTATTTGCATTTCTCTAACAACCAATAATATTGAAGATCTTTCACATGCTTATTGGCCATTTGTATATTTTCTATGAAGATGTGTATTAAAATTATTTGCTGATTTTTAATTGGGTTATTTGTTTATTGTTGAGTTGTAAGAATTATTTATATTCTAGATACAATTTCCTTATCAAATATATGATTTGCAAATATTTATTCCTATTTTATGGGTTCTCTTCACTTTCTTAATAGTGTCCTCTCTTGCACAAAATTTTAAAATTTTCGTGAAGTTCAATTTCTCTATTTTTTTTCTTTTGTAGCTTGGACTTTTTGTGCCCTGTATAAGAAACCATTGCTTTAACCCAAGATTATAAAAATTCAGTCCTATGTTTTGTTCTAGGAGTTTTATAGTTTGGCTCTTACATTGAGGTCTATAATCCATTTTGAATTTTGTGTATGGTGTGAGGAAGGGGTCTACCTTTATTATTTTGTATGTATATGGATATGTTGTTGTCCTGGCATCATTTGTTAAAAAGACTAGACTATTCTTTCCCTATTTAGTTATCTTGGTATTCTTCATTAGGTTTGTAGCAATACATGACATGATCTATGTAAATTTCCTAGTATATGATAAGTTTCAATACATGGTAGCTATAATTTTATTACAGTCAGCTTAAGATTTATGTAAGATGTGCAAATAATAATAGTAATAGCAGGAGCTAACATTTTATTGAGTACTGCCTATGCACCTGGTACTTCACTTCAACAAACTCAATCATGAGATCAGTACTATTTTCTTTTATTCAGATCAGGAAATTTGAACTTAGAGTGGCCAAAGAACTTGTTCTAAGTCACACAAGTATCAAGCCACATAGTGGATAATTTAATTCAGACAGTCCTTGGTTATGGTTGTGATGGAAATGAATCTCATGAGATATGAGTAAGAGGCTTATTAGAATAAGAGAATCAGAATGACATGACTACTGCTAACAAGCAGTAGAAGGTGGCTAATAGAACTAGATCATGTGGGTTTGAATCTTGGCTCAGCCACTTACAAGCTGTATGACCTTGGGCAGCTCAATTTCCTCAATATATAATGGGTATATTTGGACTTCTTTTTGCATGGGCTTGCTGTGAAGCATCGATGAGTTAACATGGTAAAGCACTTAGAACAGTACCTGGTACATAGGAAGTGCTTAAAAATTGTCAGTTGTGACACTGGTGGAGAGCTCTAAATCTGAGCCCAAGCTTGCATTCCAGAATTTTTCCTGCTCTCAGGGCTGGCTCCATGGGTGTACAACCTATACAACTGCATAGCACTCTGTGCTCAGAAGGGCCTTGGATTTGATTTAATGCTTTGTTAACATCTTGAACTTCTTAATTATTTTTGAACAAGGGGGTATTTTCATTTTGCACTGGGGCCCACAAATTATGCAGCCAGTCCTGGGCAGGGCCTGGGGCTGGCCGGAAGAGTTCCCTCCTCCTAGTGATGCCCAGCACAGCCCACGCAGGGGGTCTCTTCACACACACTGAAGAACCTCTGTGGCTGCCCTGAGCTCCAGTGTATCTCAACATGAAAGATAGTGCTCTTCAGCTTAAGTATCACATCATTGAAGCCCACGCACATCCACTTGACATTGCTGATTTATTACCTAAAAGTAAATGCAATGCTTCGTGGGCCCTGAATCCTGCCTCTATTATTGGACTGAAAACCTCCATTGACTTCTGCTGGCAGCCGGCACCACTAATTGAGGACAGAGTTTGGCCCCGCGGGTTTTATATAGAACATTTTTCTTTATTTCTTGTTTTCATGGTTGTGTGTTGTGGGCTGGGGATTATTTTTATGTTTTTCCACTTCCTGATTAGTTTTAGGACTTGTTTATTTGGAGACTGCTTTAATAAATTTGCACAGCAGGGTGAGTTAGTAACAGGGTTGGTGTATTTAACCAGGAACTGCCTTCATTTCAGTTTGGTGTTTGGTGTTTAACTTCAGGGCATAGTCACTTTGTTTCAGTACCAAACTTTTGCCAGAAATCACCTATCCTTGATCTACACATACCTTGGTGGTTTAACGTGGGTGCAGAGCACCGCTCCCCCGAGGCCCTCTGCAGCTCACCACCATAGTGCATCCCCGTTGCACTTTTAAAGTGTACTTGAGTTCAGATGATATTTTCTTATCTGCTTATTCTTCTGGGCTGTGGAGCCCACAGGGCAGGGTAGAGGTTATTGGTGGAGTTTCTGCTCTTCATGTAGCTCCTGTTATAAAACCCTTCATTCAAGAAATATTTCCTGAGCATCTATTGTGTGCCAAATGCAGGTGTTGATGTGGCACAAGCAAGGCGAGGTCTCTGCTCGCAAGGGGCTTACATCCTATGAGTGAAGCACAGGTACAGATAGGCAAAGGATTGTAGCAGTAATTGTAGAGTAACTGTTATTAAAAATAAAAGTAAATAAAATAATACAGGGATACAATGGTTTGTGGCGTATGTGTGCCTATGTGTATGTGGTGGTGGTGGTGGTGAAGGAAGGGCTCCCAGAGATGACCGCTGAGTGGAGACGTGAGGCTAGAGGGAAACTGACGTATGCAAATTGGCACCGCAGGCCCAGGGCGCCGCTGATGCAAAGGCCCCAGAGTGATGCCGGCTTGGCTTTGAGGAGCAGAAGGGAGGCAGGAACACAGTGAGCATGAGGACAGTGTTCAGAGATGAGCCTGGCCCTGGTAAGGAATTCGGCTTATTCCAAGGGCAATGAAAACCTTAGGGAGAAACGCTGCATTTTCAGAGAGCGTTACGGCTGCTTTGTGGAAAAGGAGCCATAGATGGGGTGGGCAAGTTTGGGAGCAGGAAGACAAGGTAGGGCCTTTTATGGTAAGCTGTTGAACTGACTGAATTATTTCCAGAAGGAAACTGGGGCTTTTCTTACTGAGGCTGGTAGTGGAAAGTGGAAGTGGAGTAGCAGATCAGGGTTCACAGTGTGTGGCTGAGAGCAGAGGTGACATTCCTCTGGATGTTCTTCTGGACTGAGTCCTTGCATCATCTACATTTAAAATGAACCTCAGAAGCCCTGGGCCTGTGATGCTGATGCTATTGAGGCTAAATTCTCAGGAAGCAAAGAAAGGGCCTGGCTGAGAAGGAGAGGGAGGAGTCCCACATCAAGGGATGACTTCACTAGGAGGGAAACTGGAGAGAGGTGGGTATTTCCAGGCAGAATAACAGCGTGGTGGAGAGTGAGGGAGCTGATGGTCAGAGTGATAGCTGGTTTAATAGAGGGTGCATTGCGGCGCTATCAGCAGTGTGGAGTGGGCCTGCGAGGTTGCATGCTGGAACTTATTTAAAGAGGCTATTGTAAAAGTCTCTGAGCCAGTTAATTACCAGTTTTTGTTATGTCAGGAACTCCTTGAGTTAAAGCAGAAAGAAACCATTCACAAGCATGTTCCAGTTCTGTAGTTTAATGGCACATGTAAAAAAAAAAATTTAAAAACTGATAAAATGATTTAGTTCATGGAAGGATTGAAAACCCTCACAAGAAAAGCTGAAATTACATATTGTGCTCCATCTCTTCTTATAGAAGCCATTGAAATGGCTGCAGACTTAATTGGACTAATGACCCATTGCTGTTATGCATAAAACTCTGGTGTTCACAGAGAATTGACAAAGCTGTGGAAACAGTCCAAAAATATGAACCCAGGTGAGCACAAAGACCCAGACAGGCTTTCTGAAGCACCTGCCCAAAGGTGAAAAGGAAAAACAAAACAAAACAAAACAAAACAAAACTATAGAAGCAACGTGTACACACAGCTGGGAAACCTTCTATGATCAGATTCCAATCTAACTTGTGGCCCAAGACCTAAGTGGAAAAAAAAAGAAATCCATATTTTCAACCTAGGACAAATTTTTGAAGGATCGGGGAGTGCAGGTTCAGGATGAAGAGGAAGAGGAGGATTTTTGAAAGATGTATAACCTAAATTTATCAGGTAACAAATGTCATCATATAAAATGAACACTTGAGATAAGAAGAGGCAGACTGTGAATATCTTTTTCAGGTCTAGTTTTATTCCTTGCTCACCTATTCTGATTGACTCATCTCTGTTGGGAATTCATCAAATCCCAAAAGTAGATCTCTGGAGTGGTGGTTGGAGAAGACACATACTCATGGAATTTGCCTCCAGATTTTACTCACTGACGGCACTGGAGTTAAATGGATTTAGCTTCTGGCCCTGGTTCTGGCACTTACAGGGGTGTGATAATGGGCCACTTCTACCACTTTCTCATCTATCCAATACAGACAATGTCCCCTCCCCATGGGTGGGCCACCTAGGTGATGGGTGGCCCTGGAAGGATATGGAGGGTGCTGAGGTTGTCTTTTCAGAGGAGTCTTGTGGGGCCAGCTTGGCAGTCTGAGGCCACTCCTGCCAGCTGTGCCACAAAAGTGCGGATCTCCTAGAACAGCCCCTTTCCGCCAGCAGGCATGGTCCTGCCTGTTCCTGAGACAGCTGGATTTTCTTAGCAAAATATCCTTTATATTTTAATCGTGGTGGTTATATGAAAGAAAAACTGATACGAGCTAAAGAGGAACGAGTAGATTTTAAATTAGCTTCCCAAAGAAGAGTTGAGTTTTTGGTCTTGCTTTATTTTGTGGTTGTGAAGCAGAGCATCTTCTCTGAGGGGCCATCTTGGGGCCTGGGGAAGGTGTTTGCAATTTGCAATGAAAGGGTGAAAATGCCATTAATAACTAGGCCTTCCAGAGAGTAAACAGAATGTCAATGAAAACTGCAGATGATACTAAATGTGTCAGCCCTGGTGAAATGGAGAAGCAGCCCACAGGGTCCAGCTGAGGAGGATTGGGGGACAGAAAAGGGCACGGGACTCAATGAGAGAAAAGACAAAAGAGAAAGATGTGCCTGGGCAGAGTGGGGTGGAGGCTAAGATGTGGAACCGTGAAGGCACTGTGCAGTGCAGTGCAGGCCCCTATGGGGCCACGTCAGGGTGAGGCCAGTGACTGTGATGCTCACTTGTCCTCATGATGTGGTGTTTTGACTGCAGAAGCATGCTTGGAGGGGCCACTGGCTCAGCCCTCGACCAGGAACTTAACTGAAAAAGTAGCAACTCTGTGATGACTGCAAATTCCAAAGACAAAGAAAATGAGTGGAAATGCTTTACCGGGAAATGTAGAACTCTTGCTACAAATTCGACGCATGTGGTAGCCTGAATAATGGTCTCCAGAGATACTAACTTCTAATCTCTGGAAACTTATAGGGTAAAAGAGGCTTTGCGAATGTGTTTAAGTCAGGGATCTTGAGATTGGGGAGTTTATCTTGAGTGATGAGGTAGGTTCTAAATGAAATCACGAGTGTGGCAGAGAGAGATTTGACTACAGAAGAGGAAGGAGGTCATGTGATAATGATAGAGGGAAAAAAGGTAACCCATCCCTATACAAGAATAAATACGTGTTTTACCACCAAGTTGGTGGTAATTTGGTACAACAGCCAGGGAAACTAGTATGAAATAATGTGTGACTTTGGCCTCACTAAGCCGTGGTCTCCCCAAGTGTAGAATGGAGGTGTTACTACTAATCCTTTCCCTCTCTCTCATGGGTTTGCTCTGAGGCTCAAATGAAACACTTTATGGGAGGGCTTGTTATTCATTATAATGGACTACATACATGTGAGTTAACAATGTTCTTGAAGGATACTCACCGCGGTAGCTCTTTTTAACAATATGAATCCTGAGCAATGCAGGGACTGGTGAAAGTCAGAGGTGCTCCAGGATAGGGCAGATGACAGTGATGGTGGAGGGAGAGGAGAAAGAGATGGGAAGAAGGTAGACATTGGGGCTGAGGTGCAGCCTTGTCACAGGATGCCCAGGGCCTAAGCCTGGCTGAGGGGAAGGCTTCTCAAGGTTTCAAGGAGACATCCTCTGGATGTCTCCAGAGTTCACCAGTCTCCAGGAGCCCAAGGTTCTGTGTTGCTTGGGAAAAACGGTAAAAAGGAATCAGTGTTCAAGGGGATATTTTCTTAATTGGGGGCAGGGACAGGCAAGGCTTCCTTGATTAAACGAGGCATCTTGAACTTCTGGCCCCCAGAATTGTCAGATAATGACTTTGTTCCCTAAAACAAAAAGAAATTGCTGCTAGAGTGCATTTGAAAACATTGCAGAGCCGACCTGGGGTACTGAGGTTGTTTCTTTTTTGTTTTTAATTTAATTTAACTTAATTTTAAGTTCCAGGATACATGTGCAGGACATGCAGGTTTGTTACAAAGGTAAATGGGTGCCATGGTGGTTTGCTGCGTCTATCAACCCATCACCTAGGTATTAAGCCCAGCATGCAATGGCTATTTACCCTGATGCTCTCCCTCCCCGGCTCCTGACAGGCCCTGGTGTGTGTTGTTTCCGTCCCATGTCCATGTGTTCTCATTGTTCAGCTCCCACTTATGAGTGAGAGCATCCGGTTTTTGGTTTTCTGTTCCTGTGTTGTTTTTATCTACTTCAGTTTTTTGGGGATCCTTGTCTATCCAAGACTTAGGCCTAACGTTAAAGAATGTGTTTATTATAACATAAACTCAGAGGGTAATTCCACTGGATATCTTGCTTGAAGTCACCCTATAACTATATGCCTTTGTCAGTAACTTAGGTGAAATATGATGTTTTCTTTATTTATAGTTTAAATCCAGCCAATACCCAGGAAAGTTTCATAACAAACAACTAGAATAACTAAAATATCATTTATAAGGCCTTGATTTCCCTTAGGATAGTTTGTAGCTCTTAACAATATATTCTCCAACAATCCTGTGAAGTAGGTGGCTCATACTTTCTCTCCCATTTTCTCTAATAAGCAAGTAGTAGGCCTTTATAGGATGTTTGCGTTAACAAATGGCTGAGTTCTTCAGGTCCTCTGTGTCCCAGCTAGGACTGTGACTTGGCTATCTGACACGTAGGGCCATTGTCATCCCTGCATTTCGTGCATGACCATGGGTCCTCTTCAGTAACTACTTTCATAAATGAGCAATAATCCCATCCAAAAATGATCATGGTTTCACTGTGTCTTAAATGAGCAGGTCCTCATCTAAATTAAGGTTATCTATGGCAACAGGGAAAAAGGCAGGCACCACAGGTGCAGAACAAGGTGATGGATGAATGAAGTGAGGGATTGCTTTTCTAGGGTTTGTCAGTTGTCTTGACAACAGTGTTTTACAGATGTGTGCATATTGATCTGCATGATTTAAAGCAATAGAGCCATTTTTGTATTTTCTCTTTTCATTTTGCGTTTCCAGGAAAGCTTCTGTCAGTAGGCTCAGCTTATAGCCATGGGGAACTAGCTATCAGATGTACTTTCACCACTGCCTGGACTTGCTTCTGAGCTGCTTCAGAGAGAATGAGGGCCACACTTGCTGGCTCCATTTCTTCACCTCTCCTTCACGCCTCACTCCACCGGCTGGCTGCTCCTGAATCCACTAATGACGTGTTAATTGCCAAATCTGATAGACACTGTTTGGTCCTTACCTGATTTGACCCTTCTGAGGACTCTGACTCTGCCCCCATGCATACTCTTCTTCAGACTTTCTCTGTTGACTACCAGGACAGCAGTGTGCACTTTTGCCAATTCACTTCCTCCCTTCTGGGCCTCCCCTCTGTCCAACATTGTCTTCCCAGGGCTCTGAACTCAGCCTTTCTCTCTCCTCTCTCTGTACTCTCTCTCTCTCTCTCTCTGCAACTCACAAGCACAACAAGGTCTCAAACATCCGGGACCTGTGAATCTTGACCTGTAGCGTGTCTTGCCCAGATGGGTTTCTCAACTGTCTGATCCCACCTCAGTCACTTACACCTGTGCCTTGTCATTATCAACCCTGGCAGCTCTTCTATACTCTCAAATTACTGCCCCTCCCTTGGTCCCCAGCTCCTATCTTTCCAGCTCATTCTCTTTAGTACCTGCACTGAATGATGCCCTTGGCCGCCAGGACCATACTTGATTGGTATTTGCACTTTTTCCCTGTCCCTCACCCCTTTGGTGTCCCCATTCTTCTTACCGAGCTTAAATCCCATGCTCAAACCTCAATCCTGTTATGTCTTGTTGACCGCCCCCTGCCCCTCTCTCATTTCCTCAAACTTATTTAGTGAAACCATACTCTTGGTTAAATCCAACTTGCTTCCTCCTGCATCTGTGCAGCTGAATATGATCGGAGAAAAACACACAGCCGCACTAACTGTTCTCACTTTAAATTCATGACCATGAACTGTAAGTGGGTCCTTAATGATGCCAGGCAATCATTCTGTTAGTTCCTGGTCCTTTCATTCTCCCAGTTAACTAATTTCCTCCCCCTATACCCACTCTCAGCTAATGACCCTGCTTCCTACTTCACTGAAAAAATTAAAGCAAACAGAAGAGAAAGTCCACAGACTCCTGCCCTACTTCCTCGCACCTACTATCATCTGCACCCACAGACTCCACCTTGCCGCCTGTTTCTACGGATGCTCTGTCCTTGCTTCCTTCTAAAGCCAGTCAGTCTACCTGTGCAGTATGCCACGTCTCCCTCTTCTACTCAAGGATATTGCTACAGCACTGTATTAGTCAGGGTCCTCTAGAGGGACAGAACTAATAGCATACACACACACACACACACACACACACACACACATATACACATATATATATCTATGGAAATCTATTAAGTATTAACTTACGCAATCACAAAGTCCCACCATAGGTTTTCTGCAAGCTGAAGAGCTAGGAGAGCGAGCCTCAGTCCCCAGACTGAAGAACTTTGAGTCCCATGTTTAGGACAGGAAGCATCCAGCACAGGAGAAAGGTGTAGGCTGGGAGGCTAGGCCAGTCTCACATTTTCAGGTTTTCCTGCCTGCTTTATATTCACTGGCAGCTGATTAGATGGTGCTCACCAGATTAAGGGTGGATCTACCTTCCCCAGCCCACTGACTCAAATGTTGATCTCTTTTGGCAACACCCTCAGCCACACCCAGGATCAATACTTTGTATCCTTCAATCCAATCAGGTTGACACTCAGTATTAACCATCACAAGCACCTCTCCCTTCCTTCTGACGTTTGCAATGTCTTACTCTCTACTGCAGCATTCCTGTCACCTCGGCTCCCTTGCACTCAGAGTAAAAGCCTAAGTCCTTACAGTGGCCTATATGGCCCTTCACAATCCAGCTACCTCACCGGCTCTCTCTGATCTCACCTCCTGATTCTCTCTCCTTACTCACTTCCCTTCAGACCCCCTGGCCTCCTTGTTGGTCCTCCAACCTTAGGACTTTTTTTTTTCTGTCTGAGATGCTCTTCTCTGAGGTGTCTGCTTGGCTGACTCTCTTACCTCCTTTGAGTCTTTGTCCAAATCTCACTTCTCATTGTGGCCTGACTCGGCCACCCTAGTTAGAACTGTAACACCCCCTCCCCCAATCAGCACTCCTGACCCCCTTACCTCCTCTACTGTTTTTTAGTTTATCATCTGCCTTATTATGTAGTTTGCTTGTTTATTATGTTTATTGTCTCTTGCCTCTCTGCATTAGCATGTAGGTTCCTTAAGGGCAGGTGTCTTTGGTTTGTTCACTGATGTATTCTAGACATCTAAAACAGTCTTTGGCATAGAGCAGGACCAGGAGCTTGAGAAACCTTTGTTGAATGAATGAGTATCTGCTGGTCCTATTCATGTGGACACTTTTTTACTTCCCTCCTCTTCTAATCCTTCTGGCCTGGTTTCCTACAATATCTGCTCATATAATGGATAGCATGCCATTTCTCACATATCATACAGCCCTTCCTCCCCATCACTCTATGGAGTTAACTTAGGTTCCAGTCACACAGACCTTCTGGCCATTTCCTGCACGTGCCATGCTCTTTTGCACTCCAGACTTCACCCTTGTTCACTTTCCCTGGAGTGCTCTCCACTCCTTTGTCTGATGTGGACTTCTACTGAGGAGTCAGCCCAAATAATTTTTCCTTGGTGAAGACCTCCTGGAATTTTCAGGCCCTTCCATGGGGTATTAGAGAAGCTTGTGTGTAACTTTATTGCAGGGGAAGGGACTGCTTTCATCCTCTCCCTGGTTCTACCACCTTCTCAGTGCTTGGTACTATGTGAATGAGTACGTGCTTGGTTCATCAGTAGAACTGACTAATGATGGAGGCAGTGACTACTAACCAGCAAAGACTGTATGCATAGCTCCTGCTCACACTTGTCAGACCATGTCTGGCTCCTGACATCTGCAGTCCTTTCTCCCTCTCCTGAAGCCCCTCCAAGCAGCACCTGCTGACTTGTACCTGTACCAATGTTCCTCACCAGGGTTGAGGAACATCGTTGACCATGGCAGAAGTAATAGAAGAAACTCCTTTCCATCAGCTTTGAATCAAAATAATGCCAGCTCTGTCCCTTGTGTCCTGAAAATTGGTCCTTTACCTTTTAAAAAATTTTTTAAATGTTTTTATTAAGAGCTTCTGTACAGCAAAAGAAGCTATTGTTAGAGTGAACTGGCAACCAACAGAATGGGAGAACATTTTTGCAAGCTATCCATCTGACAAAGGACTAATATCCAGAATGTACGAAGAACTTAAACAAATTTACAAGAAAAAAATAACTGCATCAAAAAGTGGGAAAAGGTTATGAACAGACACTTTTCAAAAGAAGACATTTATGCAGCCAACAGACATATGAAAAAAAGCTCCTCATCACTGGTCATTAGAGAAATGCAAATCAAAACCACATTGAGATACCATCTCAAGCAAGTTAGAATGGTGATCATTAAAAATCTGGAGACAACAGATGCTGGAGAGGATGTGGAGAAATAGGAATGCTTTTACATTGTTGGTGGGAGTGTAAATTAGTTCAACCATTGTGGAAGACAGTGTGGTGATTCCTCAAGGATCTAGAAATAGAAATACCATTTGACCCAGCAATCCTATTACTGGGTATATACCCAAAGGATTATAAATCGTTCTGTTATAAAGATACATGCATATATATGTTCATTGTGGCACTGTGTACAATAGCAAAGACTTGGAACCAACTCAAATGCCCATCAAGGATAGACTGGATAAAGAAAATGTGGCACATATACAGCATGGAATACTATGCAGCCACAAAAAAGGATGAGTTCATGTCCTTTTCAGGGTCATGGATGAAGCTGAAAACCATTATTCTCAGTAAACTGACACAAGAACAGAAAACCAAACACTGCATGTTCTCACTCATAAGTAGGTGTTGAACAATGAGAACACATGAACACAGGGAGGGAAACATCACACACTGGGACCTGTTGGGGGATTGGGGGTCTAGAGGAGGGATAGAAGGGGGTGGGATCAGTAGCCTGGATCAGTATGGTGACCAACAAAGTCTCATTAGCAACATAAAGAGCATTATTGAGTAGTAATTATTTTCTTTGGAAATGATTATTTTTCAGAAGCATGCAATTCTGGGCTCCTGGAAAGTGGAATCATGGCTATCTTGGGTAGTTGCTTAAGTCATCCTCATTTACAGTTGCCTACATTATGATGAAGCAGATTCACAACTCTTAAAATGCAAGTTGGGAGAATGAAACGTAGCATTCTGAAATTTCCAAAGAGGTATCATGTTTTTCATAGCCCCTTTGCTCTCCGTTCTGGGCATGTGAGAGTAAAAAAAATCCCTGGCAGAATAATGTTTCTAGAAATATGAGGAAAAACTTAATTTCTTTCATTTTATGTCCAGATGTTTTCCAGCAGGAAAGAAAATCTCCATAGAATGCAAGGTTCCCAAACAAATAAAACTTCCAAAAGAATCCTCCTTTCAGCAGATCACGTTGTATTACTTGCAAACTAGCTGTTGAATAAAAGAAGTTTGAAGTTTGTATAGTCAATCAAAAATGTTTCTTAGAGATAAAAAGACATATAATCTATTAACAAGTATTTTTTTCTTGATATTGCCTATGTTTAATTAATCTTTATATGTAGTATTTTAATACTCAAAGTAACATTTGGAATTGATGAATAAGACCCTGGACCAGGCAGCGTGGAAGTGCCAGAATGAACAAGTCTTGGTTATTGACCTAGGTGGCCTTCCAAATTAGGAAAGGGGTTAAATCTAAGGCAATAAATTTGTAATAAAAGTTAGCACATGAGAAACTTTATAAAAGAGAAACAAACAAAGTTCTGTGGGAGATAGGGTGGGAGAGATCATTTTTGCCTGAAGAGATCACAGCAGACTCCCAGGAGGAGGTGGCATATGGGGTGGAAGGCTTTGGGCAGGCTGGGAGTGGGTAGAGGATTCTAGACAAAGGACACAGCAGAAGCAAAGTCATGGGGTTGCCATGGCATGGGGGCAGGGAAGTTGGAAAGGAGTGGCATCTGACTGGCTGGTAGGTGGACTGGAGAATGGGAGCACCAGGAAAGTGAGTCCTGGGGTGCTGTGTCAACTTTGTTCCTTGCCACACTGCTAGTCCTTGGCACAATGCCTTTCTCAGGAGGCTCAAGGATATTGATGAACTCAATAAGTGAACAAATGAAAGAACAAGACGCAGTGAGCAATAAAGGAGGAAAAGCCTTCATGTTGGTGGCAGCACATTCTTTTGTCTACTTCACCGTCTGGGTACATTGATATATTTACTTCTTAGTACAATAGAAACCCCCTCTTCAGTCTAGTGTTGGTTATGTGGAAAAAATTAGTTGAAGAGGTGAACTATGGAAAAGTATGGATTTATACCTTAAATGTTTTTAATTTATCTTAAATAAGTGTACTTTAATTCACTATCTTGATTATTCTTATTATTACATAGGGCTAAGACTATTCCTTTGAGTAAGCACCCACCCACATAGTATTTTTTTTTTTTTTTTTTTTGAGATGGAGTTTTGCTCTGTTTCCCAGGCTGGAGTGCAATGGTGTGATCTTGGCTCACTGCAACCTCCCCATCCTGGGTTCAAGCAGTTCTCCTGACTGAGATTACAGGCACCCGCCACCACACCTGGCTAATTTTTATATATTTAGTAGAGACGGGGTTTCACCATGTTGACCAGGCTGGTCTTGAACTCCTGACCTCCAGTGATCCACCCCCATCAGCCTCCCAAAGTGCTGGGATTACAGGTGTGAGCCACCATGCCCCGCTTCCCCACCCAATTTTGAGTAAACCACATCCATAACTCAATAGCTATGATTTTATGATTTCCAGCTTAGGTTCTTTTAATGCAGGAGGCAAACATAAATAAACCTGTGAAGCAATCTGAACACAGAACCATTTCAGGCTTTTACTATTTTGCCCCAATCCTGTACAGTTGTCTTTCTCACATCCCCTTAGGCAATACGTTTTTTTTAGCAATAGCCTTTACCAATTCTTTCCAAATCATTCTACTTAGTTTTCATGCAAACAATTCTTTTTTTTCCCCGAACTCATATTTCATCAGATTACATAATATTGATCAAAATTATGTAATTATGATAACAAGGAAATTTGGAATGAGGAATCTGAGAACCGTCACAACCACCTCTTGATAAGAACATAATTGAGACTGCGGGAGCACAAACACACAAGCCAGGTAGAGAGACCTTTTCTCTTAGACAGTTGCATGTGCCGAGGGCCTCAGCTGTGTGTCCTCCAGAGAGCTGGTTAATTCTGAGTTCAGAGAGCTTCTAGTATTCCACTAGCACCTCTTATCACAGTGTACTGAAACCTCGGCCAAAGCGGAGGGATGTCATGCAAACCGGACATAGAGCTGGACTGCCCTAGAGTCCATCTGGGGTGCCTTGCCTTAGAAATGCTAAGGGGATGCTGCTGTAAGACTTTCACTATCAAGGGGTCCCATGGGGATCCCCTCCTGCCGACTTCAGGAGTGAAGCTCCAGGGTGTGTAATTGTTTTAGCATAAATCAATTCAAAGTGGGGAGGAAGGCTCTCGGGGATCGTGGAACAGTGCTTGGCATGTTGCTAATACGTATTAAATAGCTCCAAATAAAAATGGACATGGCTTTCTGCTACAGTAGGCAGATTGCTTGACTCTCTGGGAGTTGAGTACTTGGAGGAGAAAAATGAAGGTTTTCAAGACTCTGGCTGGTGTCCTAGCAAGATTCATCTTCCCTTGTCGAGGTGGCTGGTTCCCTGTGGGAAGGGAGGGAAGGCAGGCCCACCTAAGCATCTCAGGCCAATGTCTGGAGCCCTGACCCTGCACAAAGCATGCAGAGTGACCCGTGGGGAGAAGACTTGGGTAGGGGTCAGGAGCCAGCTGTGCCGTCTTTTCTTATGCTTAACTGGTCACATAACCTAAAGAAAATTCTTTGATCCCTGAAGGGCTATTTTTTCTTCTTTTTCTGTAAAATGAGGGTAAACTGAAAGCATTTGTGAAAGTCAAAGGCTAAGAGTCATGCACTGTTCAAGACATTATAAGGCCATGGGGCTTCTTAAGACATAAATTACTCAGTTCATTCAGGGGCAAGAGACATGCCCCCGTCTGTCTCCTCATCCTCCCTTCACTTGACGGAACTGAGGATGATCTGCCTGATGCCTGTCACACCATCCATCCACCCACCGTGTCTAATTAGTGCCTCTGCCCTTGAAAATGATCCCACCCCTCAAGATTAGCCTTGGGACATGAAGATCATTGCCTGGAAGAATATGATGAGTCAGGGAGTTGTAATAACTGAGATTTTTTTCCTCCTATCTTCTGACTACACTGAGGATTTGATTCTTTTCACCAAACACCCTCAGTCTCCTATGAATACCCACCACCCCAGTCTTCCTAAAACCTCCTACCACAGAGCAGATGTTTAGAGCTTTCCACCAGGGAGCAAGTCTGGCCTTTCTAACCTGTCATGAAGTCAGACGGCAGAGAGGCAAAATGGGAACCTAGGTCCACCAGTGCAAAGCTGCCTCCAGGAACCCAGGGCTTGCGGTCTCCTGGAACCTTCCTGTGCTGCTCTGTTATGGGACGAGGAGTCCAACAAGCTAATGATTGAGTCAGCGGGTGAAATGGCCCTTTATGGTGTGCAAAATGCTGCTACCACCAGTAAAACAAGCAAAGGAAAAGCAAAACCTCCATTACTAAAGAAATGATTTCTTTCCCTTAAGTGGATGGTGTTTAAATCTGATAAGGAACAAGTGAGCCTGGTTAGTAGTGACTTAGGCCCAGAATGAGGTTTAGAATGTGTTTCTGGAAGTGGTGTCAAGGAAGGATTTCTTTAGGGCCACCTTTGAGACCTGGGAGAGTAGAGGAGGGGTGAGGGGTAGGAACGGGAGACCCAGGCCAGAGGATGGAACTCCGAGGGCTGGCAGGGATGGAGGCCTGGGGCAGTGGGGACCGAGTGGCACTGCCATCTGGCTTTGGTTGCTTGGGCTTTGGAAAGTAAGTTGGTGTTCTGAAGGCAAGGCAGGAGGGATCCCAGTGCCAGGGAACAAAGTAAATGAGAACTTGTCTCTAAGCCACGGATTCTGGAATTTCCCATAATTAACATTCCAGCTGAATATTCAAAAGGCCCGGGCCTTTGGTAGGCCTGTAAATTAAAACAGAATAAAGTATTTAGGGTCTACTTATGAAGGTAATGGTCTGGGAAACCATGGCGTTTGTTACTTGTGAAATGTGACTCAGTTTTTGCATCTGTAAAGTGGCAATAGATTCAGAAATATTTAAAATATTGGTCCTGACAGGGATCTTAGAGAGAATCTAACTTTTTTTATTTTAGAGTGAAGGCTCCTGAAAGCAGAAATTTGTTACTAATGATATTAATATTAATAATGGTATTGACTATGCTGAGTGTCTGAAGTATGTAAATTCATTTAATCCTCACAAGTTCTTTCTGGATAGTTGTTACTATTATCTCTACTTTATAGATGAGAAAACTGAGACTGAATAAGGTTGTGTATCTTGCCCAAGGCCACACAGCTCATAACAGGCATAACTGGAACTTGATTCCAAGTCTGCTGGATTCTAGATCCTGAGTCTTAGAGAAGTAACTCACAGCAGCTCATATAAAAACTTTTATTCACTTTAGGAGGCCGAGGCAGGCGGATCACTTGAAGTCAGAAGTTTGAGACCAGCCTGGCCAACATGATGAAACCCTGTCTCTGCTGAAAATACAAAAAAATTAACCGAGCCTGGTGATGCACACCTATAATCCCAGCTACTTGGGAGGCTGAGGCAAAAGAACAGCTTGAGCCTGGGAGACAGAAGTTGCAGTGAGCTGAGATTGCGCCACTGCACTCCAGCCTGGGTGACAGAAGAAAAACAACAACGACAACAAAAACTTCTTTTATATCTCAGAGGTCCAGAGAGAACCATCAAGGTGTGAGGTGTGAGAGAGATGTTGGTGCTTCTCTGCAGTCTGTGCCGCCTTGTCTGCCAGGAATAGTAATGATTGACAGGGAGCTGACTGTGTGTCGGATATGGTATCCAGTTCTATACCTGGATTATGTTAATTGTGAAACTCTCACTTGAACCTGTGAAATGCAAGGTATTCTGGCACATGTTAAAGATGGTAAGGCAGACTGTATTCCTGGGGATCATGGCCATTGGTATTGGAATCACTGCACTTGGAGCCTGCAGAGAGGGGAGAGAGTAGACCCAACTCTTTCTCTGACAAGGACAAGTGGTTTATAGCCATGGAGTGGGTGGCGGTCAGTGGATAGAAAATAGCTAAGAAGGAACATTGAGGATAAGGGGGTTTCTGGCTAAACCAACTCGATGGGATATTTGTTGAAGGCAGGCCAGGGTGATTAGATACCAAGGGCAGAGGATTTTTTTTTTTTGATGGGGTTTCGCTCTTGTTGCCCAGGCTGGTGTGCAATGGCATGATCTCCGCTCACTGCAGTCTCCACCTTCCAGGTTCAAGTTATTCTCCTGCCTCAGCTTCCCAAGTAGCTGGGGTTAGAGGCACCCGCCACCACGCCCAGCTAATTTTTGTATATTTAGTAGAGACGAGGTTTCACCATGTTGGCCAGCCTGGTCTCAAACTCCTGACCTCAGGTAATCTGCCCAACTTGGTCTCCCAAAGTGCTGGGATTACAGGCGTGAGCCACCGCGCTCGGCTGAAAATTTTTGTATGTTAGTAAGATTCTTGATGAAAATGGATTTACAAAGCCAGAGAGGGACCCCAAGTTCAGGCCCAGTCAAGCTGACTCAGAGAAGCCTGACTAAAGTTTCAATCAAAGGAGAGAGTCTTTGTCAAACTCTGTGAGATGAACGGTATTATTCCCATTTTATAGATTAGTAAACTGAGGCACAAAGATGAGTCAAGTTTACACAGTTGGCAAATGGTGGAGGATTTAAACCTATGGAGCAGGATTTGATGCTATATCTAACATGCCTGTTATTGACATGTCCATCCAACAACTACCGTATAATGACAATTTATGTGTAATATGATGGCCTTAATCATTAAAGACAGATTAAACATAACCATTGTGTCTTTGTTGGGAGATTTATTCTATTGTATTCAAGTATTTTGGGAATCTATCATCCATCTAGTCTCCAGATAACATTTCCAGATTAATATCTCAATTCCTGGCCATTCACCCCGAAGGAGCTATTTGCTTAAGTTGACGGGATTGACCTGGCTACAGCTCACCCTTGTCCTGCCCTTTCCTTTTCAGAATTGGAAGGGAATCCTGCCCTGCCATTCGGCGCTGCTTTCTCCCTTTGGTTGGTTGTATTGGAAGTCATATTGCAGATGAGACAAGCATTAGGTTTTGTGAAATAGTGGAGTCCTTTGGTGTTGAAAGGTATAGAATGAAATTACTTAAAGTGGAAGCTCTCTTCCAAATGATTTTGTGTCTCAGATCTAAATTATTCATTTGAGAAATTAATCAGTTTGGATTTTAAGAGTTACTCTTAGGTGATGCTTTTCTCCTTCTTTTGCCTCTAATGGATAATTTGAGGGAATAGGCTTTTATATTAAAAAGATAAAACATGAGTTTGCAAAGTTGCCATCTGATCTTATTGCCTGATGGGCTGCCTAGGAAAAGGAGTCTCTGATGGGTATTGGATCCTGAGATGCATGAGGGCAGGAGCTACATACAGACAATTCCCTTTGTCTATTATTTAATGCAAAGCCATGCACAACTGGGCACCACACACTTGCCTATTAGTGATATGTGGGAGCCGAAGCGTTGCCCCCGTTCTTGGTTCTACACACCTCTCTTGGCTTTCTTTGTCCCACTGCCTGCCCGAATCTGGCCCTGAGCAGGATGGCCACTCCACAGGACACAAGATATGGGTTTGGAAAGTTGAGAAGATGATCGATCTGTGTTAGCTGGCTTCTGTGTTCCGTGTGCATTTTATTGGAGGCTGTCTGAAGACAATGCCTTGCTTTTGGAATGAGGCCTACTGAGTCATGCCAGGCTGTTTAGCTTTTCCTCTTTCACAGTAATGCCTTATCTGTGAGCATGAAATTGACCCCATGTTTGTCTGTCTCGTTACTACCATGGTTCCCAAGCCCATAACATCCCCTAAACTTTTTCTTCTCTGCTCACGCAGTTTTTCTAGTCATATTCATACTTTAAGAAACTCACTCTTTCATTCTGTATTACTAACCATGGCCCCTTCCTCTTCCTTCTTCACTTTAGCATTTTCTTTTTCTGAGAGGAGATCTTGGGTGAAAGTTATTATAGCTATAATTTATTAAATGTCTTCTGTGTGTCTGGGTCTGTGCTTAGAACTTTATTAATAATTATTTGTAATAATTGTCATCACTGTACACTTACTATGTGCCCAGCAGCACTAAGTGCTTTGCAGACATAGATTCATTTAAGTCTTATAACAAGCTTATGAGGCGAATACTATCAATAAACCCATTTTACAGACGTGGAGACTGAGGATTAGTGAAGTTAGTTAACTTGCCCAAGGTTACTAAGCTAATAAATGGCAATCTTGAATCAGGCAGTACAACTCCCAAGCCCATACTCTCAGTCACTACAATATCTTGTCCTTCTTTTAAGCCTGTGGCCTTTCATGTTCACAGCTATCCTGCAAGGACGGTGTATTTCTGTGCAGAGCTAATAAGTTCCATGTTTTGACCTCACGTTTGTCTGCCCCCAAAGCCCATGCTTTTTCCACCCTTCAAATTGCCTTTGAGGAAGATGGACTCTGAGTTGCCCACTATCACCTCTCCAGTTGTTTCTTTCTTAGGCACAGAGAGAATGATGTAGGATTAACTACATCACATACGACACCCAAACGAAGCTACTGGTTTACTCCAGTGGCTTACCCATGTCTTTATCATCCTTTCCTAAAATTTTACATGGCACAAGAAATCGAGACAAAGCTGCTGTGGTTGAATTCACGGAAGGGGACCTGTGCCCTCCTGTGCCCCACTCTACCTCCCATGAGCCATGGTTTCTGCAGCTCCTCCAGCAAACACAGCTGGAATATCACTCGATCTCGTCCTACGTTAGGAACACATGCCAACCGTCACTAAGTAGAGAGTTGTTTATTCCATTTTTGCATTTATCAAGTATAACATTATTCCAAGACATTTATGGTTAAAAACAACAACAACGTTTTGTCCTTATTCGAGCCAAAAATATATTTTCTAAGCTCATCTTCCTATTGTTACCATTAAAAGAAACATACAGGTCAGATCAAATCAATAAACACTCATCTAGTACCTGCCAGCCCTGGAGAAACAAAACTCAATATGACATGGTAACTTCTAAGTTATGATATTATTATTATTATTCTCAGTTTTCTGAATGGCATAAGCTCAGGTAATTAGGGGCTCTCTAAGATTATAGCAAAACAATCATGTATTGGATTTCTCTTCCCACCGGAACTCCAACATCCAAGCCATAGACACATCACAAAGGCAAGTCACACTATGATTTCAACTAAGCAACTGGAGTCAGCCATGGCCAAGGCACATGCCAACCATGGACTTTAGCTGCTGAGGCCCAGGTATGAAACCAAAATGGACGATAGACAACTCATAGCAAGATGTGGAGTACCGTGAAGCCAAATCTAAAAAGTTTTCTGGCTGTATCTGTTATATTTACTACTTTATTATCAGACCAATTTTTTGAATTTTGATCTCCGTATTTAATGGAAGGAAAGTCCAATTCCTCTGGAGTAAGGAAGGTGAAAAAGATGACATACATGTATATCTTTTAGGTTATGAGTATGGAATAATGGCAAAGAATACTGTGTCTACCAAGTCCTAGTCATTTGTCTTTTAGGCACATACCTAGACTACACCTCCAAGCTATCTTTGCGGGGTGGCATCATGTCATTGAGTTCTGGCCAATAGATGTTGTCAGAAGCGATGTGTAACATTTCCAGGCCTGGCCCGTAAAATCACCCTATGCAACTCTCCATGGTCTCTCCTCTTGTATTCACTGATTAAATGGAGGGGACTCTGCAGATTTGGAGGATAGCAGAGCCAGGAAAGAGAAGGAGTGTAACTCTCCAAATGAGCAAAGAGTTTGTCAGAGTAAGATTTGTACTTGGTTGTGAAATAAGCAAGAAAATTTTTTTGTGTTAAGCTGTTGAGGTTTGAGGAATGCTAATTACAGAATTTAGCCTTCCTAACTAATACAGAGGCACAGTGAATAAGAGCCTAAGTATTAGAATTAGACAATTCTGGGTTCTATACAAACTTTTCCACTTGCCAGCTGGGTGACCTTGCACAAATTACTTAACCTCTCAGAGTTTCAACTTCATTTGTAAAATGGGAATATAATAACACTTACCTCATAGGATGGTGGGAGAACTCTATGAAAACATATGTATATAGTGTCTGTTACATAGCAGGTGTAGCAAGATTACAAATGCACTCACACAATCCAATTGTGAAAAGAAAATGTACTTCCTTTATTTCTCCATAACTGATTGAATTTTCTTCAAGATCCTCCAGCCCTGGGGTAGCAGGGAAACAAATGTGAACTTTAAATGAGCCAATTAACAATATGTCAGTCTCCTTTTGTTTTAAAATAGTTCCTTTCAGGTAACTGCTCAGGTTTTCAGAATCCCCCCTCCCCACCCTACTTCAAGAAGGTAGATGGGTGAGTTTACTCTGTAGCCACAGAGGTGGTCCCAGAGGTGTAGGCCTCTGGCTGCTCATGGAGCCTTCACTGGCCCTGCTGGATTGTGTCCTTTCCCTGTACTGTCAGTGCCTGCCTAGGTGGCAGCTGCTGCTGGAAACTTGAGAGCTCTTCTTTTCTCAGCTTGGGAAGGACTTGGTGGCCTTCTCTTTTGAGCCAGCTGGTGCTGTGTAGCCTTCTGAGGCCTGGCTGTGACTACCACTTGCTTTCTGGTCTTGGCTGCCCTTGGCCACGGGGTCATTTTGCTCCCCCACGGTGACCCCTCTGGTGAGTTGACCATCCAGCAAGTCAGTTACTTTCTCGTTCCTTCTAAAGAGCATCCAGGAATTTCTGAGTGTTTTTCATACAAGGACAGAGACTCCAGCAAACCAGCTGAGGCCTGCTTTCAGCCTAACCATGTGGCTCTGCTATGGCCACCACATGTTGGGTGTGGGGGTGGGGACAGTACTCTGCAACGAAGTCTCTCCTCAGAGACTCAGATGACAAGGGCCTCTTTGCTTTTCGTTGTGTGGCAGACAGGCTCTAAGGTGATTCCTTATGATCCTCAAATCCTGGTGCACATACCCTTGTATAATCCCCTCCTCTTGAGTGAGAGCGGGGGTGGGACCTGTGATTGATTCTAACCAATAAAATATAAAAAATGGATACAGTGTCACTCTGGTGATTATGTTACAGTATATAAAAAATTTCATCTTGCTAGCTGACTTGCAAGAGACTCTGCTTGCTGACTTGATGAAGTGGCTGTGAGGGGAAAACCAATGTGGTGAGGAACTGTAGGTGACTTCTAGGAACTGTGGGTGGCCTCCAGGACCTGAAGGCAGCCACCAGCCATCAGCCAGTAGGAAGTCAGGACCCCCAGTTTTAAAACCACAAGGAAATGAAAACTGCCAACAACCTGAGTGATCTTGGAGATGGATTCTTCTCCAGTCATGCCTCCAGATGAGAATGCAGCCCAGCTGCTATCTTGGTTGTAGTCTTGTGTGACCCTAAGCAGAGGATCCAGCTAATCGTGATCCACAGAAACTGTGAGATAATAAATACCCATTATTTTAAGCTACTAAAATTGTGGTAACTTGTTATGCAGCAATGAACTTTGCTGAGAGAGAGTTGGAGGCATGCATGTCCATTATTTCCCCTCCTGCATCCCTTTTACACTTCTCACAACCTGCTGGGGGTGGAAGAGCACACTTGCATTTTCCTCCTTCAGTCTGGTGGGAGGACCCCCACCACACTGTCCCCAGTCACACACACATCATAACTTACTCCTGATGCCCAAAGTGGCATTTACTCACTCTACTTTCTTTGGGCTCAAGATGTTTTTCTGTCTCAAACTTCTCCTGGCACAGGAAAGGCCATTACAGCTGGGCGGCCCACCTCCTTAGAGACATAAATAGGGCTTGCATAAATGCTTGGGGAGACTGGCCATGGGAATGCTGATCCAGATAAGTAACTATCCAGCTAGAGTCCATGAAATACAGTCACAGATTATTAGAACTGGAAGGAGAGCTATAAAGTCCAAATACTATCATTTTATAGAAAAGGAAATCAAAGCCCAAGGAGGTAAAATGACTTGCAAAAAGTCACCATGTTGGTTTTTCCAAAGCTGGAACAAAAATCTGAACATTCCAATTCACAGACCATGCACTAGTTATCTTAAGATATCACGTACAAACTGCAAATTTTTCTGCAAAGCAGAAAATTCTTTAATGGAGCAAGTTTGGCCGGAGTGGATTATTTTTTAGACTCACTTTGTTGAAACCTCTTCCTTTTGCAAGAGTTAAGTTTTTATCCTTTTCTGCTGATGAAAGAAAATCTTTCCAGGTAAAGCCAAAGAATAGCATCTTTCCTCTGACCTGCTAAATGGTAATAACAACTGTTAGGAATATATCCCATCAGGCCCCAGGGAGTGAGCTATGGGGCATTTACAAACTTTGGGTTGCACTTGGAATTGTCTGAATCTGGGCAGCCTGCTGACCTTGGCTGGAGACAGACCTTTTCACTGTGCTTTTATGTATCATCACTTCTTCTCTGTAATTTTTTTTTCTCTCTTAAGAAGGGGAGCTAGTCTTTACTTCTTCCCCCTTTCTAGCCTTTCAAGACAGGGCACTTGAATATGAATATAATCTTTGTGGAAATGAGTGAGATTAAGAAAAAACAATTCTTTTATCATTTTTATTCATTTCGCAGAGATTTTTCTAGGCTTGGAATTAGAAAATGGTTTGGGTCATAGAGAATGACCTTTTTAAAGCACGTTGTTATTTTATTCCTAATTCTCATAAGCGCGCTTCCTGCAGATGAGTAGTCTGAGACACTGCTACCACTGCTTCGTTTTACGCTTTCACAGTCCTGACAGTCAGTTTACAATGTCCAGCATGGCACCACATTTTAGTTTTGTGATAAATGCAGTAGTGTGGTGGGGAAGAACTCTAGCTACTGAGTCAAACGGACCCGACCGAGTTCAGAGTCTGTAATTTGGGGCAAGTTACTTAACATCTTTGAGTCCGAGTTTCCTCATATGTAAAGCGGAGAGATTAATAGTGCTTACCTGATATGAATGTTGCATACGTTAAATGAGATAAGAATATGGCACAGCTGGCACATGCCTGGCACATAGTGATGTTGTCATAACATGCAGGACGCTCTATTAGAATTACTGTAAATGTTTGTAATCCCAGCTGTACTGAAAACTCCATCAGAGCAGAAACTATGTCTGTCTTGGTGTAATCCTGACTCTCAGTTTAATGCTTACTGTATCATAGGTGCTTATATTTTTTGAATTAATGAATAATCAAAATGATAATTATTACTAGCATGCCCCTTAACTTGAGTGGCACACCAGCAGATCACTGAGACTAGCTGAGTCATTTCAGCAATACCCTTTGCCTAAACACATTCAAGATTGCTCATACAGAGATGCCGGTAGCAATTACTTCCAGGCTTCCTACCTGTGACGTATTTAGTTCAGGTTTAGGAATTTGGAAAGGCATTTCTTCATAATCTGACATTGACTGGAACTTACAGAAAATTCTCACAGACTGAAGTTTAAAAACCAGTATCTGAAGAAGAACTAGAAAGGGCAAGTATTAAAATAATCTGGTTAGAAAAACAAAGTTTCTTACAACTTAGTTCTTAAAATTCAAAACCCAATGTGAACCCCTCATGAGTTCAATAATTTCCAAGGAAACTGAGGCTTTTAATGTTCCGGTTCCATTATAGATAATTTCCTTCTCATAGGAGACCTCTAATGGTAGTCAAGATGGAAATAAAAATAGTCTGAGGAGAGAGAGTGAAAGAAATAAAAAAGGAACTTAATATGGAGGAGGGATAGATCCCTAGGAGTTGGAGAGTTTTGTAAACAAGCTTTCTCTACACAGAAATTGGATTTGCCTTTGCATCTCCGGGGCCTAGCACAGAGCTTGGGCATGTGAGGTGCTCCACCTGTATTCGTTTGGTGAGAGGTGCCTATGAGATGACGTGGCAGAGAAGGAAAATGAGCTGAAGTGGAAGAAACCAGAGCGAGGAAAGCCAACATGCCAGAGTCCATTGACTGGCCAAAGAGCAGAAAAAGGAAGACAAATCCTTGAAAGGTAAGAGGAAAGGACAAAAAGCTGGACTGAGAAGTTCTACTTTCACTTTTTGTTGTTTTTGTTTCATTATTTGAGAAAAGCAACAAGGGGGCTGGGCATGGTGTCTCATCCTGTAATCCCTGCACTTTGGTAAGCTCAGATGGGCAAATCACCTGAGGCTGGGAGTTGGAGGCCAGCCTGGGCAACATAGTGAAACCCCATCAGTACTAAAAATATAAAAATTAACCAGGTGTGGTGGTGCACACCTGTAGTCCCAGCTTCTTGGTAGGCTGAGGCAGGAGAATTGCTTGAAGCTGGGAGGTGGAGGTTGCAGTGTGCCAAGATCGTGCCACTACACTCCAGCCTGGGCAACAGAGCAACACTCCATCTCAAAAAAAAAAAAAAAAAAAAAAAAAAAAAGAGAAGGAAAGAGGAAGAAAGAAAGAGAAAGAAAGAAATTTTGGGCTGAGAAGATAGGGTCTTCTAACCATACAATCTTGTCATATGCAAATAAAGACAATTGTCTTCCTCTTTTCCTAATTGAATATGCTTTATTTCCTTTTCTTGCCTGATTGCTCTGGCTAGAACTTCCAATACTATATTGAATAGGAGTGGTGAGAGAGGGCATCCTTGTCTGGTGCCAGTTTTCAAAGGGAATGCTTCCAGTTTTTGCCCATTCAGTATGATATTGGCTGTGGGTTTGTCATATATAGCTTTTATTATTTTGAGATACATTCCATCAATATCTAGTTTATTGAGAGTTTTTAGCATAAAGTGCTGTTGAATTTTGTTGAAGGCTTTCACTGCATCTATTGAGATAATTGTGGTTTTCGTCTTTGGTTCTGTTTATGTGATGGATTGCATTTATAGATTTGTGTATGTTGAACCAGCCTTGCATCCCCTGGATGAAGCCTACTTGATCGTGATGGATAATCTTTTTGATGTGCTGTTGCATTTGGTTTGCCAGTATTTTATTGAAGATTTTTGCATCAATGTTCGTCATAGATATTGGCCTGAAATTTTCTTTTTTGGTTGTGTCTCTGCCAGGTTTTGGTATCAGGATGATTTTGGTCTCATAAAATGAGTTAGGGAGTATTCCCTCTTTTTGTATTGTTTGGAAAAGTTTCAGAAGGAATGGGACCAGCTCCTCTTTGTAGGTCTTGTGGAATTTGGCTGTGAACCTGTCTGGACCTGGACTTTTTTTTGGTTGGTAGGCTATTAATTGCTGCCTTAACTTCAGACCTTGTTATTAGTCTATTCAGGGATTCAACTTCTTCCTCATTTATTCCTGGGAGGGTGTAAGTGTCAAGGAATTTATCCATTTCTTCTAGATTTACTGGTTTATGTGCATAGAGTTGTTTGTAGTGATCTCTGATGGTAGTTTGTATTTCTGTGGGATCGGTGGTGATATCCCCTTTATCATTTATTATTGCATCTATCAAATTCTTATCTCTTTTCTTGTTTATTAGTCTGGCTAGTAGTCTATCTATTTTGTTGATCTTTTCAAAAAACCATCTCCTGGATTTATTTATTTTTTATGTCTCTGTCTCCTTCAGTTCTGCTCTGATCTTAGTTATTTCTTGTCTTCTGCTAGCTTTTGAATTTGTTTGATCTTGCTCCTCTGGTTCTTTTAATTTTGACAATAGGGTGTCGATTTTAGAACTTTCCTTGCTTCTCATGTGGGCATTTAGTGCTATAAATTTCCCTCTAGACGCTGACTTAAATGTGTCTCAGAGATTCTGGTATGTTGTGTCCTCATTCTCATTGGTTTTGAAGAACATCTTTATTTCTGCCTTCATTTCATTATTTATCCAGTAGTCATTCAGGAGCAGGTTGTTCAGTTTCCATGTAGCTGTGCAGTTTTGAGTGAGTTTCTTAGTCCTCAGTTCTAATTTGACTGCACTGTGGTCTGAGAGACTGTTTGTTATGATTTCCATTCTTTTGCATTTGCTGAGGAGTGATTTACTTCCAAATATGTAGTCAATTTTAGAGTAAGTGTGATATGGCACCAAGAAGAATATAAGTTCTGTGGATTTGGAGTGGAGAGTTCTGTAGATGTCTATTAGGTCCACTTGGTCCAGATCTGAGTTCAAGTCCTAGATATCCTTGTTAATTTTCTGTCTTGTTGATCTGTCTAATATGGACAGTGGAGTGTTAAAGTCTCTCACTATTATTGTGTGTGAGTCTAAGTCTCCTTGTAGATCATTAAGAACTTGCTTTATGTATCTGGGTGCTCCTGTACTGGGTGTGTATATATTTAGGATAGTTAGCTCTTCTTGTTGGATTGATCCTTTTACCATTATGTAATGCCCTTCTTTGTCTCTTTTGATCTTTGTTGGTTTAAAATCCATTTTATCAGAGAGTAGGATTGGAACCCCTGCTTTTTTTTTGCTCTCCATTTGCTTGGTAAATCATCCTCCATCCCTTTATTTTGAGTATATGTGTGTCTTTGCACATGAGATGGATTTCCTGAATACAGCACACTGATTGGTCTTGACTTTTTATCCAGTTTCCCAGTCTGTGTCTTTTGACTGGGGCATTTAGCCTGTTTACATTTAAGGTTAATATTATTATGTGTGGATTTGATCCTACCATTTTGACACTAGCTGGTTGTTTTGCCTTTTAGTTGATGCAGTTTCTTTATTGTGTCAATGGTCTTTACCATTTAGTATGTTTTTGCAGTGGCTGGTACTGGCTGTTCCTTTCTATGTTTAGTGCTTCCTTCAGGAGCTCTTGTAAGGCAGGCCTGGTGATGACGAAATCTCTCAGCAATTGCTTGTCCATAAAGGATTTTATTTCTCCTTCACTTATGAAGCTTAGTTTGGCTGGATATGAAATTCTGGGTTGAAAGTTATTTTCTTTAAAGATGTTGAATATTGGCCCCCACTCTCTTCTGGCTTGTAAGGTTTCTGCCGAGAGATCTGCTGTGAGTCTGATGGGCTTCTCTTTGTGGGTAACCTGACCTTTCTCTCTGGCTGCCCTTAGTATTTTTTCCTTCATTTCAACCCTGGTGAATCTGACGATTATGTGCCTTGGGGTTGCTCTTCTTGAGGAATATCTTTGTGGTGTTCTCTGATTTCCTGGATTTGAATGTTGGCCTGGCTTGCTAGGTTGGGGAAGTTCTTGATGCACAAAAATCAAAAGCATTCCTATACACCAATAACAGGCAGACAGAGAGCTAAATCATGAGCGAACTCCCTTTCATAATTGCTACAAAGAGAATAAAATACCTAGGACTACAACAAAGGACATGAAGGACCTCTTCAAGGAGAACTACAAACCACTGCTCAAGGAAATAAAAGAGGACACAAACAGATGGAAAAACATTCCATGCTGATGGTTAGGAGGAATCAATATTGTGAGAATGGCCATACTGCCTATAGTAATTTATAGAATCAATGCTATCCCCATCAAGCTACCACTGACCTTCTTTATAGAACTGGAAAAAAACACCTTAAACTTCATATGGAACCAAAAAAGAGCCCACATAGCCAAGACAATCCTAAGCAAAAAGAACAAAGCTGGAGGCATCACACTACCTGAGTTCAAACTATACTATAAGGCTACAGAAACCAAAACAGCATGGTACTGGTACCAAAACAGACATATAGACCAACAGAACAGAACAGAGGCTTCGGAAGTAATGCCACACACCTACAACCATCTGTTCTTTGATGAACCTGACAAAAACAAGCAGTGGGGAAAGGATTCCCTGTTTAATAAATGGTGTTGGGAAAACTGGCTAGCCATGTGCAGAAAGCTGAAATTGGTCCCATTCCTTACACCTTATCCAAATTTACCTCCAGATGGATTAAAGATTTAAACAGAATACTTAACACCATGAAAACCCTAGAAGAAAACATAGGCAATACCATTCAGGACATAGGCATAGGCAAGGACTTCATGACTAAAACACCAAAAGCAATACCAACAAAAGTCAAAATAGACAAATGGGATCTAATTAAATTTAAGAGCTTCTGCACAGCAAAAGAAACAATCATTATAGTGAACCAGCAACTAACAGAATGAGAACAAATTTTTGCAATCTACCTATCTGACAAAGGGCTAATATCCAGAATCTACAGAGAACTAAAACAAATTTATGAGAAAAAAAACAAACAACCCCATCAAAAAGTAGCCAAAAGATACGAACAGACACTTTTCAAAAGAAGACATTTATGTAGCCAACAAACATGAAAAAATGCTTATCATCACTGGTCATTGGAGAAATGCAAATCAAAACCACATTGAGATACCATCTCATGACAGTTAGAATGGCAATCATTAAAAAACCTGGAGACAACAGATGCAGGAGAGGATGTGGAGAATAAGAATGGTTTTACTCTGTTGGTGAGAGTGTAAATTAGTGCAACCATTGTGGAAGACAGTGTGGGGATTCCTCAAGGGTCTAGAAATAGAAATACCATTTGACCCAGCAATCCCATTACTGGATATACACCCAAAGGATTATAAATCATTCTATTATAAAGACACATGCACATGTATGTTCATTGTGGCACTGTTTACAATAGCAAAGACCCTAAACCAACCCAAATGCCCATCAAGGATAGACTGGATAAAGAAAATGTGGCACATGTACACCATGGAATGCTATGTAGCCATAAAAAAGGATGAGTTCATGTCCTTTGCAGGGACATGGATGAATCTGGAAATCATCATTCTCAGCAAACTGACACAGGAAGAGAAAACCGAACACCGCATATTCTCACTCATAAGTGGGTGTTGAACAATGGGAATACATGGATACAGGGAGGGGAACATCACACACTGGGGTCTGTTGTGGGGTGGGGGTGCTAGGGGAGCATTAGCAGGGGGTGGGGAGGTTAAGGAGGAATGATATTAGAAGAAATACCTAATGTAAATGAAGCGGGGATGGATGCAGCAAACCACCATGGCATGTGTATACCTGTGTAACAATCCTGCAAGATCTGCACAGGCACCCCAGAACTTAAAGTATAATAAAAAATAATAATAATAATTTTTTGGAAAAGAAAATAAAAGAAGAAAAAATGAAAAAAAAAGAAAGAAAGAGAAAAAATAAAGAAAGGAAAGTAACAAAGGAGAAATATCAAGAGCAGAAAGTGCTGGAAGGAAATGAAGGCAAATGTGGGAGATAAGAATTAATTCTTCATTTCTCTTTTCTCTCTGAGAATGTAGATCTCTGATCTAATTCTCCACTGCTTCCTTCTCTTTGTATCTGCTTTTATTATTCTCTCCCATTAAACCTTGGGACAGGTTTAATAATAAACATAAGTAATTTGAGGACAACAATCAGTTTTACTCCTCTTGTATCAACCATTGGACCTAAGTGGGTGCCTGATTCATCTGATGCTTAATGAATTAAATTGGCAACAATACGAGATACCTGTCAATGGATGTATCTATATAAAGAAACTCCACTTTACCAGGACAATGGGACAATCAATTCTTTCTCCTCTATCTCATAAGATATACACAAGCAACAGAAAATTGAAAATTATAGGGAAAATTTGTTTTATAATTTCACACATGATGTTGCTGGAATTCACTGGAATTTAATCAAAATAATATACTACAACCTATGTCAACTCTACTCCTGTGATTGTTAAAGGAAAAGTATATCTCCAAGTGAGACAAAGGGCATTTGGAAACATGCACTGGTGTTTCATTATAATCTACTAGTTCTCATCTCAGATTAAGTTACTCGATGGTGTTGGGTAATCTACTTTCTTACAGGTATAAAGTCTAATCTATTACAGGTCATTCAATGTTAGAAATAGATAAAGTCATGTCCAGGGATATGGCTGGAACATTAAAAAAAATAGAATACACAGGAGGTGAGCTGGAATGGGATGATATGGAGAGAGAGAGAAAATAAGGGCACATGGAGGACAGAAAAAAAGGATCTGTCAGTGGAGAATAATAGAGCTGCATTTCTATTTCCTTTGATATTTATGATCGATCAAGCCTACACTTCTTCATACTGAGGAAGGAAGATGTGGCTTAAGAAAATAAAAGTTGCAAGTTGGCCTTTGAGTAATGGGAAAAGCATATCACAGTATTCTATGTGAGACCAGGTTCTTAGCTTTTTTTCTGGGTACATAGAGTCCCTTTTAACAATCTGATGAAAGCTAATGTATCTTTTCCCTGCAAAATGCACAAACATCTAAAAGTTGGCTTGTGATTTTATTTTGAAGGCTCAGAGACTCCTGCAGCCCCTCAATTCTGTGCAAGACTACTTCTGGTAGATAAAATTTCTGTGTTCCTTACATTTTATACTGGAATTGAGCTTTCAGTTGCCATTTACCCTACAGCAGATGAGATACAAGTGCTCCTGTCTGTGGGTAGGGGTTATCTGATGTCTATGTTCTACATTTTTGGTGCAAGCAGTTGGTTTTCCAGAAATGGGAATGGCTATAAATAGCAAATATTTGGCTGAGACAATCTGAAGCAGTTTTCTCCAAATGCTCTATGGGCAACATGAATGAAGGAACCAAACCAAACACAAATGGTTTACATGAGTCTGTCAAGGGCGATGTGGAGGTTAGTGGTAAAGGAAGGGGATGAAAAAGACACGCATGAGTGCGTGACGCCTCAGAGCCAACATGTGGCAATGTTACTGTATGATGTGGCACATCTGTTTGCAAGCTGTATGTGCTTCAGAATCGAGCAAATAGGTGTAACAAAAGGTCAAGAATAGTAAATAGAATCCATCTTCCTTATCAATTCCAGTAGACTGTGTTGCAGTCTGCTATATCAATGTCCCCCAGTGGATCACCTCACCTAGCACCAACACATTGTGTAACCACCTCCCCTTGAAGCTGGGCTGCTCCTCTGATTTGCTTTAACCAGTAGAAGGTAGAAGAAGTGCAGTTGTGCCATTTCTGGCCTAAACCTTAAGAAGCTCTGGAAGTCTGCTTTCTGCTCTTGGGAGCCCTGAGCTGCCAGAAGAAATCTATTTGCTCTGCTAGAGTGACCATGTGGAGAGGCCATGTGGAGAGAGAGAGAACCTGCGACTCCATGAAGGAGAACTGAAGACCCAGCCACCAATGAACTGAAGCTCTAGACACAGGACTGCAGGCAAGTTATTCCAGCCACCACCTAGCCCTTTGAGCCATCTCACCTGAAGCACCATCAGACATGTAAGTGAAGAAGCCATTTTGGATGATCTAGTTCCAGCAGAGGACATGAGAAGAAGAGATGAGCCATCTCTGCTGTACTCTATCCAATTCTTGATGCACAGGGTTGTGAGAATTTATTAACGTGGTTGTCGTTTTAAACTACTAAGTTTAATTTTTATATTTATTTTAAGTTCCAGAGTTCATGTGCAGGATGTGCAAGTTTGTTACATAGGTAAACGTGTGCCATGGTAGTTGCTGTACCTATCAAGCCATCACCTAGGTATTAAGCCCAGCATGCATTACCTATTTATCCTGATGCTCTCCCTCCCTCTCTCTCCTGACAGGTCCCAATGTGTATTGTTCTCTTCCCTGTGTCCATGTGTGCTCATTGTTCAGCTCCCACTTATAAGTGAGAACATGCTGTGTTTGGTTTTCTGTTCCTGCATTAGTTTGTTGAGGATAATGGCTTTCAGCTCCATACACATCCCTGCAAAGGACATGATTTCATTCCTTTTTTATGGCTGTGTAGTATTCTGTGGTATATATGTACCACATTTTCTTTATCTAATCTATCATTGATAGATGTTTGGGTTGATTCCATGTCTTTGCTATTGTGAATAGTGTTCCAATGAACATGCAAGTGCATGTATCTTTGTAGCAGAATGATTTATATTCCTTTGGGTATATACTCAGTAATGGGATTGCTGAGTTAAATGTTATTTCTGCTTTTAGATCTTTGAGGAATTGCCATACTGTCTTCCACAATGGTTGAATTAATTTATATTTCCACCAACAGTGAAACCTCACCAGCGGTTGTTGTTTCTTGACTTTGTAATAGTCAACATTCTGACTGAGTGAGATGGTATCTCACTGTGGTTTTGATTTGCATTTCTCTAATGATCAGTAATGTTGAGCTTTGTTTATATGTTTGTTGGCTGCATGAATGTCTTCTTTTGAGAAGTGCCTGTTCATGTCCTTTGTCCGCTTTTTAATATTTTTTTATACATTTGTTTATTTGTAGATTCTGGATATTAGACCTTTGTCAGATGGATAGATTGCAAGAATTTTCTCCCACTCTGTAGGTGCCTGTTTGCTCTGATGATAGTTTCTTTTGCTGTGCGGAAGCTCAGCTCGTTAGTTTAATTAGATGTCATTTGTCAATTTTAGCTTTTGTTGCAATTGCTTTTGAAGATTTTGTCATAAAATATTTGCCCATGTCTATGTCCTAAATGGTATTGCCTAGATTTTCTTCTAGAGTTTTTATAATTTTGGGTCTTACATTTAAGTCTTTAATCCATCTTGAGTTAATTTTTGTGTAAGGTGTAAGGAAAGAGTCGTTTCAATTTTCTACAAATAGCTAGCCAATTCTTTCAGCACCATTTATTAAATAAGGAATCCCTTCCCCATTGCTTGTTTTTTGTCAGGTTTTTGAAGATCAAATGGTTGTAGATGTGTGGTCTTGTTTCTGAGTTCTCTATTCTGTTCCATTGGTCTACATGTCTGTTTTTGTACCAGTATGATGCTGTTTTGGTTATTATTGCCTTATAGTATAGTTTGAAGTCTGGTAGCATAATGTCTCCTTAAGCTACTAAGTTTTTAATAGTAATGAACTACTAAAACAGTAACTTTCACCTAGAAGGGGGGCACTACTGTAACAAAAACCTAAACCTGTGGCACTGATTTTGGGACCAGGCAATGAGTGAAATTGGGAAGGTTTTTGAGGAGACTGTTCACAGAGACCAAAATGACTGTAGGAAAGTTGTGTTGGAGGTTGGAGAAAAGGTGATTCTAATTATGAAGTGGTGGTAAGTGGCAATGCAATAATATAAAATATATGTCTAATGAACTTGTGGATTTTCCTCAGATTATCAGGCAGAATGTTGAAAGGGAGTGTGATAGCTTTTAACTGTGCCTGATAAAGTATAGAGATAAAGAAGAGATGAATGAAAGAATGGACTGTCCAGTTTTCAAGAAGAATCAAGAAGAAACATTTCTAATCCAGGATTTGCTGAGTTACAAAATAAAACAGTTCTTATTCTCAGCCTCCCCAGCCTACAAAATACTCTCAAAGTAAATAAAAACCTGGGGGCAGAGATTGATTCCATGTCACTGCTAGGAAAACATGGCCTTGGAAGTCTAGATTAGATCAAGGTTTTGGCTGTAAGACCTGTTGTGGAAACCTCAATAAGATTTAAGTTTGAGTCTTATCAATCTTCTGAGATAGACAGTAGGATTTTAAGACTCTTACAGAACTGTTTCCTATACTCCCTCTGCTAAAAAAAAAAATAGTTTCTAAGAGTATAAGAGCATTTTTTTTCACAGCACCCTTATTTTCAGCCAAAGGTAGAAAAGCACTTATTTTTGGAAAGATTTACGAGTCTGAAATGTTTTTAATGCATTGCAGTATACTTTTATATATAGTAAGCCTAAAAATTAGATGAATTATTTCAGCTTAGATTAAAAGGGACAGACATAGTTCACAATGAAAATAAGTCTCTGAGGACCTAACTTCCTATAGTCAATCAAGAAGGTTGAAAAAGCTACTTAGCTATAATCATAAAGCATTTCTAATGAAAATGAATGACTCAGAGAGGGTGAAGCTAAGAGCTCAGAGGGCAGACCCGAGAGCCATTGTTGTAACAAAAGCCATTCTGCTCTCAGGGAGCAAAACCGAGCCTTACTCCAGGAACACTCACTGACTTTGGAATTGGAGGATTTCAAAATTGCAGTGGACCAGTGCTTTTATATGTCTTTTATACCCCCTTCCATTTATGAATGGAAATGTCTATTGCAGTTATTCTGTCTCTTTCTCCTGGTTGTGCATGGCATGTGTGGGGAGTACAGCACTTATCTTTTTAGTTCACAGGTCCTTGCACTTGAGAAACTGTATCTGAGTAGCTGTGCAAATGGGGCCACACATTAAGAGTACCATCTATAATTATGCCTGAGATTTAGCTAATAAGCTTTTAGACTTTGAGCTAATGCTAAAAGGATGAGGCTTTTAGGGGATCTTGGGTAGAAGAGAGAGTATATTTTGCACTTGAGAAGAATGTGAATTTTTATGGTCAGAGAGCAGATTGTGGTAGCTCTCAAAAGTCGTCTCTTAACAATTCCTCTCCGCAGTATGCACAAGCTGCCCTTCACATTAAGAGGTGGAGATTAATTCTTTTCCTCTTGAATCTGGACTGCATTTGTGACTGACTTTCATCAGAAGAATGTGGTGGAAGTGAAGTCTGGGACAGGCAGCTTCCACTTTCTGTCTTGGAGCCTAGCTGTCATCCTGTGATAAGCCCAACTGATACAGAGAGACCAGGTGGAGAAGAACTGAGGCTCGCCAGTGGATAGCTCAGACTAAGCTCCCAGTCAAAATCCAGCATCAACTGTCAGCCATGTGAGTGAACCATCTTGGACACTTTAGCTTAGTTGACCCCCCAGATATCTGCAGTCCAGGTGTCATTACATGATGTAGAAAAACCATCTAGCTGATCTCCATCAACCACCTGGATTGTGAAAGATAATAAAATGGTTGGTTTAAGTCACTAGATTTTGGGGATGGTTTGTTATGTCACATGGATAAGTCAAACAGGTTGGTGGTGGCTGCTTGGAATACTGTATTGAGAAAGATTTTTAGGCAATACCCAGAATCAGTGGGAAATGTGCTATGACTGATTACCAATATCGTTATAGAGGCAGGAAGGGACAGTAGAATCCTATATAAAATGGTAACAGAATAACAAAATTACAATTTCCATTCTCTGAGTAGAGCTCAGGAGTAGCTGTTGGCAGTTTTTTGTAAGAAAGTTGTGATTTAGAATCATAATAATTAAAGATCCTGGCTTTTGATTAGCACTAAACTCTTATATGTTCCAAGGTTTGAATTTGTTAATTTCTGAAGAACTTTAACCCAGGAGAACAGACAGAAACTTGGTGAAAGTTAGACCTGTGAGGCTTCAAGGATAGCCACTAGGATTCATCCATTCCTGTTTTCTCCCTTCTCTCTTTCCTTCGAAATTCAGGGCTGCAAACAGGTAGCGTCCCTGAAACAGTAAGCATCCCTGCAGGCTAGTCTACATTTTCCTGCAAATGCCTAAGCCCAAGCCCTGCAAATGTGTAATATAGAGGTGCTAAATATGTGTGTGGAAACCCCGCTTGCCCACTCAATCATTCATTTTAATTTATTGCAGTTATCTTATGTTATGTACAGTGTTCTCTGTGCCGAATATCTCTCTAACGACTGGGGAAAGATAAATAAACATGGCATAGGTTCTAAGTAAAGCATGTCTTCAGGAAGTTCATGTTCTAATGTGGAAAACAGAAAACTAAACCAATCTGGAATTACAACAGGATAAGACCAATACAGGAACAACAGAAGTACATGTTATAAGAGTAACTGGTATTTACTGTGTACTTATTTCAATCTTTTAACATTTTAAATTAGTTTTAATTATTTTTATGACAGTTTTATTGAAATATAATTCATATACCATAAAATTCACCCCTTTAATATGTATAATTCAGTGTTTTTAGTGTACTCACAGAGTTGGGCAACCATCAGTACTATTTAATTAATTCCAGAATGTTTTCATCACCTGTGTATCAGCAGTCGCTCCCTCTTTCTCCTGTCTTCCTGTACTTGGCAACCACCAGTCTACTTTCCGTCTTTATGGATTTGCCATTGCCTATTTGAAACACTTCATGTAAATGGGATCATTCATTTCTGTGTTTGATTTATTTAGCATGTTTTCAAGATTCACCCATGTTATATCATGTATTGGTACATATAATATTCCACTGTATGGATATGCCATGTTTTGTTTTGTTTTTTGTCCACTGATGGGCTTTTTAGTGGTGAATAAGTTCCATAGTGGTGCTTTCTGAGATTTTAGTGCACCCATCACCCGAGAAGTGTATACTGTACCCAATATGTAGTCTGTTATCCCTCACCCACCTCTCAATCTTCCTTCCTGAGACCCCCAAAGTCCATTACATCATTCTTATGCCTTTTCATCCTCATAGCTTAGCTTCAACTTAGAAGTGAGAACATACAATATTTGGTTTTCCATTCCTGAGTTACTTTACTTAGAATAATGGCCTCCAGCTCCATCCAAGTTGCTGCGAAAGGCATATACCACATTTTCTTTATCCACTCATTGGTTAATAGGCACTTAGGTTGGTTCCATATCTTTCCAATAGCAAATTGTGCTTCTATAAACATGCCTGTGCATTTCTTTTTCATATAATCACTTATTTTCCTGTGGGTAGACACCCAGTAGTGGGATTGCTGGATTGAATGGTAGTTCTACTTTCAGTTCCTTAAAGACTGTCTATACTGTTTTTCATAGTGGTTCTACTAGTTTACATTCCTACCAGCAGTGTAAAGTGTTCACTTTTCAGCATATTTATGCCAACATCTGTTGTTTTTTGACTTTTTTTTTTTGAGACAGAGTTTTATTCTTATTGCCCAGGCTGGAGTGCACTGGCACATTCTCGGCTCACTGCAACTTCCACCTCTCAGGTTCAAGTGATTCTCCTGCCTCAGCCTCCTGAGTAGCTAGGATTATAGGTGCCTGCCACCACGCTTGGCTAATTTTTGACTTTTTAATTATGGCCATTTTTGCAGGATAAGGTGGTATCTCATTGTGATCATAGTTTGCATTGCCCTGATAATTAGTGATGTTGAACGTTTTTGCAAATGTTTGTTGGCCATTTGTATATTTTCTTTTGATAATTATTTATTCATGTCTTTTGCCCACTTTTTCATATCATTATTTGTTTTCTTTCTTGCTGATTTGTTTGAATTCCTTGTAGATTTCGGATATTAGTCCTTTGTCAGATGCATAGTTTATGAATATTTCCTCCCACTCTTTGGGTTGTCTGTTTATTCTGCCGATTATTCTTTTGCTGCCAGCACCATTTATCGAATATGGTATCTTTTCCCTTAGTGGGTTTGAAGTGGTATCTCATTGTGGTTTTGATTTTCATTTTCCTAATACCGATAATGTTGAACATCTTTTAATGTGCTATTGGCCATCTGTGGGTTTTTTTTTGGGGGGGGACAATTGTCTATTCTAAGCCTTTGCCTATTTCTTAACTTTTTTTTAAATTGTTGAATTGTAAGTGTTCTTTGTATATGCTGGATACAAATCCCTTATTAGATACATAATTTGCAAATATTTTCTTACATTTTGTTTTTCATCTTGCTGGTGTCCTTTGAAGCACAAAATTCTTTAATTTTGATAAAGTCCAATTTAATTAACTATTATTTTGTCACTAGTGCTTTTTATGTCATGTCTAAGAAATCATTGTACAATCCAAAGTTGTCACTATTTACTCCTGTCTTCTTTTACAAGTTTTATAGTTTAGCTCTTATGTTTAGGCCTATTACTCAATTTGAATTAATATTTGTATATGATGCGAAGTAGGAGTCTAACTTCTTTCTTTTCAAAGTAGATTGATATTTAGTTGTCCCAGCGTGCTTTGTTGAAAGACCTTTCTTTCTCTGTTGAATTGTCTTGACGTCCTTATAGAAAATCAATTGACCATAAAAAAGGTAAGGTTTTATTTCTGGACTATCAATTCTAGTCCATTGACCTATATGTCTATCCTAATGCCAGTCAGTCCCTTAGTCTTCATTGGAGCTATGTGAGGAAGGTTAGTACTTAGTAGTTTAAAGGTTCAGGAAGTTTGAGCATGTGTTCTTTAAGATCATATAATTAGTATACAGTAAAGCTGAGACAAGAAATTTGGATTCTCTATTGCCAGTGCCCAGGCTAGAAAGTTAACACTCTGCAGTCACAGGAGGGAATTACTGTGGCATGGGCTTATAATTAGACAGAGAATGCCAGGATGGAAGAAATTTGGATTCAGGGAAGATGTCACCTGTGGGGATGTAAGAATATATGAAGCAAAGCCAAGACCCAGGGGACAATGGGAGTGGAAGGAGGCCAAGACACCATAATTAATTTGTGCCCTTGAAAGCTCAGAGGAAGCCAGGGAAGGTTTTCAAGAGGAACTCACACTTTGACAATGTCAGGAAAGTTCTGTAGAGGTTTGCCAGGTGTGTGAGTGTTGGGTGAGATAGAAGAGATTCTGGGTAGAGAAAACAACATGCATAACAAACTAATGGAGCTGAAGAATGTAGCATAGCCAGAGAATGGCAAGAACCCAGCTGAAAACCAGGGGGAGCTTCTAGTTGGAGATGAGACTGGAAAAGTAATTTGAAGGTAGATTATGAAGGTCCTTGAATATATTGCCAGAGACTTTGGTTTTTCTCTTGTGAGCAACTGGGAACAATTATAGCTTATATATAAGGGAGTTATGTCTTCAGATAACTGGTAGCAGAGAAGAGGATAAACTAGAGGAGGAAACAGAGGCAGTAAAACTGGGTTGGGAGCTATTCCAGGTGAGATGATGATGAGAGTAGGGATGGAGAGAAAAAGGCAGTTCTTTAGGAAGCATGATTGTTAGGACTTGATGACTAAGTTTTTATGGGAAAGGGAGGGAGAGAAAGAAGGAAAGGGATAGAGAGAGAGAAGGAAGAGGAGCAGAAGGAAGAGGAGGATGAGGAGGATGCAGAAGTGGTGGCTGCTGCTGCAATGGTGACAGGGAGGGAAGTGGGGAGGGAGAGAAGGAAAGAAAAGAAATGAACATTTCCTAAAAGCCTAATATATGGTAGCTCTGTTAGCATATTTATATATTCAGGTGAGAAAACATAGAGAGGTGAATAAAATTATTCAAAATCACAGAACTGTTAGTCAACGGTTGAAACAGATTTCAGACACAGTGTCCTGTTAGACTCCAGATCCCCTGCTTTTTCCTCCACAGTGTGTTGTCAAACACAAAGCTCAGCTTTTGGTATAGGCAAGAGAGTGAGGATTGATACCACTTAGAAAGAAAAGGAAGAGTTATGAACCTCTGTGCCCTTTTTCTTTAACAGGAAAAGGGTACAAAGGGTCACTTGGGGGCACATAGTGTTTGAGGCAGCTATAGGACAGCTAAGATAACCTACAAGTGGTTAGAAATACAGAATCAAAGCTCAGGGGAGGCACAAGGGCTTCTGCTCTAGAACTCCCTTCTTTCTTACTCCTGAAATGTTGGATGATGCTACGGGAAACAGATGAGTTTGTCCAGAGAAGCGTGTGGCGTATGAACAGAAGGAAGACAAGGAAGAAACTCATCAAATGGATCAAAGATGAGAGATGAGAGTGCCCGGGACATCTTCCCCAGCGGCTCCTGTCCATGGGACGCTTGCTTGTACCCACAGAAAGTTGGCTTCCAGCCATGCTTAAGCGAGAATAGTGAGGGCCCTTGCCTTCCTATAGTGAGTACGCCATAAATGATCACTGTCATTGTCACATAATAACGTGGCTATTATGATCACGCACAGAGCAAAAATCTGTGACAAATTTTCAAGAGTCTATTTGGTGTAGCCCTCTGCAGAGGCAGAACTGCGGAATAAAATTATTTCCAGTGGTCCCTCCCAGCCTCTTGTCTCCATAATTCTCCCACTTCAATATGTGACTAGTAATTAAGAACTATCTCGAAATTTTGATATCTGGCCCAGAGTCTATCATTATACTTCCAAATTTTATTGAGAAAATATTTGAAGCAAAAGAGAGACTTTCATTTTGTGGACTTTAAAATAAGCATTATTCATATTCATCCAACTAATATTCATTTATCACTTGCTCACATAAACAGTCCTCTGCTAGGTACAGTGGTAAAGTCATTTAAGTACAAAATCTCTGTCCCCAGGCTATCTGTAACCTAGATAAGGGGGAGGTGAGCATACCTATAGAGTTAAATATCAGTGGAGGAGGTAATAGACCAAAATCAACCTTTCTGAGAGTTATTTCAAAGCAATTTATGGCTAAGTCATAGACAATATGGATTACAGAAAGATAGAGGTGAGAGAGAGAGAGACAGACATTGAGAGAGAGAGAGAGCAAGAAAGAGAAGAATGAGAAGGAATGAGAGAAGGGAATGAGCCTGAAGCTGGCCTTGAGATTGGGTAGGATTTGAACAGTCAGAGCTGAGGCCAAGTCCAGGAGGGAGAGAAGATCTGAGTGGAAAAGAAAAGGCAAAGATAGTCAAGGTGTGTTGTAAGGAGAGGAGCCAATTATCCTGAGGGAAGCAGGGAACTAATTGTCCAGGTACATCCTTGGGATCTAAGGTAGAAAGAGGAAGGGAGGGTTACAGGTTACAGGTTACGGGCTATAAATGTGTCTTCACACACCCACTTGGACCAGGCTCATCTTAGACCTCTCATGCTCACTCAGGGGAGGCCATCATCTGCCCCTTATGAAGTGGATTTTACAGGCAACTCACTCCCATACCATCTTCTTGAGTTGCGAATTTGGAAAGAAATGTGGTTACCGATTTCTCTTGGGCATTGGGAAGAAACCATTCACTGCATGCACGTCGGTGACTAGTGCAGCTTTGTCCATTTCCCAGAACTTTTACTATTACTGGAATGCCTCCTTGTCAGTCCCTTTCCTGAGGTCACGAAGCCTGCCGGAATGCTGCCATGGTAAGAAACTGAGACAAGGTTCTGAGGACAACCAATGATTGAGAGGCTATTTGATTTCTCCCTCTATAGCTTCTAGTCTGGTTCCTCAGTGATTTGTGTGCTCTACTTATTTGGGATGCAAACCCTCAGAGCAGGGCCTGGGATGCACTCCGAGCTTTGTGTAGCGCCTGGATGGCCAAAGATAGGGCCTAGGGAAAGGTTTCTTAGACACCAAATAACATGTAGATGATTTTTACATAAATGAGTCAGAAATATGGAGATTAAGTTTTCACTGAGATGCACATGAATTAAGGAGAAAAGTGTTTGAGGCAATCTTTTTAAAAATGCCATGAAACTTAAAAGCATATGGAAAATAATACAGGAAGTTGGAGAGATCTCTTAACGGATGGGGTTTGGCCTAACAAGTCCTTGGAGCCCCTCCCCATTTCACAAAAAGTCTCATCATTTAAAGGAATTAACTTGACTTTAGAGACTGGCTGAAAAGGGTCTATGGCTCCAGCTTTGACTGGCTCATCCCCAGTCTAATTGTTCAGATTTTAATTTTTTTTTTTACCTTGTTCTGCGGTTCATGTCTAAATACTCGAAGATGTTTATATTGCATACATTCGGCTCTAATTGGCCCTTAAAAGAAGGTGTTGATTAGAATCTGCTCAACATCAACAGCTAGCTCACACAACATTCTGTAATTACTGTTTATTAATTTAGTTCAAGTGGCATAGTTGAAAGCCCTGTTCAGATGGGAGAAGTAAATTGTCACTGGTATTGAATATGTAAATTACGTGCATTGTAAATTTCCATGAAGAAATGTTTAAAGTTAAATGCTGTGCACATAAACCCTTCCGGTTTTATCTAACCCAGCCCTTGGAGTTGAATCAGGTCTTCACTCGGAAAGCACACAGCAGAGCAACCTGTGGGGGTTGTGCCATTGCCCCAGGGTAGAGCATCTTACCTAGAGTTTGTAAAATGAGATTTTGTGATCAAGTTTTTGTTGTGTGTGTTCCTTTTTTTTTATGAAACAAGGCAACGCTAATGAGCCCTCTTTATCCTTGTTCACAAAGCCCTTCCGTGGAGTTCCCCAGCAGATTTTCTAAGGATGTTTGGCAATCTAGTAAATTCCCCTTTCCCTAAGGAAGCTTCTAGATGCTTTTGGGTGGCATGCTGAAAACAACAGGAATTGACAGCTTTTCTTCAGCAAATAGCTGAAATAAGTTACTGTAAACGTGTGGGGTGTTTTTCTTCCCCCAGAACATTAAAGAAGATGGCAGAAACTGGGACAAACTTTGTAGCTGGACAAACTTTGTCGCTGGGTTTCCTGAAGCCCAAACACTCTGATCTCAGAAAGCTGTATTAAAGGCTCTGCAGCTCTTCCCAGGAGAGGGTGTGGCTTAATCTGGTTGGGATAACTTTATTATACCAAAGATTGTCTTGGATTCTTGCTGTATTAAGGTTGAATTAAGTGAAATTTTCCTTTAAACATCAACCAAAACATTTTTCTTTTCTCTGTCTTAATGGTGCTTTGGGCAAGTTACTTAATAGATCTATTCCTTGGATTCCTTACCTATAAAATGGAAAAAATACTAGTACTAATGTCATGAATTGGATGCAAAGATTAAGTGAGATAATACCTATAAGGTGCTTAAAAGACAGCTTGCCCATAGTGTAGAGACAATAAATGTTAACTATTACTTGTCCCTGTAAAATTTTACGGGGTTACAACTGAATCCCAAAATGCTTTTGTACAGTATTATAAGATTTCCTTTTGTAGAAATTTCTGATTATTTGGGAGAATCTTAAGTTCACAACTAGTCAGAAAAGATACTTTTTAAAAATTAGAGATGAAAATCAAAGGTTTTTGTAAGCATGAAAATCTGATTATTATTTTTTTCTCTCTTAAGGCTGAAAAGAGTAGTTGAGGTAAAAAGTGCATCTGGCTCCTCTGCCACTGAAGCCCACACGTGCCCATTTGGGGGGCTTTCTGTCTTTGTATAAGTTTTTCAGCCCAGATGTTGGATGTTTTCAATTTTGCAGAATCTGACTATAAATGAACTGAAAAAAAAAAATGGCCCAACTGTTACTGGGACTAATTATGATGGTTCCAAGGAGAATGTGCATGCTTTCACTTTTTCTTTATGAAGTCTTCCTGAAGAAAGCCTTTTGATTGAAATAACCCATTTTGATGATAGCTGACATTTTCAGAAGTAATAATAATACAACTTCAGATTCGTAGAGAGGGAGGAGCGGAAACATGAAGCGCTTTACAGATGCTGGCTCATTCATTGGCATTACCATCCTGTGTTGCAGGTGGCAAACATTATTCTTCCTCTTTTACAGATGGAGAAACTGAGGCACTGAGAAATAAAAGCATGAGGCATGAAAGTTCCAGAGCAAGTCACTGATAGAACCAGGAAGCCTAGAGCCTTGTAGTCTGGTTAGGTGCTATCCACTAAGGACAGTCTGGTTAGGAGCCATCCACTGGAAAGACTGCTGCCAGTGAGTTCCCATCACCCAGGAGGACCTGCCTTTATCGACCAGATGTTTCAGCTCAGTTGTCTGCTTATTGCTGTAAAGCAAATCCCATTTTCTTATGAATTTCTATTGAGAAATCAGAGATATGGGCCCTCAGATTCTTCCCATAGGTAGAGCTGAATGTTTCTGACATGGGAGAACTGAAAGCGGTTGCCCAGGTTCTAGCTGGGTTTTACCTCTCCATTTCCCACCTTACCCCCACCCCAGTGTTGTTTTGGGAAGTTGGGGAAAAAAACATGGCGCAGAATGGAGAGGGCATGGGTGGTGCTTTCTCACCTTTGGCGTTCACTCTGGACAATATTTCTTTAGGTCAGGAGGAGTTCTGTACAGTCGGAGGCCCCCAGAGCAGATTCTTAATACCCCTGGGATTTAGCTTTGTATCTTCCTTTAGTGATTCTAAGCTCTATTCTTGTAGATGGCAAATAAGTGACACCATTTTACACATGGTTTAATTTCTTGAACTATTTTGTAATCTAACTGCCCTCTAATGTCTTGGTTGCATGTTAGATACAGACATGCAGACTGAGAAGGTGGGAGGAGGTAAGTAGGGAATAAACAGGGTGTCCCTGCCCTGGAGGAGGTAGGAGCTTTCTGGAGGAGACAGAAGCAAACCGACATCTATCACGCAGGGACACTTGTAACTAGGCAAAGACTGGTAACAGGGGCACCCTATCTAACCCTGTCCTCTGGGGGTTCTGAGGGGAAATTTTGAAGAATGACTAGGAATTAGCCAGGTGATCAGTGGGTGGTATATAACTGTAGGCAGAGGCTGCAGTGTATACAAAGCTATGGAAACTTGCGGGATCTTGCCCTCCAGAAAGCAGAGAGCAGTGAGAAGTACTGCATACCACACTCTAACGCTGACTGGATGTAGAGGTGAGGGTGGGTGGAAGCCAGGCTTGGAAGGCACTTTTAGTGCTAAGAAACATTTGAATGTTTCCTTGAAGACCACAGGGCATCTTTGAAAGCTGCTGTGATGGGGATTTTCGCATGCCCAAGTGTAAGGCTACCAATTCTACAGAGCCAACTGGTTCCCTACTTTGCTAATGGAATAAATCTATGGTGTATTTATGTGTTTATTAGTCAAGGTTCTCCAGAGAAACAGAACCAACAGATTTATTTATTTGTCTATTTATTGACTGATTGATTTTAGGAAATTCTAACAAGATTATGGAGGCTGGCAAATCCAAAATCTGCAAGGTGGGCTGGCAGATTGAAGCCTGGAGAGGAGCCAGTGCTGCAGTTCAGGTCCGGAGGCCATCTGCTGGCAGCATTCTGCTTGCTGGGGGATGGGCTGGGGGCAGTGTGTGTGCCAGTCTTCCCAATCTTCTGTTCTATTTAGGCCCTCAAGTGTTTGAATCAGAAGCACCTGCAGTACAGAGGCCAATCTGCTTTACTCAAAGTCTACCAGTTTAAATGAGAATCTCCTCCAAAAACATCCAGAAGAATGTTTTACACATATCTGGGCACCATGGCCAGTCAAGTTGATACATAAGGTTAACCATCACAAAGGGAATATATATATTCACACGGGTGTAGTGTTCCTATATCTCTCTGCTTCCCATAGGATTTCATTTCTTCTTCTTTTTTTGTTTTTTGATGCTTCATATTTTATTTCCCCTTTGCCCTCCCATCCCACCCTTGGTGACGGTTGTACCCATCTGAGCATTTCTGAGTGCATGACCATAAGTAAATCTTGAGAGAGGAGCAGAATTCTTGTCTAAACAGTAACAGAAGGGGATTAGCTGCAAGGCTAGCATAACTGTTGTGCAGGAACATAAGCTGCCCACATCTTCTTGGTGGACGATGCATAGAAGACTTAGAATTATGGAACATCTGTTTCCCCATCCATTTATTCTTTAAAAATTCCTAATTGAGTGCCAACCCTTGGAGACCCAAGAGTGAGCAGGCCAGTATTGCTGACCTCATGGAACTTTCTACGGGAGCAGGGGTTAGCAAACTATGGCCCATGCCATATCTGGCCCACAGTTTATTTTTGTCAACAAAGATTTTTATTGGAGCACAACTGTGTCCATTTATTTATGCGTTGTTTATAGCTGCTTAGGTGCCGCAATGGCAGTTTAGTAGTTACAACAAACTTTATGGTCTGCAAATCCTAAAATATCCGCTGTCTGGGTCTTTATGGAGTTTATAGAAAAAGTTTGATGATCCTCATATTGGAGGGTAGGAATATTAAGCAAATAAATAAACAGATATATACTATGATGTCAATTAGTCGTAAGCGCTTTGAAGAAAAGTAAAACAGGACAAAGGGATAAAGTAATGGGGGGTGCTTTTTTCGACACAGTGGTTAGGAAAGGCCTTTCTGTAAAAATGATGTTTGAGCAGGGACCTTACTGAAAGGAGAGGCAACCATGAGCATAGCTAGGGGAAGTGAGTCCCAGGCAGAGGACTCTGCAAGTTGCTGGCATGCTTGAGAATGTAAAGGCTAAGAAATATCAGGGCCGATCCCCTGCAATTTGTTCTTTCATTTCGTGTGTGTGACGCAAGGCCTGTGTTTCACTAAAGTTGAGTGAGAGGTTAAATTCTTGAAAAGTACAGTCTGAATGTTTTGGTTCTGAGCATTAGAACCCCCGTCTTCATAATTTCCCCACTGGATTACCAACGCCTGTATGGGATCCAATGCCTCCATTGTCACTCTCTCCTCTCCACAAATCTCCACCACTGCGGAGTCCAAAAATGCAAATTCTTTAGCCTGGCAATCCAAATCCTGGATGATCAGTCCCACCCCAACTGATCCTTCTAACATGATATCCTAGTTTGCTACCCTGCAATTCTCCCACACTATTCTCTGCTCCTCCCATACCAAGTGCCTGTGTTTCTTCTTTCTTCATGTTCCATTCACCTTCCCCTCCCCAGCCAGAGCCACAGCGCATACTGCCTCCTCCTTCTGAGATGCTCTCACCTCCAGCTCTCTTGCTCTCCAGCTCTCCTTTTCTTCCTCTCTTCCTCCTTCTGTTCTCCATACCTCTAAGTCCCCTCCCACTCATTGCTTGTTTGAATTTCCATTACAGCATTGACTTCAGTTTGTCCAATCCTGGTTTGTGCACCTATGTCTCTCTTCTAATCACCTATGAGGCCTGACAGTAGAAACGCAAGGAGAGCAAAGTAGCTTTTATCTGCAGAAGGAATAAGGTCAAATAAATGACCATTACTCGACATCTTACTAGGGACTTGTTTGTGCCAAGTTCTCTGCAAGGGCCCTGAGGGGATAGCCATGAATCAGACATAATCTTGACCTTTAGGGAGCTCACAGTATAATGGGGTAGAAAACACATGAATAAATGCTGATGGTATAATACACATGCTTATATGTGCTTCAGAAACAGAGATTGTGTGTGGCTAGCTCTGCACACGTGAATCAGCTTTATTGAAGAGGTGATGTTTTAGTAAGGTCCAGGTAGAAGAAAAGAGGGGGAATTCTAATGAGAAGAAACAGCACGTGTAACAGCAGAAGGCTGAAAAGGAGTCATGCTTACCTGAGACTTGGGTAGAAAGTTGTAAGTAGTGAAGCCTAGAGAGAGTGTCAGTGTAAATGGTAGGAAATGGGGCAGTAAAAATAGAGTCCTGATGTGGGTGAGCAAGCATGAAAGCAAATTTTATTTTTATATTTGCATCTTCCTCACTTAACCTAGTACCTTTAACAGGGTTATAAATACGCAACAGTTTCTTGATTTGAACTGAACAAATTAAATACATTTTTCTATATATCTTGAGACCCTTTCAAACATAGTGCAGCAATCATTTTTGTAGTGTGATACACATCACATATAGTGATTGTGTCAGATATATATGCTACAGTCTGAATGTTTGGGTCCCCCTATAATTCATATGTCGGCACTTAAACTCCAATGTGATAGTATTAAAAGGTGGGGTACTCAGGATGTGACTTGATCATGATGGTCCTGTCCCCATCCATAGGATTAGTGCACTTATGAAGGAGGTTTGGGAAAGCCCTTTTCACCTTCTGCCATGTAAGGACACATAGACGGGGCTATCTGTGAGGAATGGGCTGTCACCAGACACCGGATCTGTTGGCACCTTGATCTTGAACTTCCCAGACTCTGGAACTGTGAGCAATGAATGTCTGTTGTTTAAAAATTACCCAATCTAAGATATTTTGTTATAGCAGCCCAAACGGACCAAGATGTTTACATTTCACTGCATCATATAGTACATGGTTTCCTTGAGCTCATGGCAGAACCAGGCATCTCTCAATCTCTTGATCCTAGCTGTGGTTTCCTCTGTGAGACCAATGTATTTACTATGCATAAACCTTTTCCTCATTAAAGTACGAATTGTGCCCCATGCTTCAGTAATGAGATGTGTTGAAGCCAACAGACCTACCTGGCATTTTACTTTTATAGAAACTTTGCTGGCTAGTAACAGAGTCAGGACAAGTGGCTGTGATAAGATTTCCTTCAGAGGAGACTAAAGAAATAGTTACCAATGATCATTCGGTATCAATATTTAATTACTAAATGAGGTGAGCATGATCTAATAGCAATTTGATTTCCTTCTCAAATAGCTCAAGCCAGACAAGGCTGACCATGTGTTCTTGGCAGGAAGCTAACACCATCTTAAAGATGAGTTTTTTTCTCTATTAGGTCAATGAGGAGTGAAGCAAATATTTTCTACTTGGGTCTTCACATGATAAAAGCTTAACAGCTTTGAAGGAGCTATTACAGGCAAATGCCTGAAAGAAATAACCATTTTGAAAGGTCTATAATTATGTACTTCTGTAATAGTGTGTAAGGGGATCACAGTTCCCATCAAGAGTTATTGAGTAAATAGTGAGTTCTTAAGTCAGTAACTACTTATTTATATCATAGTCAGTAATGGCAGTTAAGGAACCATTATAAGCTACTGAGCAGATCTTATTCATCCATGTAGTAGGGAACATAAGGTGCTGAGAGGTCTGTTCTCTACTCAGACCTAAAAAAGCATCGTAGCAGCTTGGAACAAAGGTGAGGTGCCATCTTGCCATTGAGCCAAGGGATGCTAATGAGTTCCAAAGATCCCTGCAAATGATTTAGGTTCCAAGTGACTGGAATGGCACTGCCTGGAGGACATCTGCCTTTGACCTTCCAGCCTCCATTACCCTTTCTTCTGATAAAAGATTATTCTCCTTCCTTTTAGATTCACCCTTCCTAAATTCTCTGTGACTCAGGTAGGGCTGTCAATCAAATGGTCAGGTTGCCCAATCAGCAAGATTCCAAGTAGCACTCTAAAGAGTCCTTTTGGGGATTTGATATGATTTCTGGAAAATAGACATGATTTTTTTTTTTTGTAGGATCCCTGGTAAAATGTCCTTGGTAAAAGTGTAAGCTTGGAGCTGCTGTGTCTTTCTTTACCACCCAACAGAAAAATCTTGCCTACAACTAAAACCAACACAGAGTAAAATACAGAAAAGAGCTGGTAGGAAAGGAATAGGTTTCTGACATTGTTGGAGCACCTGAGTGAGCCATGCCTGAAGCTAGACCATGCCTTGAACTTCCCAGTTACAGGGCCAGTAGATTTCTGTTTTGTATTTATGTGCTTTGAGTTAGGCTTTATGTTGGCATCACTGTTGGACTCCCCAGTGTGGAGTACTTTATTTATGATTTTTATTTTCTTTTCTCCACTGCCTACCTAATTTGTAAGAATTCCATGAATATGTCTGTATGTATTCTGTGAGTATGTCTATCAGAAGACATTGATCTGTATTGAGACATGACCCCAGCTGCTTGACATCTGTCAATAGTCCCAGTAATGTTAGAATTATAGAAGAAGTTGAAATTAAAGGGTTGGCTTTATCTGGCTAATGCCTCCTCCATTGGCAGAATCAGCAGGAGTTGCCTGACTATAGCTGAAACTGAATAACAATCCCAGGAAAGAAATATCCCTGCTCATACTTTCTCTCTTTCATCCTTTCTTTTTATCTTAGTCAAATGTATGAAGTTTCTATCTTCTTAACTTTAAACCTGATGATTAGCATGAGGCAATGCTGCATTACAGAACGTTTTGCTTAAATATTTAATATTTTAACACTTATAAAAAAGAAAAGGCAGAGTTGGGAATGATGCACTGTTGAGCCTGTGATTATGGCTGAGAGAGACCACTCGCCACTCAGGGTGAAGTCATTGTCAATCCTCTCTGCAAAGGCTAAGCCTCTAAGAGGATGACAAAATACAATGTTAATTGGCATAAGTCTTCTTTATAGCTAAAAAGGAAGCTTTCATGACAGAATGAATGAAAATGCAGGATGTTGACAAAGCCCCAAAGAAGTGTTCAAAAGAATAAGTGACTGCAAAGTCACTAGGAAATGAAATTGCACCAAATTTGGCCTAGTTTTCAGTAGCTAAAGGCATAGAGTTAAAAATTTAAGAACTAGACTGGAGTCTTTTCAGGAATGTGGTTGCCCTGGGTGCCCCTGGGATCTCAGAGTTAGGGTTCAAGTATCTAATTGTTGGTTCTGAGCTTTGCTCAGAATGTTATGCTTTCATTTTGCTTGGCATTTGTTTCATGGTTTCTAGTGACTACCATCATTTCTGCACCTGGAACAGGTCAGCAATGGATCTACATCTCTTAATCTTGCTCCAGATGTTGAAAATCTTAATTGGTAGAGTGACAAGGTAGCTGGGAGTGGCTGTTTCCATAAAGGGAATCAACATCTTTCTTTAGTTGGAAGACTTCTTTAATGTTGTGTCCAAGTAATGGATGGTCAAAATCTAGAGGCGAGGATAGCAGATGACATGAGTAAAGAAACAATTTTTTAAATAAAAGATGCCCAGAGGGAAGGTAGATGGTGAGGGGAACCAGCCAAAAATGTGCAAGGGCAGGTTGGAGAAGAAAAGTTCACTAATATTGTTTATGTCTATACAAGACTCATCAGATTCCCATAGGATGCACTTGTCCATTACTTCAAGCACTTTCAAGGACTATTTCATGAGCCTTTCATGGGTATGCCCCCATTTTTCTTTTTTGTATGAGTACTGTACAATTATTCTCTATGTCTTCTTTAAAACATTCTTTTAGTAGGGAACTTAGGCCTATGTTTAGGCGGTTTTATGAGCATATCTCCAACCTTAAAGGAGTCTTCAATCATTTGGCCATGAAATCAGATAGGTAGTATATTGGGGAGTAGGGTATAAAGAAGGAGTGCATTTCTATAGAGTTGATTCTGTTCTTGACTTACAGAGCTTAATTTCTATCAAAATAGCATAATGAGAAAACCTGAGACGTTTTCAATGGCTTCAGAGAGGCTCAAGAGTCGACTTAGCTGGCAGAACAACGAAAATGGCCTAAGATCCTTTGTCTTCGGCTACAGTGTGGGGAATGGATTCTGTCTTGGTGGCTGGCTGCTAATAGTTTCATAAACCCCTCTTCACCAACTAATGCCTTCTCCCCTGCTTCAGCCTGTACCTTCAGTGTCCCGCAGTGCTTCCTGGATTGCTACTCCTATTCTTTCTCTTTTCTCTTTTCCTCCTTGTAGCTCATCTCCGTTTGGGTCACAGTAGCAGTAGAAATGGGGGAAACTTCTCCCAGAGGATATCATATAGCAGTTCCAACTTTCACGAATATAATTACTGTGCTGCATAGAATACTTCCGATTCTCTAAGATTCAGACGATTCAGAACTTTAAAGTTCCTACCATGAATATCAGGACTTGATTTATATATCTTCTAGAAAGCAAGGAAGACAATAGTTAACCTAAACCAATTCCTTGGTCATTTAGCCTTGGACATCCTAAATCCCTTCTACATTTTAGCGAAGAATGTATTTTCCATTTGATAGCTTAATGAATGGTCCTGTTGTGTCTTACATAATGATCATTACAATTCAATGGCCAGGGAAATGAAAGCATCCAGCCAATATACTTATTTTGGCTATCAGTTTTATTGAGGGTAAAGTATAGAAATGTTATCTGAGTTTCTAATGGATCTGCTCCTGTTCCTCAAGAGGTTATCACCAACTACCAGATCCCAATCTTTAAGACTATAGGATGTAGAGTAATTAGGCTTCAATGTCTTCAGAAGTGTGTGGTTTTCTTTTTTTTTTTTCTGGGTGAAAAAAAATGCCTCTTTCCAGATGTAGAACTGAAGTGTCTGTTGCTTCTGATGTTGCTGTCAGAGGCCAATTGGGAAGCAAAGTATCAAACACAATGGCTCCTTTGAATTCCTTTACAAGAGGCAGAACATTCCCAGCCTCAAGATTCCGGTCCTTCTTTCCTTGGTGTGGGGAAAAAAGCAAATCCCCTCCAACTCGAAGAAAGAGTCTTCCTCTCCCCACCCTGTGCCCCTGACCTCTGAACCCAACCTAGTTCTGCTATTTCTTAGGAAATGGATCACCTCAGAAGTGTGGCATTTGAAGGTGAAAGAGGGGGAGATTAGAGGAACTCGAGACTGTTTTCACAATCCCAGTTGGGAAGTTGGAGAAAATTTCGGCAACATTTAAACTACCAGTTACTTTATTAGATTTTCATTTCTAAAGCAAAACTAAATAAGTGCAGTCAGTCAATGACTCTGGTCAAAATCTGTGCATGTGTAGGCTCGTTAAGAGTGTTTCTTCCCTTAACTGAAAAGCTCTAAGTGCTACCCTTGAGTGGAAGCACCGTGGAGAATCAAGCATAACAATTTCTCATTTCGGTCTCAAATGTACTTGAGCATTTTTTAAAAAAAATAAGAAATCATACATTTGGGACCAAAAAAAGAAAAAAAAAAAAAGAAAAAGAAAATGAAGTACTGAGTCATTGTTGTCCCTTTCTTGGATACTGGTTTTCGTTTTTAAAAAAATTAGAATCGAGGTGGATTGATTGCTGAAGTTTTAGGCCAGCATGGCATTGAAAGCAACCCTGTTGCTATCAGCACTTGATGAAGAGGCCAGGCAGATCACAAATAAGAAATGTTTTTGATGCTTCCTTCTCCTCTTCCGTGCTCTGATCCTCCTTAGAATATAATTTAACTTAGAACACATATGGATCAGATCAGAGAAAATGTGGATAGGGACAGTATGTTGGAATTTTTCTTGTGGGGTTTTTGTTGTTGTTGTTATTGTTGATTTGTTTTTCTACTAGCTGTTTTGGGGTTGGGGAAAAGGGTTGTGCATTTTCAAGATGGAATTGCTCTCCAGGCCTTTTTTTGCATTATCTTTGAAATTAGGTTCTTTTCAATTATTCAGGAGCAGATTATCCAGTTTGCAGATTATCTGGGTATTTTGTTTCTTCCCTTTCCTCTCTTTTGTTTGCCAGGTTTTTGACAATTTGCTTACTCTGCTGACATCCACAAAGTTGACCATAAAAGGAGGAAGGAACCATCCAATCAGTTTTGCTTGTTAATTGCACTAGTACAAGAAAGAAAACAAAATATAGACCAAACTGGAGCTTGAAGATTATCTGTGAATCAAGTCTACCCATACTTTCTCTAAGCCTCATTTGTACAGATAATCGAGGGTTGGCAGAACTTCAGAGAAGTATCTCTTAAGGAAGATCAAACACTTCTCAAAACCCAACTCCCTCTGAAATGGCAAATTTTTTCATTCCCATGGGAAAGTCATTGCTTAGAGAAGCAAGTAGACAGAGGTGCTGAGAGAAAAGGAATTCCTCTAGTCTGATATACCTTTGATGGGACAGGCTCAATAAAGTTTGGCTAAGTTGGTAATTTGTTCTAGGCCCAGACATGTACAGAAATGTGTGAGTGCGCATGTGCACGTGCCTGTGTGTAATATTCACATCCACCTCAAGGCAAGATGCCAGGAGCGGGGTATGGAGGTCAGTGCCTGTGAGTTGCATGTTTCTTAATAATGAGAGCTCTCCCCTGGCTGGGGCCCCTGCTCTCCGCCCCTTTGGGTTCAGGGGCTGCTCTTCCAACTCTGACCACCCAGTAGTGTGAAACTAATGATTAACCCTTTGGCACCAGCACTGGAGGGTTTTCTCCACTAATTGGTAATGCAAAACCCATTAGTGATTGTTGTGGGGATACTCTTGAGTCCAGGTGTCAGAAGGCTAATGAAAAATTAAGTATTGTATTTTGCTGGAGGGGATTAAAAATTTTAGGAAGGGTGATGATGTCTTTTTCTTCTTTCTGCCAGCAACTAAGATTGAACGTCAAGCTATTGTCCTCCATGAGCTGGTTGGGCTTTATCTGGAAGGTCAGAAAAGTTTTGCCACCAAATTCAAACAAATACCATCTAGAACTATCCTTCACAGTTCAGAAATGGAGATGGTTCCCAGGGGCCATGTAAGAAGTGAATTTAATTGCCCAATAATTGCAGGCATTTTGCCTGCAAATATATTTGTTCATTGAATATATATATATATATATATATATATATATATATATATATATAGCTATATTTAGGCTCCTGGAAATGGATAAGAAGGAAATTTATTGGAGAATTTTATTTGGACTCGAGGACCTATTTGTGCAAGTCCGTTCCTTATTAATAGGTCTTTGTTTTGCTCTAAGCCACAGACAGGGATTTTGAGAAACATACTCATTTTCTTCTAAGTTATATCAGCATAGTAATCTCTCTTGGCCAAAAACCAGCTTCCATTTGCATGTTTAATAAAAATATAACACTAATATCATATTCAAAACTGTTTTTCCTTTTAGGCCAAGACTTCAAAATAACCTGGTTCCTTATATCTACCATAAATGCTGTTTATCCCGAGTTGAAGTCTTTAAAATAGGGAGAGAATGCTAAAACAGCTTGATTACTCTTTCTTTCCTCTATCAGTCACAAACCATCTCTCTTAATTATGGTGTAAGGACATTTACATAACCAGGGAGAGGGTCCTTTAACTGCACTTCTATTATGCTTGGCACTTGTGTGAAAGGATATTATATTCATGTGCATTAGAGATTGCTTATAAAAGATCAAGACAATAATAGCCGATCAGACGATAAAGGTCTCTTTTCTCCTCCCAGACAGGCTGTCTCTGACAGAAGAATACAGTTCATCAAAAGTGTCTGCAGGTTGTCAAACTCAGGAAGGTTTGGGGACCCTCTGAGGCTGTCATGGTCAACAAGAAGATTTTCTGTCGGGCTTTTCCATCACTTACCCTGAGGAAATAATCACTCACTACATTCTGCATGTTCTCATGATAGAGTTCTCCATTTGAGAGAAAAGAGCCATTTTATCAAAGGACAATATAGCCCTTCTCTGGGTCCATGTAGCTTCCATTATCAGACCATAATAAATCATATTTATGTTCCCAGTTAATAAGACTGATTACAACACAGGTTCCAGACATGGGAAAAGCAAAGCAGGTGAAAAGATGTTTTAATGAAAATATGATAAGAAAACAGCTTCTTGTGAACATTCTGTGCTATTATTTGTAATGATTACAGACAATTTTTGATGCATCTTCTTTAGCAATGGTTTAAGCTGCATAAATTGGCTCACTGGTAGATAAGTAAAAATGATAAGAAAAAAATGAAATCTTCTTATGTTGTCTAGAATCATTATGTACATAACAAGTGCAAAATGGGTTTAATGTATATGCTGGGGATGGAGGGGAAACAGGCTTCTCAGAAAAGCATGGCTTGGGTATTATTTGAAATGATTTAGAAATTTTCTCCTCATCTTGCTTATTAAAGGTGTGTGCTCCCTGAGATTTGGGGGTGCTAGGCATTAATTTCGTCTTTATAAATGAATCTGTAACTCTACTTCTATCCAATCTCAAAGTCGTTTTTCTTGCTTGCTTTTTTTCCCTTCTTGGAGCTCAGTACGAAGAGACAAAGAGATATATATTTCCTACTCAGTGTTTGTGCACACTTGCCATTAGTGCTAATGGGAATTAAGTGCCTGCTTGGGAGGAAAACAGACCCCGAAGTTTAATATTGAAAGTTACCTTATTGAGAAGGTCTGGACATTTTTAGCTTCGGTGAGTTCAATTACACTAAAGTACCAACTTTCTAAATTGGTACAGAAAAAGAAAAAAAAATCAGATAAAATATTGAAATAGCTTCAGGCTTTTTTTTTTTTTTTTTTTGGAGACGGAGTTTCGCTCTTGTTACCCAGGCTGGAGTGCAATGGCACGATCTTGGCTCACCGCAACCTCCACCTCCTGGGTTCAGGCAATTCTCCTGCCTCAGCCTCCTGAGTAGCTGGGATTACAGGCACATGCCACCATGCCCAGCTAATTTTTTGTATTTTTAGTAGAGACGGGGTTTCACCATGTTGACCAGGATGGTCTCGATCTCTTGACCTCGTGATCCGCCCGCCTCGGCCTCCCAAAGTGCTGGGATTACAGGCGTGAGCCACCGCGCCCGGCCTTCAGGCTTTAACTGTATAAAACAGAAGAGCACCTGAAGGCTGAGGACTCAGGGTGTGCGGTATGGCTTGTTTGCTCATATTAATTTACCAATTTGATAGTGTAACACATGACAATTTCAGGTTAGCACTCAGCACCTGGAGTAATTCTTCCACTGTTCATTTGTAACTTTGATGAGAATTTTGTTGTCCTTGGCTTTTGGGTTTCTAAAAAGGCAATGAAACTTCTTGGAGTCCATGTTATTCTGATAGTGGTATTCTGAAATTTTAGATTAGCACAGTTCTGATTCAGCAAGTGGTTGGGATATTTTATTTATTTTGGATGGGGAGTGCAGGGGTGGTTGGTATCTTTCTCATGTATACATGTAGGCCTCACATGTGCGCCTAAGAGGGATTCCTTAAGAATCTGCTCATGGAATAACCACTGTTATGAATTGAAGAAGAGAATATTCTCTGTAATACAATTGTCATGGCTGTACTGCTAGAAAGGCACAGTGATGGCATTACAAACCCTTCTTGCCAAAAGAAAACTTAACACCATTCAACATCTCCCAGACCATTTTGCTCAGAGATGCTTGGATTCTACTTTTTCTAAGGCAGTGTGCACTCAAGTTAAATATTGGGAGGGTGGATGAGTCGGTGAGGCCTAAGAGATTAACCTTGCAAGTCAAAAGGAAAACTCACAAGGAAAATTTATTATTTTAATTGGTAAGAGTGAGTATGTACATTTGGGTATGCTTGTATGCCCATACAGGGGTCTCATGTTTTCCAGCAGTACTGTTTCCTGAAACTAAAAGTCTATTGAGATTCAGTCACCTCCTCTTAGATCATTGCTTTCTTTCTTGGCAATTTCTCTTTGTTCTATTTTAACATGAACAGAAGAGGGGAAGGGCGATTGACCCCACGTCATTCGCATTGTCTGTTTTCCATAGAAATAACTGCCAGGACTTCTACTGCATCCTCCTTTGATTTCAGCTTGTGCTCCATTTTTCTTTTCATAGGTTGAGCAAAACATATTGCCTGCAAGAGAATTCCGTAATGCCACCATATATCTAATATCTATGAGGCGTTTTGTTTTAGCGTTACTGGACTTAACCACAAAAGGCATTTGACATTGATAAAGAATCTGTCAAGTCTACCCTGATCAGTGCACTGAAATCACTCATGACAGGGAAGACACCAACTCCCCAAAGCAGTGGTAGATTAGGGGAAAAATGATTAGAAGCTTTGTCATTGTGAAGCCATCTCATATTGGACCCTACCCTGAGCCAAATGTGTTTTACTTGTCACACTCCATTAGCATGTGTGAAACAGTTGGGAAAATGGCCATATGATTAGACAGAAGGAAACCTGAATTCTTCATATTGGGACTTGTTACCACTGAATAATGTCTTTGCAAGAGGGATTGGTTCAGATTTTGTTAATTTCTTGTGTGATGAAAAATAAATGGCATTTATGGATAGAATCTACAAAGGTTGACCACAGACAGTCCCTCTAAATCTCCCCTGTGTTAAACATTTATAAAAGAAGATGTGTTGAAATCCACAGTTTTATTGGCAAAAACTGTCATTGATATCAGACTCCTAAAATTTGCTCCCTTGACACCTCCCCACCACAGGCACAAGGAGATTACATTTGCCCAGTGCCTGAGCATCTTTCTGTGGCTAGGAGAAAGCACAGGACTGGTGTCAGATGAGGACTTGCCTCTGGAGTACTTCTTACCTTAACAAAATTTGAATTTATGTAGACATTTATGTAGACATATGTTGTTGTTGCTTTGTTTGTTTTGAGAGAGAATGTCAGTGAAAAGATGACTTTAAGGATGGGACGATAAGAAAGACTTGGATACAAAGGAAATTCCAGTAATGCTTAAAACACCATGACCTCAGCACTGTAAGAAAAGGACAGAGTAGGCGGTATTTTCCTCTTGGGGCCAATCTGTTGAAAACTCACATAGAATGAAAGAAAATCTATTATGGGAAAGAAAGATAGCTTTCTTGAATACTGCCTGTATAATTACATATGTATGAGTGTTACAATTCCTGAGAATGAAATCTCGTTCCACATATGATTGGGGAATTATTAAATGTTGACTATTAAATATTTTAGTTAGTTTCACACTGTGTTTATTTCTCCAGAATGATGAATATGCAGATTTAAAATTGAATTTCTTCGTTCCCAAGAAAATGATGAAGCCAAGTCCTTGACGATGTCTAGCTTTTACAGATGGGCCCTCAGACAGGGTGACTCACCACAGCAGGCAGCCCATGTGTCAAGAAAAACCACGCCACCTCCCACCTCCGTGAAGGAGGACCATTTAGATTGGGAAAGTGCCCTAATTCTGATGATGGTCCCTGGGTACTTGGGCAAAACTATGGCCTGATTTAGTTACTGTGGGTAACAGTTACCCAGCCCAAAACCCAAGCACAGGCAGCAAACAGATATTATTCCTAATAGCAGGAAAGGGCAAGGACAAACAAAAGGGCACAGGAAAGAGACTTCCGCCCCTGGACAGACCAGCGGGGTGGGCAGTAATTAGCACAAAACACCCACTCTGTGTTTTTCTTGAGCCTGTTCAGCTTGTCTGGCCCCCAAAGCTTCATAGTTGGTCCAAGAATTCAATGCAGTCCTCCCTTGTGACTACACAGAATGTGTTTGCAGTGTTGAAGGCCAGCCCAGGACTAATTTTGAAAAGTAAATCTGGGAAACAGCTTAATTTCATTTCCCTAGAGATTTTTCTGGGACAAAGTTAGAAGGGAAGACAAGTTGAACAAAATAGCAGTTAGAGGCAGAGGCTACTTTGAGCAAAAGTCTTCCGCACTCTCCTTGCTCCTCAGTTCCTGTACTGTGTAGGAAGTTTAATGAGTTTTCAGTAAATGGTGGTAGTTTTTGATGCTACACTGCAGTGTTTTACAACCCTTGTGATGCTGGTATAAACTGTAGGATCTTTAATTAAGGTGGTCTCTTGAACACTCAGAAGAAAGCCATAATCAAATGTACACAAGTGACTTGTGCTTCGTAGTTCTACACAAAGCACCTACTATGTGTCCGGCCTTGTGACCCATAGACTCGGCCTCCTAGTCCTGGGCTCTTGCTACTATGCCATACACTGCTCTCTTGGTAGAACTGACTGAGTTAGTGACCCAAAGTCAGTGCTATTGACTTTGTAGGTCTCAAGTTAAAAACAGCAATTTTGGCAGAAACTCTAAAATGGGCATATAAGTGAAATATGCACTTAACTTACCAAGAGGAGTCAGTATAGAGTGGTGTGTAACATAAGAGTGTGGGCTTTGAAATAGCATCTTCTGGTTCAAACCCTGACTCTGCTGTTTTCCAGTTAGTTTGTTACTTAATCACTCTCCGCCTCAATTTCTTCATCTGTAAAATGGGTATAATAATACTTCTTTTCTTAGCATTGTTGTGAGGATTAAATGCATGTGAACAGTTGGCACAGCCAAAGCCAGATTAAGAGCTGGCCATCAGGGCAGCTGCCTGCGGGTCTCTAGGTCTATGCTTAAGGGATGTCAAATACTCCAGGAATAAATGATAAACATGGTGCCAGTAACTCAGGTATCTACATGTGATCCTGATGTGTCTGGCGAAATGGAATTGGCTCTCTCCTGCCAGAATAGACAGTCCCCTTGGAATAGAGAAAAAAACCATCCTGACTGGCCAGTGTGGCTGAGTTGCATCAGACACATGCAGGTCCTGCCACCACCCACCCTGAAGCTGGAAGTCATAGCCAGCTGAAAACCTAAAACCAAATGATGCCAGCCTTATGGCTGTATTCTGGAGAATTATGCTATTATCTAAATTAGAATCCTGACACCAGGCTTCCCAAGCAGTTGTCTGCTTTAAAGAATCATAACAGAAAACAAGGACAAAAACACGGGAAACATTCTGTCAACATGAAAGTCAGAGAAATTAGATTTTTAAGCAAAATTCGAACAAGATTTTACAACTCTATCAGTATGTTATCTTTTTGCTTTGAAAAGACCACTATTCAGTTGTGAGAGTGAAATAAGTGAAATGGAAGGCAATTTTAATTAAGTCAAAATGTTTCAGCACATGAAATAAGTCTCTTATTTTGAACATCAAGATAGAGAAATATGAATTATATTAACAGAAAATCAGTTTCTCTCACCCTCAGCAAACGACTGTTGGTCAATAGGATATTGGTTTGTAATGACACCAAATGGAGAGTCAACCCAAGCTGCCCATGTTCTGTCTGGCCCTGAGCACAGTGACTGTCAATAAGTATGTGCTATTAGAATATAAGCATTTGCAGTTAGAGCAAATTTTAAAGGGTCTGATTATGAATTCCTGAGAAAATGTTGAGTAAGTGACTTCAGGATTTCAAACCTGTGACACAAAAACAAAGGAAGAAATAGTTGTTTTGTTGTTGGTGTTGTTTTTTTTTTTTGGAGACAGAATCTTGCTCTATTGCCTGGGCTGAAGTGCAGTGGTGTGATATTGGCTCACCACAACCTCTGCCTCCTGGGTTCAAGCAATTCTCCTGCCTCGGCTTCCTGAGTAGCTGGGGTGACAGGCACGCACCACTATGCCTGGCTAATTTTGTATTTTTAGTAGAGATGGGGTTTCACTATGTTGGCCAGGTGGATCTCGAACTCCTGACCTCAAGATCCACCTACCTTTGAGAAGTGCTGGGATTACAGGCATGAGCCACCTCGCCCAGCCAACATCTGTTTTAATTAAAGTGTGATTCTTGGAACTTCTTGGCTGGTGTGGCCTCTGCCTCTCCCATCCTGCTTTCCTCTACTCCTTTCTCCGTTATATTCTTCCTTGTCTTCTCCTGTCTCTCTTCATGCTCTTCTGCACAGGCCAACCACCTGACACCTGACGTGGTGCAGGCCTCAGGTGTGCTGGCTTTCTTCTCTCTTCTGCTCTCCTCTTCTGCCCATCTCCCAACTTCCACATAGCATAACTGTGATGTAAGCGTCAACCTGATTGGATTGAAGGATGCAAAGTGTTGTTCCTAGGTGTGTCTGTGGGGGTGTGGCCAAAGGAGATCAACATTTGAGTCAGTGGACTGGCAGAGGCAGACCCACCCTCAATGTGGGTGGGAACCATCCAATCAACTGCCAGCGCGGCTAGGATAAAGCAGGCAGAAGGTGGGAGATGCCGACTTGCTGAGTCTTCTGGCCTTCATCTTTCTCCCGTGCTGGATGCGTCCCTCGAACATCAGACTCCAAGATTTTGGCTTTTGGATTCTGGGACTTACACCAGTGGCTCTTGGGCCTTCGGCCACAGACTGAAGGCTGTACTGTCGGCTTCTCTGAGGTTTTGGAATTTGGACTGGGTCACTACTGGCTTTCTTGCTCCTCAGCTTGCAGACGGTCTATCGCGGGACTTCACTTTATGATCATGTGAGTCAATTCTCCTTAATAAACTTCTTCATATACACATCCAGTACTACTCACTATCCTGTTGAATAGCGAACGACTCGAGAGAGTGATCTTTCTTCTGTGAATCTCTGCATGAGACCTCTTGATGATAGTTCTATCTGGCGGTTCATGTAAGTGAAGTGAGTGTTGGTGGCGGAACGGTGGTGGCCTGGTATCAAGAGGAGAGGGCTCTAGACCCAAGCCTGCCTTAGACAGCTAGGTCTTAGTAAAATGTGGTCGTTAAATGCATTTAAGAGACAGATCTGGGCATTGAAATCTCCAGGAGCAACACAAGGAAGCTGGACTGTATCTGTGGTGTTCAAACACTTTTAAAGGAGCAAAAACCTTTCTTACAAATACTATTTTTTTGTGAAATGCCAATATACGGAACAGATGTAGCAGGAGACATTCTGGAAGAAGACTGGAGCTCAGAGCTCATCAGCTCAACCTCTTAGGATCCATCCCCCACCACTCCCACTCCCCTCTCCCAGCACTTCGGTGGCCTCCCAGGAACAGTTACAGGGAAATATCTGTGGACTAGATGATCTCCATGATCTACTTCTGATCCCAAGTAACTTCAGTAGTGGGTAAGCTTCTTGAGGCAGGCATTGACGCTTACTTTTTCCAACTCCTGTTCCCACTCCATCTCCTTCATGCACTAGAAAATGCTGGACATACGTAAGCCTTTCATATTTATTTACTCTAGCCAACTTTCTGGTGATTAAAAGATAACTAGGGAAGAATTACTATATGTTTGTAGTTACACAGATTTAGCCTATGTATGCCAGTATTTTAGAGCTTGTTTAAGGTTTTAATTGTGAAATGATAAAAAAAAGAAAGAAAAAAGAAAAACTGGGTGCAATTTCCTAGTAATGATACCTTTCACTCCTGAGGGTTCTGAGCATTGAATTAGTAGCTATCTGTTGGGGTGGCTCTTGGTTCAGAGCTTCCCCATCTCTGGGACTGACACCACCAAGGGTTGCCACGGATTTTTCCAAGCAGCACAACCCTACCTCCTACCCAGACCCTGCCTATGGTTCATCTGTGTAGGGATGGACACCATTCGAAAACAGGCCAATCAGAATCGTTCCCTGGGTTTTTCTGAATTGGAACCAAGAGAGGATTGTCTCTCTCCCTCTGATGGCAACAGTCCCTGCATGCTGGATTCAGGGGCTTTCTGAGCTGTGTTCCCCACCACAGGAAGGCCGTCTGTCTGTGGAAGACAATGAAGTCTCCCTCTGAGAGGAAGGACAGAGCGTCATGGTGGTGTTTAAGCTCCAATTTCAAATGGCTTCTGGGTCCCTCCTCTTATTCCTGATTGTGGTCCAGTATCTTTCCAAATCCCAATGTGGCCTAAACTAGTTTGATTCAAGTTTCTGTCACTTACAACCAAGAGAATCCAGACTAATATAAGAGTCTTGCCTTCTTTGTGTTTCTTATCTGATTTCATATTAAGTTTATTCTCCATGATGTTAGTATTGAGATTTCCACACCTTCTGTGCCTCTACCTGAGACTCGGATGTCTAGCTACGCCCAGGCATGCCATGAGGAGGTGCTTGAAGACCTAGACTAGTGTGGGTGACTGTCTCCTGCAGGACAGGTTGGAGCTTCTCCTTTGTGTTGGCATCAGGTCCTCTAGTTGCCTCTTAAAATATTTGTGAACAGCATGATGCTCATCTGTCTGTTTTCTCTCCTAAGCTGTTTTTGAACTTCTCTGAGGACAGGGACAGTGTCTTAACAATCTCTATGAACAATTTCTAGAAATCTGATCGATTTCTGATTGATTACCTATGCCAAAAACAACACCTGGGACCTTGCAGGAACTCAATTTTATTTTTTCTTTGTTTATAGCAAAATGTCTTGCCAGATATTGTGATCAGCTTCTCCTCACTTTTCTCCATGTCCTCAGTCACTGGAGATCACTGAGAGTAGCACCACCTCTCTCAAAAGGCAGCAGAGTCTCTCTTAGATGCCTAAAATGTCTTTGAGTCACTGAAGGTGGTTTCTCTCCAAAGTGTTGGCATAAGGTGCCCTAGAGGTATGGAACTCAGCCTATCACAGGGAAAGTGAGTCACTTCAACATCTAGAAAAGGGGGCAGAGTATTTTGGATGTTAAGGAGGGGCAGAGAGCTTTGGATGTTTAAGGTTTAAGAGAAAAAACTAAGCAACCAAACTGCAAAGGTAGAGCCCTGGGAAGGAGGGGAGAAGGAGGTTCTGGACCCCAGAGGTAGAAGACACTGGAACCAACACGAGCTCAGTGCCTCTGTGGCTAGTGAGTGCCCCAGTATGCCAGTGGGAAGACCTGGGCATTGGGAGCTGCATGCTGGGAGCAGGGAAGTAGGATGTTCTTGGCTGCAGCCAGCACTGAGGAAGTGGCACTGTCCTTTCTTGGAGAAACCTGCCAGGCCTGTGCAGACATCTGGACCTTCGAGGCAATTTTCCCTGGGGAATCACTTTCACGTGACAGATGATGCAGGACTGCCACTCAACCAAAACGCTGTATTACACCAGATGACAAGCAATAACGGCGGACTCAATGGGCTTCTGCAGTTTTCCTGACCTGATACACAAGGCTGCGAGGACCTCCTGGACAGTTGGTCAGGGAGCAGGACAGTGTCCGACTAATAAAGAGACTCCAGCAAGGAGTTAGAAACAGTAAAAGTGCCATGACTAGATTCTGTATTCCATTTTTGAAAGACAGATACTGCTGCCTACACGTGGCATTTGGGTCCACTCTGTTGTACTGTGGACAAAACTTCAGTATGTCAAAAGGCCCCTGCTGGTCTGTTACAACATAGGAATGCCAGACGTTTACATAGGGTTTGTGTCTCACAGCAACCCTGTGACGATAAGCAGGGCAGTTAGCACTATCTCCATTTTGAAGGTGAAGAAATCATTGCTCAGATGGGATGACTCATTATTGTTCAAAGGACAGTTAATGGCAGAATGCTTTCCACTATGCTGAGGCTTCTTCACCAGGCAGTTAACAGGCATCCCCTCAGCCCACTTCTTTCTTCTGTGGAATTTGGAGACCTGGAGGCAGCGTGGAGGCGTGGAGAGAACACGTGGCTTCTTCTCAAGCCATACAGCTTCTGGTTCTACCCGTCAGCTGGCTGGGTAGCAGTACACAGCTTCTTTCTATGGGACCTTTAGGCTTTCTTTTCCTTATCTTGAGGGATAAGTCAGATGACCTTAAAAGTCCTCTCTAGCATGAACATGTCTTGGATTTGGAGGTACAAAGAGAAAGAAATGGCTTCGAGGTGGGGTGGGACAATTAATTGCTGGTTGTCCTCCAATATCGAACGTACCTTTATTTTTAAAAATAAACTTTTAGTCTTGGGATGGTTTTAGATTTATAGAGTTATTGAAAGGATAGTACAAAAGTTTTCCACATATCCCATGCGAAGCTTCCCATATGAATACTTTATATTGGTACAGCACGTATGTCACTATAAATAAACCAGTATCCAGGGCCAGGCACAGTGGCTCACGCTTGTAATCCCAGCACTTTGGGAGACCAAGATAGGTAGCTCACCTGAGGTCAGGATTTCAAGACCAGCCTGACCATCATGGCAAAACCATCCCTACTAAAAATACAAAATTAGTTGGGCATGGTGGCACACGCCTGTAATCTCAGCTAATCCAGAGGCTGAGGCAGGAGAATCGCTTGAGCCCGGGAGGCGGAGGTTGTAGTGAGCTAAGATGGTGTTATTGCACTCCAGTCTGCGCAACAGGAGCAAAACTCCATCTCAAAATAGTGATAATAATAGTAATCCAGTATCCGGTATCGATACGTTCTTATGAACTGAAGTCCGTGCTTTATTCCGTTTTCCCCTGTTTTCCCTCATGTCCTTTGTTGTTGTTGTGGTTGTTGTGATTCCAGGATCGCAGCCAAGATGCCGCATGACATTTATTAGTCGGGTCTCCTTAGACTACTCTTGACTGTCCTAATTTCTCAGACTGTTCTTGTTTTTGATGATCTTGACAGTTGTGAGGAATACCGACCGGTTAGGTATTTTGTAGAATGACCCTCAACTGGGATTTGTCTGATGTTTTTCTCATGATTAGACTGAAGTAATGTGTTTTGGGGAAGAGGACCACAGAGGTAAAATGCCATTCTAACCATACTATATCAAGGGTACGTACTATCAGCATGATTTATCACTGTTGATGTTAACCTTGATTACCTGGATTCGGGTAGTATTTGTCAGATTTCTCCACTGTAAAGTTTCTTTTTTTCCCCTCCTTTTCCAAACTACTTGTGAAAGAAAGTCACTACATGTAGCCCACACTTAAAAGTGGGGAATTACGCTCCCCCGCTCTAAGGGTAGAGTATGTAAATAAGTTACAGTGTTGGAATTTTTCTGCACAGGAAATTTGTCTGTTCGCCTCTATTTATTTACTTATGAAATCATTTATTTATATCAGTTGGACTCATAGATATTTGTTTTAAGCTTTGGGTTATAATCCAATACTACTTTAATTTATTTTGGTGCCCCTTTCTTTTATGATCACTCTCTAGTTTTTAGCAGTATATACGGCTATCATGAGTAAGAATACATTTCCCAAAGTCCCTTGCAGCTAGGTGTGACCATGCGATTAAGTTCTAGCCAATGGGATATGAGCAAGGGTCATACGTACAACTTCTTTCTTTTTTTCTCATGTGTTTGCTAAAATGTAGCATTGAGACTAGAGCTGGAGTAGTCATGGTAGACAAGAAGATGACCTTAGGAATGGAAGCCACACATGGTGGTGTGCTAAGATAAGGACTTGGTCTTGACCCCATAGAGCTCTGTAGAAACCCTAGATGTGCTGACTGTATTTTACCTGAGATTGAAAAAGTTTCTAACTTGTGTAAGCTTCATAGTCTCGAGTTTTCTGCTACTCCCAGAAGAACCTAGTCCCAACACAGTGTGCATAGGGCATGTGTATTCTTGCAAGTGTGTACATATGAGTAAGGGATGACTTCAAGGAATGAAATTGATTCTTAAAAAGAAAATAGGCTGGGTGTGGTGGCTCACACCTGTAATCCCAGCACTTCGGGAGGCTGACGCAGGGTGGATCACCTGAGGTCAGGAGTTTGAGACCGGCTTGACCATCATGGTGAAACCCCATCTCTGCTAAAAATACACAAAAAATTAGCTGGACGTGGTGGCGGGTACCTGTAATCCCAGCTACTCGAGAGGCTGAGGCAGGAGAATTGCTTGAGCCTGGGAGGCACAGGTTGCAATGAGCTGAGATTGTGCCACTGCACTCTAGCCTGGGTGATGGAGTGAGACTCTGTCTCCAAAAGAAAAAAAATAAGAAAAAAGAAAAAATTCCAATGTTGAAGTCCTAACTTCTAATACTTCAGAATGTAATTGTATTTGGAGATAGGGTCTTTAACAAGGTAATTAAGATAAAATGAGGTCATTGGGGTGGGCCCTAAACCAGTATTACTGGTGTCCTTATAAGAAGAGGAAGTTAGGACCTGGCTAATGGGTAGCACAGGGATGATTAGGATCGTTGGAAGAGAAATTGGCTGTGAGCTCTACAGTAACAACCAGATTTATCTTTGCATCTCCAGTGCCTAGCAAGGACCTGTAGGAATGAATAAATGAATGCTTGAAAGAAAACCAGAATGAGAGAGGTTATCGTGACACCAAGTGTCCAGGAGTCCTTCCCAGCCTTACCTTCCTTGAATAGTTGAGAGTTTGGGAATAGTTGAGGTTTTCTTGAATAGTTGAAAGTTTGAGAATGAAAAGGGGAAGGGAGGACATCAAAGACAAAAGAAGAGAATTAGCAAAAGAACGTGGTTATAAAATAACCTGATATAACTCTGTTTTAGCACTGTGCTGTCTAATAGTGTAACCAGTAATCACACATGGCTATTGACATTTAAATTAATGAACATTTAAAATTCAGTTCCGTAGTCATACTGGCCGCATTTCAAGTGACCAGTGGCCACATAGAGCTGGTGGCTGCCATGTCGGGCAGAATGGATGCAGCACACTTCCATCATTACAGAAAGCTCTGTTGGGCAGTGCGCTTTCAGGGTGAGGTAGAGGGCAGCACAAGCTGGCAAAGTGGGTGGGGTTGATCAAAACGGACTTTGTGCAGCATGCTTGAGAGCTCAGACTTGATCCAGAAATTGATGGGGAGCTGTTGAAAGGTTTTTAAAATTATAATAAAATACATTAATAAAATTTACAGTTTTAACCTTTTTTAAGCATAAATTCAGTGCCATTAAACACATTCACATTCTTGTGCAAACATTGCCACTATCCCATCTCCAGAACATTTCCGTCGTCACAAACTGAAACTCTCTAGACCTCAAACCATAACTTTCCATTCACCCCTCTCCCAGCACCTGGTAACCACTCTCCTACTTCCTTTCTCAATGAATTTGACTATTCTATGGACCATGTACAAGGGGAATCATATAATACTTGTCCTGGTTTATTTCATTAGCATAATGTTTCAAGGGTCATTCATGTTGCAGCGTGGATCAGAATTTTCTTCCTTTTTAAGGCTGAATAATGTATATACCAGATTTTGTTTATCAATTCATCCATTGATCAACATTTACTTTGCTCCTACTTTTGGATATTGTGGATCCATGATGTACAGGGGTGGTGGACATGTACTGTGCTCCTGAACCAACAATATTTCATCCTCTGGGCCACAGTGATTGGTTCAGAGGCTAACATGTGAGCCAAGATGGACCACAGTAGAATCACTCTGGTACTATATCAGAACTCTTAAGAACAGAGTTCTCTCTGCTTAGGTTGCTAAGCAGCTAGAATATATACCTGGAGCTGCTAGTCACCATCTTGTCACTACAAGGAGAGCCTTCCTGAGAACAAACCAACATCAAACCCAGAGGACAGCAGAGTGAGAGTTGAAGATAGATGGACTCCCGTCTTCATCTGGACACGTGGGTCGGGTCTACTTTCCAAGTTACAAGAACCAGCAGATTCTCTCTTTTGCATATGTCAGTTTGAAACTGGTTTCTAACACTGACAATCAAGAGTCCTGAAGAACACAGACTGATGTATAAAGATTTGCATTTTTAAAAGATATATTGATGATTCTGGGAAGAAAAGATTCGAGAAGGCAAATCTGGAGGCAGAGATCCAGTTAGGAAGCTATTACAATAGACAGAGAAAGAGATGGCTGTGACACCAGGTGGGACAGTGTCAGCAGGGGCAGGGAGAAGGGGATGGGGTCTAATACACATTTAGGAAACGGGAGGCTCAGGACTGTGTGGCTGATTGGGTTGGGCACTCAAGGAATAGCAGGATCATCCCATCTTTCTGGCCTGGAGGTCTGGGGTTGGTGATGCCATTGGCTAAGATAAGCAATGTGTAGGGAGGTGTAGTTTGATGGAAAGATGAACTATTCCGAACACGTTAAGTTTGAGGTGCCTGTGGGATGCCCAAATTGAGATGCTTAGCAGAAATTTGCGTAAATGAGTTAGAAGATCAGGTGAAAGATCAGAGCTAGAGACGAAGATCTGAGAGGTGTTGTCTGGCCTTTAGAGTCTTGGGGGTGAATTAGACAACTCAGAGCAAGCCTGTAGAGTAGAAGAGCAGGGTGAGATTGGAACTCTACCACACTGGTGTTCAAGAACCATTTGACAAAAGAGGAGTCCACCCAAGAGATAAAGAAGGAACAGGCAGAGAGTTAGGAGGAGGCAGGGAATGTTACAAGGAGGCAGTGTTCAACCTGCCAAAAGCAATGGTGAGGCCATTCAAGTGAGTCTGGAAAGGAGACCTCAGAGATCTCTAAGCAGGTGCCAGGCCAGAAGCAGTTTTTGCTCATCCTTGCCTTGGGGAGGTAGTGCAGTGCCATGAAGTCAGGCTCCACCTCTGCCCTGTAGTGCTGGGGAGATGTTGGGCAAGTCTCTCCACCTCTCTGAGTCTCAGTCTCCAAATCTATAAAATGCAGATGGTATCCCATTTATGTAGGATTGTTGTGAGGCTTCACTGAGACATTGATAAATCTCTAAATCCAGAGCCTGACACATGACAGGCATTCCATGCATCCCAGCCTCTTTCTTTCCATTCCTTTTGTATCAGGGATGTCTGGTGACCACACGTCTGTTCGTTCTTTTGAGTTTGAGGAGAGGGAGGGCCAACTTGAAGTGTCTGGGCAGGGGCTAGATCTTAAGTCAGCCTCTGGCTCCTACAAAAGTTTAAATTAAGGGCAGCTTGAGGGGTCAGTAAGTAGTAAGGAAGCATAGGGAAGAGAGAAAAGGGGTGTAGGGATCTTGCTGATTGAGGATGGGGGTCCCGGCGTTGGTGAATGATCTGTGCCTCTGAAAGGTTGAGCTGAGAAAAGCAGAGACCTGAGGGTCAGGGATGGAGCCAGTGCTGCCAAACAGTGGGCCACCAGTGGCCTGTAGGCAGGACCCCTATGCAAGGCAGAGGGCCATCCAGGAAGGCAGCACCCTGGCAGGGAAACTGTGGAAATGAAAGGGGCTATTTGCCCACATAAGGAGGATTTCAAGGGTAGGAGATTCTCCCTAGCAGGAAGTTCTTCCTATGCTGTTTTCTATTTTCATAGGAGATATAGCCTGAATAACGTGGACTTGGGGCTTGGAGTAATTCATTCACATACACACACAAACACACACACACACACACATATTCTGTGAGTAAGCCATATTATCACCCAGTAGCCTGTAGCTGGAGTTACCCCTCCTTGTGTGCTCTCATGGAAGTCCCATTGGAAAAGCCTAGCTCAGTCCTACCTTACAGAAAGGGCAGAAGCAATAGAAGTTTACTCAGACTTTGTTAATATTTTTATTCCAATAACCTCTAAATAATATCCTATAAAAATATAAATTATTTTTTCTGTCATCTGTTACTTATGAGAACTATAACAACAATAAAGGAATATTAAAAATGATCTAATTTCACATTTTATGCCAAAATGCGGCCAAGAAGAAAGGTCCCAGTGACTGTGGTGTCTGCAAATGTAGATTTTCAATTTGTAAGTCCAGGTGACCTCAGAGGGACTGACTTCGTTGATCAGGCTTAAAGAGACTCTTCGCAGAAGGTGGGATAATGGATAAAGTTTTTTTTTTCTTTTTGAGGATTTGAATTTTAAAAGATATAATTCAAAGGTTATTGCACATATATTTTTGTTCAATGAGTTGTATAAATGGGTTCAGTCAATCAATATGATCATTTACATTAAAATAATGCTATTTCATTGGTTTCACGCCAGCCCCTGAGAGGTCTGAAGAGTGAGGAATCTCATTCATGCACCAGAGACACAAACAACTAAGAGAAAGGTTGGAGGGAAGAACAGGCATTCCAGAGAAGGACTAGGGAATGATGGTTATGGTGTCACAGAATCTGCAAGAGACAGAGCAAGGTAGCTTCCTAGAGTCCTGTGTGCACTGTGGTACAGCAACCCAGGAATTCAGGGTTCAAAGGCATCAGGTAATGTCACCCCCTTAAATGAGTGTGTGCTGTGCAGGGTTTTAAAAACATTTTTATTTTTAAACATTTTTTTTTTCATGCATGTTGTCTTTTAAAGATCTGGCTGTGACCCTTCTGCATATACTTCAAAGAGAGTGCAAGGGACCAGAAAGGCTAGAGATCTCCCCACAGTCTTGCTTGAAGCCTCTAGATGTTAAGCTTTAACTTTGTCTTTCTTACAGCGTTATACCTCGTCTACCCATATGAAAGTATCAGGAGGCACAAAGTTTTATCACTGTTTTGTTTCGACAACCTAAGAACTGATTGCTCTGACAATTGGGCTCTGAATTCAGTATTTAACCCGAGTACCAGCAGATGGCGCCATTTGTCATTTATTGACGCTACTACCCATGGATAAAGCATGGGGCTTCTTGCCTCTTTAATTTGGGTAGTATTATAAGTGTTTTCGATTGTTTATTATGCATGAGCCAAAATTCTATGAATGTGTAACATTTTCTCTTGTATTTCCTTTTTTATAACATCATTTAAATTCCTTATTAATAATTTAAAAATGTTCTGGATTTTAATCACTTTTCTCATCACTAAAATATCTGATGAAAATGTTTGTTCCTCTGCTGAAGGTGAGACAGAGAAAACCATCAGCAAGGAAGGAAGAACAGAATCTCACTTTTAAACTGAGCTCTTTGCCCCTCTCGTGTCACCCCATCTTTTCAGTTTAATTGAATAGTATTTATTTAATTAATAAAAATATCTATCTAGCGCAGGTTTCAGAAATCCAAGGCTAGAATAGGCTGCCATTAATAAAACAAGTTTTTTTTTATATCCAAGTTTAATTATGGTGGTGTGTGTTTGATAGCTTGTTACTGTAAATAAAAGAGATAAAGGCAGCCCTTCACTGGAGTAGCTCGAGAGCTGTGAAATATGTACCTAATTAAAACTATTGGTGTAAGAGGCTAATAAAGTACATGTGCCTACTAGATGTCTTATTCTAATGAATCTCGGCTAATTTGCTTTGACTGATGAATTTCGGTGTTAGTGGTAGGGGCTGAATAATTATGAAATTTATCACAAGATACAAGGACTCATTAAGGATTACTCAGGTTGAGTTAGAGGAATGTTTTCTTTGTCAAGAACACAGGCCTTGACCAACATAATTATGGCAATGCCAAAGAGTAGCCAGATTCCAATCCAAACCCCAGCAAATGTTCAAGGCCAGAAGGGGCGCACATTTATGAATGAAGGGGGGTGCATGTGAGGTGGGGAGGGTGGACAGGACACTGCGTGTCACTCTGCAAGAGACACCTGTGTGATACTTATGCCTGAATTTTAAATAGGAGCATTCAGCACACACAGACCTCCTCATCCTCTGATGACGATGACTCTCTTCTCACCCTTTTATTGAAAACACTTCCCTACTCCTCATGAAGAAAATACACGAGGCTAGCATTTATTTAGCAAGGACACTACTGTGGGAAGCCACATTCGGCTCCCAATTCTTTTTTTCTGCTCAGAAGTTTTAGCTCTCTGAGTCTCCAGACTTCAAATTAATCTAATTTCATTAACTTCTGGTGGCAGACTCCAAAACCCGGGCCATGACTGGAGTCCATTCACGTCACCAGTGTCACGTAATCGCTTGCACAATGCCCGAAAGGTAAAAAATATTTGTTTATCTTAGAACAGAAATTTTAATTGTCAGAATGCGTGCTGCTGGCAGTGCAGAGGAACGGTGTCTTCCCAAGACAAACCGACATCCTGCTTCTCACCATCCAGGACCCAGAGCTGATGCGGAGGACGTACCTAGACACCTTTCTGAGGACAACTGGACACAGCGGCAGGAGTGGGCAGGCAGGATCCCCTCTTTGAGGATAGGAATGAATGAATGAAGGGCCACTGTGGGCCTGGCTGGTTTCAATCCCTTCCCCTGGGTACAAGGCAGGTCCCTGTGGTGGGGGTGGGGGGGAAAGAGACAGCAATGCCCCAGCAAGTGACACTTGATGACACCCCAGCTGGAAGTCTTGTCAAACAAATGGAGAGTTATTTACCCCCCTACCACCAGAAATGGCTGTTCCCAGGGCTGAAATCAAGAGGGATGCCACAAGGTCTCACGGGGGTTTCGTGACCCTGACCTCAGGGCAATTACAGTGTGAGAGGATTTCCCTTCTTGTTCACATATTGGCATTAGTATGAACAAAGAACTTTCAACTCTATGACATCAAACGAGATATAGAGATATATAAAAATGTGTGTGTATATATAATGTACACACACACATAACTATGTTTCTAAATGTGATTTACAACTAAACAACTAGAAATTCAACTCATAGATGTCTTACCACTAAAGCTTTCAAATCAATTAACCCTCTGCTTTGTTTTTCTTTCCGAAAATAACTTTGAAACAAACTTTTCCAATCTACTTTCCTTTGAAGAGAAACGTCAGGCACAACATTAAGTGAAAGCTCAACTTTTATGCCAAAGACCAAAACTTAACTGGATAACTCGTTGAATTTTACAATTCTTGCTGTCTTTGTCTTCTAACTCAAAAAGGCATCCCTTATTCAGCAAAGAAAACACCTCTGTGATTCAGGACCAGACAAAGGGGGATGAGGGTTTTGGGGTTTCCCCTTCTCTATCCCCACTTCCTCCTGACCCTTTTGCCTAAAATAAGTAGTAATAATAATAAATACTAAATGCTTACCGTGTACTGGGCAGAGGCTTTTACAGTTATGTAATTCTCACAAAAACCCTAAGAGGTAGGAGCTATGACTATTTCTTTCATTTTTGCAGAAAGGTTAATTTTGCACTCTAGTTCAGAGAGCGGAGGGAGTTAGCCGCACTCAGCCAGTAGGCGGTAGAGTTGGCCTCCACTCTGGGTCCATCCGTCTGTCTGTCTAACCTTTATGCAACGCGGTCTTCTGATCAAAATATGCTCTGTGTTACCTTGAGAATCTTCTAGAAGTTTACCACCGTTTTGACTTTTTTACCACTTAAGCAAAAAGGACTCGTAGCTCCAATACAAATTAATGCCAGATTTGTGGGTTCAAATGAAGGCATGTAATTAGCATCTGTGTGGAAGGCTTTGCTCAAGGGGCTGTGGGCGGACGGGAGGCTGGCACCAAACTGGAAACTGAGCCTGGGTATCAACATTGGCGGGCCACTATTTTGCACATTTGTTTTCCTTCTGCCTCGGATCTGCTGTCTGTATATTGGGGGTGGCTGAACGGTACAGATGTTAAAGAGTTGAGATGCTACATTGCGGGGCCTGCTAGAAATCCCCAAACAGACCTACCTGCCTCCTAAACTTGCCTCTTCCCAAGGCATGATTTATTTACACTGCCCTGTCTTTTACAGTTTCCTGAGTAAGTTGTTTCAGACTAAAATTTGTGTGTTATAAGCCTCAGCACGCATGATTTCTTAGGCTTTTAATTAGAAAACGTAGTTTTGACTTAATAAATTATGTGTGAGGTAAATTTACCATAATATAGCCTTATTAATCCCTTATAATTAAGAATTTACAGTTCTTTTGCTGAACTTGTTATTGAATTTCCCATGAGGACACTTGCACAACTGACTGTGAAGAAAGTTTTTAGCCCCTAACTAGCAAGCCGACGTGGTAGAAGTGAGAATATGATTTAGGAAACAGCTTCCTATGTGGAGCCAGACTTCTTATTTTTGCAAACAATGTCTCGTTGAGGCCTTACAACAACTCTGTGAGATAGGTACTGTTGTTTCTCTTTTATAGATGAGGAAGCTGATGTAAGTTGACCAAGGTCACGCAGCCACTAAGCGACAGAGCCAGGGTTTGAACCAGGCCCTCCAGCTCTGAAATGCACTCTAAGTCTCTTTCAATAATAACACATAGCATTTACCATGCTCCTAGCACCGTCCTATGAGAATATAGTTTTATTACTATCTATGTAGCTCATGTATTCTCACAGCAACTCTATGAGGGGCTGGGGGGGTGCTATTTTTTATTCCCCTTTATTTATTATTCCCCTAATCTACAGAAGAGGAAACTGAGGCATAAAAAGATGACACAACTTACTCACTGTTCCACAGCTGGTAAGGGGTAGAAGCGAGGCGTGTGCCCGGCGGGCTGCAGAGTCCCTGCTCATAGCCCACCTGACACTGTTTCACCCTTTCCATGGTTCCATCTCCCCGTCCCATCCCGTGCCCCACCCTGAGAACTTCAGCCACAGCAGATTTGCACCCCTTCTCTTCTCCAGATCCACCCTGTACTTCCCCACTGTAGGGCTTGGCTACCTCTGTTCTCTTGGGCTGTGTGGGTCTCTCGGGTTCTGAAGGCAGATAGGCTAGAGTTTGGCTCTTGCCTGGGCTGATTCTCAGCTATCCCTGCTTGCGAAGTGGGGCATATTCCCTCCACACAGGGCTATGTTGATTTTCTGGTGTGACGCACATCAGAAGCTGATCACATATTAAGTGCTCAGAGAGTGTATTCATTTGTTCTCATGCTGCTAATAAAGACATACCCGAGAATGGGTAATTTATAAAGGAGAGATGAAGTATAAAAGAGAGATAAATGGGTAATTTATAAAGGTAATTTAATGGACTCACATTTCCACATGACTAGGGAGGCCTCATAATAACGGTGGAAGATGAAGGAAGAGCAAAGGGACGTCTTACCTGGCAGCAGGCAAGAGAGGGCATGTGCAGGGGAACTCCTCTTTATAAAACTATCAGATCTTGGCTGGGCACGTTGGCTTACCTTTAATCCCAGCACTTTGGGAGGCCGAGGTGGGCAGATTGCTTGAGGTCAGGAGGTTTAGACCAGCCTGGCCAACATGGTGAAAACCTGTCTCTCCTAAAACACAAAAATTCGCTGAATTTAGTATCTCACACTACGGGTGGCAGGTACCTGTAGTCTCAGATACTTGGGAGGCTGAGGCATGAGAATCACTTGAACTCAGAAGGTTGAGGTTGCAGTGAGCTGAGATTGCACCACTGCACTCTACTCTGGGCAACAGAGTGAGACTCCATCTCAAAATAAATTAAAAAGATAAAATAAAATGAATAAAATCATCGGATCTGGTGAGAGTTATTCACTCTCATGAGAACAGCATGGGAAAGACCTGCCCCCCTGATTCAATTACCTCCCACTGGGTCCCTCCCACAACATGGGGGAATTATGGGAGCTACAATTCAAGATGAGATTTGGCTGGGGACACAGCCAAGCCATATCATAAGGCTTCTACATTTTTTATTTTCAAAGTCCAGTTCAGGTCCCTTCCTCTGCAAATTCCTCCCATGGACAGTATAATCAGCCGACCTCTGAACCCCCACAGTCCTCTGTGTATGTCTCTATTCAGCACTAATCACCACTTGCTTTGTATCATGGTTACTTCTGTGTGTGTCTGTCTCTCCGACTAGACCCTAAGGTTTTTAGGGTCAGAGACCATGTCTTATTCATGTCCATGTCTCCAGATGCAATACCAGGACCTTATGCATTCAAGCTCTTTAAAAATTTTTGGTGAATTGAATTGAAAAACTGTGATGGAATTGTGAGCTCCATGAATTATGTGCTGCACACTCCAAGTAGATCTCTCAGGAAGGCTGGGGGTCACTGCCACTCTGGCAGTTTAGAAACAGAGCCAGGCCACCTCCTGTGTCATCTATTCCTACTCTCTATTCCCCACGGCTCAAAGCAACAGCTTTCCCAACTGACACTTTCTTTTCTCAGAGTGTTTCAATTGCTGCAACACACGTTGAGAAGTCCCTGGGTTGGGCCATGTGAGTTTTGTGAGTGATTGGAGTAGCCTTCTACTATGATCTGAGTGTCTGAGTCCTCCCAAAATTCATATGTTGAAACATAATTCTCAGTGTGTTGGTATTAGGAGTTGGGGCCTTTGGGGGATGATTAGGTTATGAGGACAGAGCCTTGTGAATGGGATCAGTGCCCTTACAAAAGAGGCTCTAGAGAGCATCCTTGCTCCTTCTACCACTTGAGGACACATATAGAACCAGGCCCTCACCAGATACTGAATCTGTAGCCTCCAGAACTGTGAGAAATAAATTACTGCTGTTCATAAGCCACCAGTGTATGGTATTTTGTTACAGCAGCTCAAACAGACTAAGACACCCTCTGTCACTGGATTGATGGCAGATGTAGCAGGCTTGCTCCTCTCTTAAGTCTCTTTCAGATGACCTTTCCTGAGGCCCAGAAATTCTGACCTGCAATTTTGGATTAAAAGCATTGTTTTCCAAAGTGTTCTAAAGAAATGGGGGCATGGGATATGCTGTCCAAGGCTCTATACCTGATGCTCACATCCCATGGCATAACTTGTTGGCAGCTTCATAGCAGAGAACAAGACCCAGAAGGATGGGGACCTGGAGTGAGCATCCTCTGACCTGGGGTCTAGGTGTGGGGGATGAGTGGGGAGAGGCCTGTGTCAGCGAAGATGGCTGGGACACGGATAAGGCAGATGAAGCCGAGTCTCCTAGGCAGGGTATAGGGAATGGAAAACAGAGAAGGTGGGCAGTGAGGAAGAACGTTCCTGGGAGCCCTCTGCTTCCATATTGTGCCAGGAGTAAACTTGGCTGAGGCCCCTCCTGGGTTTCCAGCTGGTGGGTGAAGGTCACTCTACAAAAGAAGACACTTAATTCCCAAGTTGCTCCATTAAGAGCAAAGAGGGAGCTAGGCAGTATACTCTGGCCATTAAAAGCTCTGACTGTGGGGACTTACAGACCCAGGTTTTGATTCTGGATCTGCTAGGAGCTAGCTCAGTGACTTGGGACAGTTACTTAACTCCTCTGTTCCTTACTTTCCTCATCGATAAAATGGGGACATAAATAATAATGCCTCAGGAGTTTCCAAGGAGTATTAAACTTGGCTGAGATCTTCCATGGTAAACACTTAATAAGTCTTACTAAGGGAGGCAGCCCCTGCTACCCTCACTATCTGTGCCTGGGTTCCACTGCAGGCAGGACCAGACCAGCCGGAGAGGCAGTGATGGGAGCAGACAAGCTAAAACTTGGGCCTGCAGAATTCTCCAGTGTTAGTCCCAGGAGAATTGGATTTGAAGTGCTATCTGATTCAGGCTTCCCTTTTAGAGAGCAGAAAATAGGCCCAAAAAGATCACATAGCTAACAGGAGGAAATAGGCCTAGGCAGATCATATGTGGCTTGACATAGCCATGTAGAGATGGCCACATAGCTGAGGAAGTGTCAGAGCTGAGCTTCCAAGCTGGGCCTTGTGGCTCACGGCCAGTGGACTGTAAGTCAGAAGCGAGGTGCTGGGAGCAGCAGGCTTTGTGGGTCATTTCCAAGCCCATAGTAGTTGCAATTCTCAGACCAAAAGCCTCAAAATTCTGTGCCCCATAGAAGGAGGAGGTGGCTTTCAGATGGCAGATTGCTTGCAGGTTGACTCTCTTAGGTGAGGATGATTCCTAGGCACTTATTCAGTGACCCTGGCCCATTTTTCTTCTTTCCAATCCCCACCTCTTTATGGTGATGTTTTCATTGTTTTCAGGCTGGGCTTAGCCCTGGCCCCTCTGCTCCAGGCTTGTGGGTTTTCCCTTCCCCCCATCCTCCTCTGCCCTCCCTGGTTTCTATCAGGAATAGGGAGTGATTGAAATTATTGATTCAATCAGTTTATCCTCCTGCCGAGATGCATCTTGGCTGGATCACTAATTCTGGGGCCAAGCCTCAGCACAGTCCACTGGCTTCCCCGGCTCAGCACCAGGGGCAATTGGAGCTGCAGAATCTCCTGGGGTATCATCAGTGAAGACCAGAGGATTTGACTGGTAATAGGCTCCCGGTTCTCAATCTGGCAGCTGCAACTGAATCTGGGAACATAGAGACACATCCAGCTTCTCTGAAGGCAAAGCCTAGCAGCTTGGTCCATTGCAAACGAGGCCGACTCTCAAGCTCCCAGTTACAGTTCCCACTCCTCACTGGTACAAGAAATCTCTCTGCGGATATTCCTTCCTATAGAATGGACTAATATGGAATCACAAGAATGAAGACATTGCTGTTTCTCAAGTGATAATAAAAGTATCATTGTGGGGGCAATTTTGGCAGCCAAGTGACTGGACTTACTGTAAATGCCTTCCCATTTTACTAAGTCTCTTCAGTTTCCTTGCCCTCCCTCATTTATTTTACAGGGATTCTGTGTAGCTGAAGTAATGTGCATGAATATTGCGTAACATTCTGTGGACAGATACAATATTGTAGAAATAATTTAATTGACGACCTGTAATGAAAAGAGCGCTGGGTAAGTAGCCTGGGTTGCAGTTTCTCTCTATATTTTTACATCGCCAGGGATAGCGCTGTTGACGTGAATAGGCCAGTATTGATTTCATTTAAAATTTTCAACATCTGAATGATGTGAGCAGTGATCTGTGGGAAGATACTGTGGCGTTGTCGGCATAGCCCCTGCTAACAAAATACCATTTAAAAAGGATTTTTCTATTAGCATTCACAAAGAGAAAAGAGAATAAAAAGGGTTATGAGAATGTTAAAATTTTCACTGACCAAAGAAATATGAAGTCACCATCTTCATTTTACTCTTAATTAATTGAGTTATTGGACCTTATATAAGCCTCTGTTAAATTCCTAAAAGAAAGCAGGCAGGGGCCTTGCAGTGGTTGTATAGAATACTTTGTTTTCTAAAGGGAGTGACTTCAATCACCCCATGAGAAAGTCCCTGACGGCAGTCAGACTCCCCCAAGAAATAGATTTCAAACGCGGTAGCAACTCCTTAATGCTGCTCTGTTAATGAGTTCCGACTCAGTGGTTATGAGTTTCCATCGTTTAACAACAGTAGCACAAATTAGATTTTCAAACTTTCAGAGATGCAGTTTCTCGGGACGCCTGAGTCTACCAGTCAGATCTCAGAAGATTGGCGGGAGATAGACGCTGGGCAGGGTACGGGAGGACTGATTTTTAAAAGGCAACCCTGTGGTAAACTGGAGACAGTGATTAGGTTCCATTTCTGGGTAGTGGGGGTTTGAGATTCTCAGTTTGCCCAAGAGATAGGTTTGTTGTGAAAGTATGGACCAAGGCGGAGGTTGCAGTGAGCCAAGATTGCACCACTGCACTCCAGCCTGGCGACAGAGCAAGAGACTACATCTCAAAAAAAAAAAAAAAAAAAAAAAGGGGAAGTATGGACCAATTGGAAGTCAGCAACTCCTGCCTTCATCCTTTCATTGGCCTGAAAGTTAAGGTCAGGAGGATGGACAAGTCTGGCTAAGAGCAGCCATCTAAGTTGCTGGAGTGACAAAAAGCCACCTCTTGAGCATCTGCAGCTTTCCTGCCTTCTTAGTGACAAGCTTTAGCTCACATATGGCAAAGAGATTTGAAGGGAAAACTCAGGGAAGGAGCTTTCCAGAATCACTGGTGACAAGTCTGATAGAAGAGCTATCTGAACGCCGTACTGCCTGGCTGTGGATTCTTCCAGAAAGCTGGCCTCAGTTGGGCTGCTTTAGGCTGTAGGACTCCCTTGCCTGCCTTGCCAAGCAGAGAGGGGATCTTCAACCTTGGATGAGGAGGCCCACGGAGGAGACCTGGACCAGTGCACACCAGGAAGTGAAGCGGGCCTTGCTGGATGTTGTTCCTAAGGGGAATGCACTAACCCTGGCTTCAGTTTTGGCAGCAACACAGGGGAAAGGGGCAGGGGAGGGATGAAGATGAAAAGGAAGGCACAGCATGGATGCTGGTCTTCACCCCAAGGACAAAGGGAAGTCAGGAAAATGTCTTAAACCAACAGAGACACATTGTTCTAAAATAAAAGCAGTGCCAATATTTTATTGACATTCTAAGAACACAACCTAGATCGACATATATGAATGATATATAGTAAAACTATATATCATTTTTGTGGAACTCAATAAAGCTACTTTCATTTTGAATAGAAAGAACAATTTGAAAACTTTTTTTAAAAAGCTGCATTGGTTAGCCAGGCATGGTGGCTCATGCGTGTAATCCCAGCACTTTGGGAGGCTGAGGCGGGTGGATCACCTGAGGTCAGGAGTTCAAGACCACTTCGACTAACACGGTGAAACCCCATCTCTACTAAAATACAAAAATTAGCTGGGCATGGTGGCAGCCGCCTGTAATCTCAGCTACTTGGGAAGCTGAAGCAGGAGAATCACTTGAACCCAGGAGGTGGAGGTTGCAGTGAGCAGAGATCGCGCCATTGCACTCCAGCCTGGGCAACAAGAACGAGATTTGGTCTCAAAAAAAAGGCCGGGCGTGGTGGCTCACCCCTGTAATCCCAGCATTTAGGGAGGCCGAGGTGGGCAGATCACGAGGTCAAGAGATCAAGACCATCCTGGCCAATATGGTGAAACCCCATCTCTACTAAAATACAAAAATTAGCCAGGTGTGGTGGCAGGCACCTGCAGTCCCAGCTACTTGGGAGGCTGAGGCAGGAGAATCCCTTGAACCCGGGAGGCGGAGCTTGCAGTGAGCCAAGATTGTGCCACTGCACTCCAGCCTCAAAAAACAAAACAAAATACAACTGCATCGGCTTCACATCACTGACAAAGACTTCCAGAGAGGCTGCTCTAAGGCTAACAGGCGCTGGCCAGGCATGTGTCTGGGGTAATTCTGTCAGACTGTTGTCTGTCCTCATTTTGATTGTCCTCCTATCTGAGTCCTAGAATGGGCAACCAAAGCAAAAACTCCACCACAAATGCCTCCTCGGGAAGTTTTCCTCCAAAATCGCATGGCAAGCTCACGTTCTGGAATGAAGCCACCCCATCGAATCACGGCTTACCACCTGTGCGCAAGAGTCTCCTCCTACAACCTGTCACTGATCCTGCTGGTCCCATAGTCAGAGGCACATTGGCTCTGGAAAGTCCCCTGAGAGAGTCAGTAGATCATTATTTAATGTTGGGGTAACCATGGGATGGTATTGTATGATACTATGTTCAGGGACCCAGGAATCCTGAAATCCTTTCTGGTGAGCCACTGTCACTCTGAGGAGGTAAAGAAAATGAGAGAGAACAAGAAATGAATGGACATTATACTTTATCATTAGCCAGAGTTTTGGCCTTCAAGCAGAGAAATCTGGAATGCTGGGCTGGACCACATGGAAGGTGGACCCCCTCTGATGTGTCTCGCTCTGGGTAGCCGTAGATGGCAAAAGGCTTGAATGTTTGCTGTCTTTTCTTTCTCCGCCCCCACGCACCTGCTTTGGAGTTTATGTTAGGATGCTAGAAAAGGTTGATCTACTGCACAGCAGACCAGAACAAGGAAGCAGAGAGACAGAGCAAGTCTGCTTGCAGTGCCTAGCAGGGATCTGGCTCACCTGGTCCTGTGGGAAGGCCAGTGGGAAGCAGGGAGGGCATTTAAGGAGAGGAAGAAGTTGACGAAAAGGGAAAGGGAAGCTGCCTCACATGTACCCCACACCTGCCACAGCGCTGAAGAGAGCAAGATTTTACCCAAATGACTGAAGTTTTTGCCCCTGGAAACCAGGAGAGTGAGCTCCAGTATCCTCTATCTGACTCATCAACCTGGTACCCCCGTCCTTGAATCCACACGTTGTCCCATTAGCTCAGTTTCCACATTAGCCACGAACAGTTTATCAGTGTGTCCTAAGCGTGGGACACTATATTTAAGGTGATTTGGGGTGTTCCATGGGCACAGTTATTAAAATACATTGCTTGTTTAGTAAGAAAATTATTCCATTTAAAATACTTTCAATCCTTCATATTAATTCAAGGGGACTTAATTCAGTGCTACGTGTCTTTAACACTTTTAAAATAATTTAGTTACTTTTTTAACAGAAGATAGGCCTCATCCTTAGAGCTCTCAAGCAGCCACAGTATGTAAGAATAATTTAATAACATGTTTTTATTTATATATATTTTTTAATTTAAGTGAAATAGATAAGATATAATTGTCCTCTTATGTTGATAATAGTCAAAAGCTATGTGTACTTACCAGGGGCCAGGAAGTATTTTAAGTGTTTAATGTATATTAACTCCTTTAGTCTTCAACACAACCCTATAAGATAGACCTGTTATTATTCCTATTTTACAGATGCAGAAGCATAGTCAGAAAAAAGTGTAAATAGCTTGCCCAGGCTTGCCCAGTTAGTGAGTGTTGAAGCCCAGGTTCCAATCCTGCTATTCTGGCTCTAGAATGTGGGGGTTAATCACATGCCATCCTGGGCCTCTAATCAGTGGCCACTTGTGACGTGTGCTGGGTGTCTTGCCTGGGCTCCCCTCACTTTGGCAGGGGGATTCATTCTAGCCCCAGAATCAGGGCTTTGGTTAAGTCCAGCTTGGCCACATTCCAGACATAAGACCAAGGTCAAATCATTCTCAGAGCTTCTGTTTTCTCATTGTTAACATGAAAGCAAATAGTAATACCTACCTTTCTGGGCTGTTAGAAAGGTAAGTTCAGCTTTGACAAATGATAGAATGCTCTCCAGATGTTCTTCTAAACAGAGAAAGGAACACGATACCGGCAAATGAAGGACCTAGTTCACACAGGTCTCCCTCGTTTACTGCCGCGAGAAACTGAGGGAGTTCCCACTGGAACTTTCACTTGTCCTATCTATGAAATAGGAGTTAAAATGGTACTGCTCTGAAGGAGATTTATTTTATATGCTGTTCAAGAATCTCTAGGATTAGTGATCTGTGTCTTTGAGTGACACAGCTATTTTCAGAGATGAAACTGAATGGTGTCACGTCACTAGTTTTTAAAATCGCCACTTTTGAAAAATATTTTTTAAAGTTTTCGTATTATAAAGGTAATGCATACTTCATTATAGAAAAGCACTGAATATAGTTAATGAAAAAGAAGGACTATCATTAACACCTTGGTCTAGTAACCTTTCTGAGCTTTTTTACGTATACAGGTTGAATATCCCTTACCTGAAATGCTTGGAACCAGAAGTGTTTCAGATTGCTATTTTTTTTTTACTTTTGGAATATTTTCATTAGGTATATCTATTGGTTCAGCATCCTAAATTTGAAAATCCAAAATCCAAAGTCCAAGGTCATGCTCTCATGAGCATTTCCTTTAAGCATCATGTTGGTGCTCAAAAAGTTTTAGATTTTGGAGTATTTCAGATTTCGGATTTTCAAATTAAGGATGCTCAACATACCCATATATACATATATGTGCAAATATTTTATTTTTAAAAATGAAAGTGAGCTTAGATCAAACATATGGGGTTATTTTTGGTTTTGTTCATTTTAAGGAGACAGAGTCTCACTCTGTTGCCCAGGCTGGAGTGCAGTTGCTCAATCTCAGCTCAGTGCAGCCTCAACCTCCTGGGCTCAAGTGATCCTCTTGCCTCAGCCTCCCAAGTAGCTGAGACTACAGGTGCGCACCACCACACCCAGCTAATTTTTTATTTTTTTCTGTAAAGACAAGGTCTCAATCTGTTGCTCAGGCTGGTCTCAAACTCCTGGATTCAAGCGATTCTCCCAGCTTGGCCTCCTACAGTGCTAGGATGACATGCACGCGCCATCACGCTCAGCCAAACATATGACTTTGAAACTACCCATTTCACTTAAATCTACTCTACTCTCCCTTACCTTAGTCCATGTCTCTTCCTAAGAGGCAAACTGGCTTGCTTCTGAATGGGAAACATTGAGGTTTCAATGGCAGACTCTAGCTTCCCTGGTTCTGAAGATTGTAAACGAAGGGTCTTATGACAGCTGTCAAGAGCCATTAGTGTAACAAGATATCACTCCAAAGTCAGGGGGAAAATCCTTTTGTCTTTATGGAGTTTGATCCCTTTGTATATTTGGGGCCTCATCAAAGGGGAGTTTTGAGATAGTCTCGCTTGTTTTCCACATAAAACTCAGAAAATTGCTTGATTTAAAATGCAACTTCTGTTTCCTCTTTTCATTTGTCATTTCTGAAACATTTTTTAAAAGTGTTAAAACTAATGGAGTAACACACTGCCATGTAGTAATAGTATTGTAGGTAGATGAAAATGCATCCTGGTAGAGAAACAAAGACACAGTTACAGTCAATGGAAGTGGAAGAGGGGTAGATGTTGCTTCTGGTCTCAATCAATCTGATCTTATCTAATTTAACCAATTAAGCAATTTTGAATTTTGTAATTGTTCTAATGGGGAACCAGTGGAGACATTATGTTATTCTAGGCATGTTTTGTTATGATAACAGGGGCCTTTAAAGATTTTTTATGTCTTTTATTTCGAAAGTTTTGCACATATTTGAAGTCTTGCCTGGTGGCTAAACCCTAGCGTTCTGTGGCTCTGTGGAAACGGACTCACCTCCTGCTCTTGGTATCCCACTCCCCCTGGCTTTAATTAATATCATACAATAAAATTCCTACTCTCCAGCCAAACCACCATCGGCTGTAATCTTGTCAGTTCTTATAAGCCAAAGAGAAACACATGCTTTTTCTCGTTATTGTTCAATCGTCTGCATCAGCTATTTAATTTCCAGAGGTACCTCATCTTGCTGTTTTGTGTTCCCCTTTCCTCCTTTCTGTTTATTTATTTGCTTTTTATGTTTTTTATTCCCAGAGAAAACTATAGGTAACAAGTTTTGTGAATCTAATCCTGAAGGTTTTAATGGCAGATGCCTCAGTTCCTGGCAATCTGCTCTTTCCAAATCATAACACAAGAACGATGGAGAATTTAAAAAGCTAACCTAGCATAACAGAGAGGGGCTTTAATTTGAACTAGAGCAACAGCTGAGAACCAGCACAGTCTCAGCCATTCTCAGACATACGTAGCAGGTTACATTGCTTCAAAGTATTCAAACCCACCGGGCTGGGCCCAGTGGCTCACACCTATAATTCCAGCACTTTGGTAGGCTGAGGTGGGAGGATCACTTGAAGCCAGGAGTTGGAGGCCAACCTGGGCAACATAGCGAGACCCTGTCACTAAAAAATTTTTTTAAAAATTAGGCAGGTAGTGTGCATCTGTAGCAAACTACTTGACTTGAGAGGCTGAGGCAGAAGGATTGCTTGAGCCCAGGAATTCAAGGTTGCAGTGAGCTACGATCACACTGCTGCATTCCAGCCTGGGTGACAGAGTGAGATCCCAACAACAACAACAAAAAATGTATCAGGATTATATAATAATGCTGTTGTTCTTGAAGTGTGCAAAAAAAATTGTGAGTCACAGACTACTAAGTTTGGCGATAGCCTCTGTTTGAGGACTGAAGCAAGCATACTTACATACAAGTACCTCTACTCATGGACCGCATCTGTACCTACCTGCCCCACTCCCTTTTTTGTAATGGCTCAGAACCCCCTTGTCCTTGTAGATGTGATACTCAAACATGCGTACAAATCATCCCCATCGCTATAACCATAACATTACCCAAATCCTGCTCGTTTCACTGACACCACCAGCAGCATCCTCCAAATACAAAGCTTATGTGCTGCCTATGTTATTGATATTGCAATAGTGTGTCATTTCTTAGTGCCCTGCAAACATTTCTGGTACTTTAGTGCTTGGGTTTGGTTTCTTTCTTTCTTTTTGTCTCACTAAATACAAATTCTATGTACCGTGATAAAGGAATGGAAAGAAACTGTGTACTTCTTTCTAGCTAACTTCTCTTGAGTTGGTAGAAACAAACTTGTTGTTGAAAATCTTTAAATTCCCTGGCTTTCCTGTGAAAGGAATTTCACCTCTAATGCAGCATTAATGGGGTTTTGCACTGAATTGCCTTTTGGGGTTTGATTTGCCTTTTAGAGATGCTGGTGTTTGACTGCATGTTCAAACACAGCATGTATTCTTATGAGCGATGTGAGATTCAAATAAACACAACGAGTGTGTTCATTTTGATGACCTCCCCATCACACATTCAAATAAACACAAATGTTCTCAAATGTATAAAAGCAGCTGTGTTTATGTCAGCGTGCAAAGCACCAGATATATACATTCAGATTCACTCATCTATCTGGAACCATGTACCTCCGCTAGTCGTTAAAATTTAGTGGAAAATCATGCATGGGGCATGTGTAATGTGCAATTTTCAACCAAACACACATCTCTAAACAAATTTTCTTCAAGCATGTTACTGACATTTGTTTTAATTGAGGATGAAGCCTGGAGAAACTTTGAAGTTTCTGAAAACAAAACAAAGCAAAATGCTAGTTGCTACCAGAGGGCATAGCGTATCTAAAGTATTCTAGCAGAACCAGAAAGTCACCTTCCCTGATATTCAGAACAACCTTCTTTGCCTTTCTTTTGTTTTTTTTCTTCTTCTCTTTCCTACTTTTATTTCCTTTCCTCTCTTCCTCCCTTCTTTCTTTAGTTTAAGCAAAACTAAGAAAAGTTCTTCCTTCCCCCTCCACTTTTCCTCCCCGTCTTTCTTCTTATTTTTTTCTTCCTAGCAAAGTCATGCAAAATGCCAGCTCAAGAGTTAGGAGTTTTTTTCTTGTTTGCTTTAAATATCATAAATATGAGACATGACAAATCTTTTTTTCAGAACCTCAGCTGGAACAGCTCAAGTATTAATGCCGGGTTAAGCTGCAATTTCTGCGTAAGAACCAACTTTGGCTTTGTACGTCAGACTGAAACAACACTTCCATCTTGCATTGCTTCAAATGTAAGTACAGTTTGCGGGGCTCCAGGAAAATCCCCAGGCTCCATTTTGCTGGCAAATAGTCATAAAGAGAATACAAATAATACCTAAAGTTGATCGAGATCTACCTATGAGCCAGGGACTGTTCTAAACATTTTGAATATTTTATCTCATTTAATTCTCAACCACCCTCTGAGAGGGGGACTCTTACTATCTTCATGTTACACATGAGGAAGGACAAAGAGGTAGTCTTCTCAAGGTCACAGCACCAGTAGGTGATGGGGCCTAATGGACATGCAAGTTTCAGACCTCTTGGTTTTTTAAAGAATCTGTACATCTAAATATTCACAAATGATATCCCGATTTTTAAGTGTTAGCAAAAATTTTAAAATTGTAAGAAACTCTCTGCTGAACAAAACACATTTGGTGCCTAGATTAAACTCCCGGGTTGCCAGTTTGCCTCCTCTGATTTAGGGGATACTGTCTCCAGTTTTTCAGTATTACAAAAACCTACTATTAAGAACTAGTTCAATGAATAGAAAGAGAGTAGGATTTGGAGGCAAATAACTCATATTCACATATGAACTCTAATTAAATGATTCCTAATTAAATGATCTTGCACAAGTAACTTCTATTCTCTGAGTTTTAGGTTTCCTCATCTGCAAAACAAAGATAATTCCTGCCTTAGGAGAGGTATTATAGGATTCATGCAGTTCTCATAGTTCTTATGAAATATTTCCATTAAAGCATTTTGTGAACTCTGAGCTTTATACAATTAGAAACTATGGTTGTTATTATTATCTCCTTACATCTGAATATGAATGGAAAGACATGCATGTTTACTGAACAGGAGGCATTGTGCCAGCACATTGACCTGCAAAGTTCACCAACAGTGGCTTTAACCCTTTTATAGATGAGGATTTTGTGACTCAGAGAGATTAAGGACATTTCCAAAGGGTGCTAGACTAGTAAGAAGTGAAGCTAAAATTCACAGAAATTTGTTTAATTCCAAAACCCATGGGTCTCCCTACCCCAAATCCTCGGCGGCGCCTAATACATTAAGCTTCTATTGGTCATTACAATTTTAGTGGGAACCAGTTTATAAGACTTGTGGAAGTGTCAGCTTAGGATCCCGCTAGAGCAAAGCCTGAGGTCAGTGACTAGGGATAAGGAAAGGAAGACACACACAACCAGGGAACAGAGGCAAGCACAGGGCTGGACTGGCCCCATGGTGGACACTCCTTCATGCCGGGCCTTGGGGATGTTAGATGTCTAAAAAGAGAAACGAAGAGTCCCGTCATTCCTCTCCCCTTCCTCTCCAGAGCAAGTCACCTGGGGGGGCCAAGCTGTGTCCCGCCTGCTGCTGTGCATTCAGCTGCTCCAGAGAGGCCTGTGCTGCTGAGAACATGTTGGGAAGTCAGTCCAATTGTGCCATTTGCTACTATAAAGCTTACTTGGGGCTGGATATGGTGGCTCATGCCTATAATCCCAGCACTTTGGAAGGCCAAGGATGGCAGATTGCCTGATTTCAGGAGTTTGAGACCAGCCTGGGCAATATGGCAAAACCCCATCTCTACCAAAAATACAATTAGCTGGGTGTGGTGGCACACACCTGCAATCTCAGCTACTCAGGAGGCAGAGGCAGGAGAATCACTTGAACCTGGGAGAAGGAGTTTTCAGTAAACCGAGATTGGGCCACTGCACTCCAGCCTGGGCAACAGAGCGAGACCCTGTCTCCCCCCACCAAAAAAAAAAAGCCTACTGGGCCCCAGATAAAAGCCACATTTGCAGATACTTGCTTCTTCAGTCTGGGGGTGATACTTGGGCCCCTCCTGCCTTGTCCCTTTGGGTTATATCTTAGTTGGTTCAGAACTTGGGCAAGAAGAGGGGTGTTGTCTTAGGGTACCCTTAGATCCCAACACCAGCTTGAGGGGATGAACTTTGGAGTCTCCTGCGTAGTTCACTTTCCAGGCCACCTTTAAATGAGTGTAAAACTTCCTCTTTACTTGAGGAATTTTAGGACTAAAAATGTTCCCATTTCTTGAGTGCAAGCCCAGGAGTCAATGGCAACCTGGGAAAAATGATTTGGTTCTTTGTAAATGTCTTTTGGCTGTAGTGAGTCTCTTTAAGGATAGGATCTTTACAACGTGGGGGCTCTTTTTATGGAGTTCAGTGACCCATGGGGGAGGGGCGGCTTCTTTACAGCTAATTTCTGTTAAAGCTTTAGTTCTAATTCTCTTTCAGTCATTAAAGAGGAAAGAAATTTAACATGGCGGGTGTAACGAATATCCAGCCCCATGGAATTGTAGAATGGATGGTTTCCCCAGCAGATTCAACAGTGGTAACGATAACAATAATCAATACAAATTAGGGACATGCTTCTGTTTTAATGCACTTAGTAACCAGATCTCTTGTCCTCAAATAAGTCTAAAGGAGAACTGTGTTCTCCTAACCAACCAGAGTGCTGTTGTGAAGGAGGTATGTATGTGTGTGTATATGCGTGTGTGTGTGCGCGCGCGTGTGTGTTCCTTTTCCTCCTAGGGATTCTATAGCTTCCTTCATTCTTCGCCTCTCTCATATTACAGAAAGAAGGTAATTTTTCCTGGCCATTTACTAAAGCTCATTAAAGACTGGCGAGAACAAACAATGCTACTCCTCAGAGACTACCATTCAAAGTCACTCTGCAATTCTCTGTTCTAATACTTGAGACAAATTAATTATTCCTTAGTGAAAAGTGGATAATTCCTATTCTTCATTTTTGGGGGGTGGGGAATAATAATGGGAGGTTTATATCTGAGTGAAAAGCTGTCTGTGCTGAAGGGAAATGAGAAAAAATGTGTGTTCTGAGCAGAGTAAAAGCAATTATTCTAATAATAATTCTAAGAATATTAATGTCTTTTTAAAGTAGATTGCCTTCGAATAAACACAGAGGTTGAAGCAATGGGAGGCTGTTTTATTTACTAATCATTCCAAATGTGCATTCTTCTAAATGAACAACTGCACGATCAACTTTGCTGGCACATATTAAATTTAGTTAAACAGCAACTTGCAAATGTCTCAAAACTTTTGTAACCAGAGACTAATTTGCTTAACACATTTAAAATGTTATATTGATGTAAAGTCCCACATATTAAACTTCAAAGGGAAAAGCTCTTGAAAGTTCCTCATTTTTAAGACTGCATGCTGGAAATGAGATGGAGACAAGGCTCATTCTCCATTCTCTTGTTTTGTTTTGTTTTTAAATACGAGGCAGTCTCTGGGCCCTGGCCCTCATCCTCAGCACTGTGTTTGGTCATCTGCAGAACAGCAAGCATCTAACTGTGGGGACTGTAAGGCGATGGTTTAGAAAGGTCTAGTGTTTCCCTTTCATCTCTATTAATTAATCCTGGCTCCGTTTGCCCAGAGTACGTTGCTGTTGACATCACCTTTTCCTTACACTTTAAAGAGTCCCGAGAGAGACCGGCTGCAGAACAAAACTGGACAAAGAATACATTTGGTAACCATTTTATTTCTCAATTACCAACCTAAACGTATGGAAAAGATTTGCTCGCTATCCGATTTACACAACAATTATGCTTCAAAAGTTTAGAAATAAATAACTTTTTTCTTGGACTCATTAGTTCGTCTACCAATTGTAATTGGTGTCAACTAACGAGTTTGCTCCATGGCTTGCCCTTAATTACTGATAAAAGCTAAATTGCAACTCTAGCCAATCAGAAACTAGTTTATTCATGAGAGTATAGTATTCTTTTAAAAGCTCTGTTTGTCCTAATAAGTGGTTTTGTGTTTGGCTGAAACCTTCCATAAGCCCCCTTAACATAAGCAAAGGACTCTTAATAACTATATACAGTGAAGGAATATCATTACAGCCCCCATTCAAACAGATGAAACAAAGGGAACGTTTAGTACATTTCAAATGTACACATCGTGAATTTAGCAGACCCTGAAATCTCATCCATCTGGTGGGAAATAGATATTAGTACCCATAAGACTGATACTGAGAATTTGTCTCCTCTCCCAATGTCTGTATTTTTTTCCAAGGTCTCCCTAGCCTTCTGAAACAGGAGGTAAGGAACAGAAAAAACCCAATAGAGGCATGAGGCACGTTAAATCCTAATGGTATAAATAAGACTTGGCCGAGGCCAAAATCCCACATTAAAAATAATAGGCATTCTGGAAACAAGAGTGTTAAGAGATAGCATGTGGTGGAATCATGCCGCCAGGGAGGCCTTGCTACCAGGAAAGCCTAATTGCAGAAACATCATCCTGAAGACAGCCCTGTTTGTGGTCATCGTTGCTGTTTTCAGAAAACAAAATAAAACTCTTAAGGATTATTGGAAATTCTGAAGATCGGTTCTTATTTTATAATAATTAGGATGCTTTTGGCTGCAATGATCAGAAAACTCAGTTAAAAGTGACTAGACTGTAAGTCCAGCACTTTGGGAGGCTGAGGTGGGTAGATCATCTTAGATCAGGAGTTCGAGACCAACCTGGACAACATGGTAAAACCCCATCTCTATTAAAAATACAAAAATTAGCCAGGCTGGTGGTGCGTGCCTGTAATCCCAGCTACTCAGGAGTCTGAGGCAGGAGAGTCACTTGGAGCTTGGGAGGCAGAGGTTGCAGCGAGCCGAGATTGTGCCACTGCACTCCAGCCTGGGCAACAGAGTGAGACTTCGTCTTAAAAAAGAAAAACAAAAAAAAAGGCCGGGCGCAGTGGCTCACGCCTGTAATCCCAGCACTTTGGGAGGCCAAGACGGGTGGATCACGAGGTCAAGAGATCGAGACCATCCTGGCCAACATAGTGAAACCCTGTCTCTTCTAAAAATACAAAAAAATTAGCTGGGCATGGTGGCGCACGCCTGTAGTCCCAGCTACTCGGGGGGGGCTGAGGCAGAATTGCTTGAACGCGGGAGGCGGAGGTTGCAGTGAGCCGAGACTGCTCCACTGCACTCCAGCCTGGCGACTGGCGACAGAGCGAGACTCTGTCTCAAAAAAAAAAGGTCAGGGGCGGGGAGGATGGGGAGGAATAAAACTGGGAGAAATGCCTGATGTAGGCGATGGGAGGAGGTGGGGGATGGAGACAGCAAACCACCATGGCATGTATGTACCTATGCAACAATCCTGCAGGGTGCAGGATATGCACATGTACCCCAGAGCCCAAAGTACAATAATTAAAAAAATTAAAATAACAAATAAAAGTGGCTAGAACAATAGGGGTATTTATTTCCTCAGTAACCAGAAGTTAGAGACCCCAAGTTTCCCGCTGGATTAATTAAGGCGCTCACCAACATTATTAAAGACACAGGTTCGCCAGATAACAGGAGGTCCAGGCATGTGGTCCTCACATAACAACATCTAAAGGCAGAAGAGATAGAACTATTCCTTTCCCCACTTTTCTTGTTTGTTTTAATAAAGAGCGAGGACACCTTTCCTGGAAATACCGGCAGCTGACCTTTCACGTCTTACTGGTCAGAAGGAAGTCACATGCCTACTCCTAAACCCGTCACTGGCAAGGAGTGCTCCAGGCTTTGACCCATCATGATTCACCTCGGGAGTCTGTGAAGGGTCCCAGGTTCCTGTAAACCACTTGGCACCTTGATAACTGAACAAAACCAAGCTCCCACTAAAGAGAAGAAAGGGGATGGTTGTGAATGATTTGCTGGAAACATAAACAACAATATCTGTCACACACTTGAGATTACTATTCTAAGTAAACTTTCTCAGTGGCCTCCAGTCAAAAGGGTCAATGTAAGTATGAAATCAGAAGACAAAGTTAAGCATGGGGTTCAGTCTTTTGTGGCTCTCGTACCTATTCTTTTGACAAATCACCCGTCGATAAAGGGAATCATGTCCTGGAATTGGAAGGGGGTGCAGCTAGCAATTGATGAGGTGGGAAGAGCGTAACCCGGGGCCCAGGGTAGGCTCCGGCACTAGCTTTCTAGGTGATTTCTACCAATCCTGGACCTCTGCACTTCCCTGACTTCATTGTGAAATGAAGGGGTTGGATCAGAGAAACCTTGATGCCTCTTCTCACCTTGGAATCTGATAGATTTTCCATTTACTCACTGCCATCTGGTAGTCTCCTTTGTCTCTTTACTCTGCAGCTGATACAAACAGCATGCCAAAATTCCCTTCTTGCCTTTAGCTGTTGCTTAATCTTTAACTCTTTCTTCTTAGACTAGATTTTAAAAGTCCAGAGGACATGACCCCTCTGTGTGTTTTGCAGTATCTCGTGTTCGTTGAGCTATCATTGACTGAGGGCCTACGCCGTGCTGTATGCTGTGTGAAGGGCTTTACCCAGACATAGTGGGCCCTCTGTCACTATTTCCGTGTTCATTTTGCTCCAGCAGCTTTTGGTGTCTTCAGATTTTCTTAAGAGAGGCAACTTAGCATTCCTACGGTGCAGGTAATACATGTGTAGCTTATTATTACTGTGAGGAAAAGGCCAGGCCCAGTCTCACAGGATCGCATTTGCTGTGAATAAGGCAGCACTCCCTGCTTCCCAGTGCCACCCACTCATTTCATAAGCACAGTTTCCATATCTGGCAGCAGAGTTAGAGGAAGTAAGAGAGACTAGTTTCCAGAACCCCTCTCAGTCTTTGAGACAAATGACAATGGAATGCTAACTTTAAGGCACTTTATGAAGGCAAATAAGGGTGATTTTACCAGAGAACGGAGAAGTAGACGGTAAGAGATCCAAATTTTAAGGTAAACATGGAGAATTCTCTTGGATGCTTTTTAAAAAAATAATCTCTAGCATCATTTTTTAAACACTTGGTCAGTAATAACTTTGTAGCTTTTATGCATGTGATCAAAGAGCAAAAAATGTTTTTACTCTTCCAAGCTGACAAGCAGGTGGCTCTAGAATTTTAGAGGGGAAAAAATATCCATGCAGTTGATTCCTTTCTTTTTTTCACTTGACAGCATCCTTATTTAGTTTTAGAAGTCTTTGGTGTGTTGAATTTCTTGAAGATGGGAGTGATTATTTTGCAATTAATACTATACAAATGCCTGACAAGCAGTTCATCACGAGATCAATGGCAACAGCAAGAAGAGCAGCAGATCACTTTACTACATGTGCCCAGTGTAGTACCAGCCTTAACTGTGATGAGGCTTGGAATTTTTATGTCACAATAAAAAGTATTGAGGCAGACACTGTTTATTGCCTGAACATCAGCCCTTTCCCTGCCCCCACTTCTCTGCTAATCAATTCCTGATTTTTTTTTTTCAAGGCAGAGATCAGTTGATACAAGGGAAGGTGTTTTTCTCCTCAGTCCCCAGGGATTGAATCAGGATTGGTGTAGGGCTGATCATATGATCTTGTTCTAGCCAATGAGACATAAAGGGGGAAGGAAGTCCGATGGGTACTTCCCTTCCAAATAAAGCCATCTTGCCAATTCAATGACCTATTTTCAATCATCACCTTAGGCTCTCAGCAGCATTTACAGATTTGACTAGTGTTCTTCTTACATTTTCCTCATGTGTCCTCTGGTTTTCCTCCAACTTTGTTACCTCCTCTTTTTCAAGTACTAGACTTGCTCTTTCTTCCCTTCATGACCTCTAAAGTTGGGTCACCCCAGGGCTCAATCAGTGGCCCTTCATAGTCTTATTCATGGTTGTGACACCTTTTATATATTAAAAATTTCCAGGTTTATTTCTAGAGTATATACCTCTCCCATGAGCTCCAGACCTACATATCTAATTGACTTCTCAACTTCACTACATGGATGTTAAATGGGGATCTCAATCTTATTATGCTTAGTCCAAAACAGAATCTCGATTTACCCCCTTATCCTTTTCTGGGCCTCCCATTTCAGAAAAGGACAGCTCTCATTCATCTGCTTATCCCAGAAAATGAAAAATCATCCTTGATTTTGTTCTTTCCCGTTAGTTCCCCAAAAAAGGCATTGGTGTGTGCTCTTAACATTACCTTCAAAGTACATTTGGTATCTTACACCTCCCACCACTGCACCATTTGCCCTGGTCCATATCAATCTCATCTCTCACATGGAATACTGCAGTCATCACTTTATTAGTTTCTCACTTCCACTTTTGCTTCCTATGTCAGTTAGAATTAATTTCAACTCTCTGTAAAAAATGTAAAAAGTTTTAAGCAAGATACGTTTATTTCTCTCTCATATGTTTGGAGGTAACTCTTGCAGTGTTGATTTGGCAACTTCATAGTATGGCCAGGGACCTGTCTTTCATCAGGGCCTCCGTCTTTCATCTGCTCTATCATCTTAGTACAAGGTTTTGTCCTAGTACACAACTGCCATCCTCAAGGCCATCTCATGGTGACGCTTTAGTGATTAGGTACACATTTCAGGCCCAAAGAAGGAAGAAACAGAAGAGAAGAAGAAGAGAGCGGAATGAGCCCTCTTTAAACACATTCCTGCAAGTCCTAGCCACACTTCCTCTTACATAGAATTATTGACCGAAATGTAGTCACATGGTCTATAGAGCAGCAAGGGACATTTAGGAAATGCAGCCCTTTATTCCAGGTGCCAACATACACAATTTAAATTGGGGCTCTATTTCTAAGAAGGGAAACGAATCCTGGGGTAAGCTTGGAGTAATTTCTGCCACATATCCCTCTAATCAATTCTTCTCCAAGGGCCAGTTAACTTCTTTAAAAATGAAATCAGATTATGGCACAACCCCACTTAACACCCTCCAATGGCTTCCCAGCGTTCTCAGATTAAAATCTAAAGCCTCTGTTTCTCTCACCAGTATCTTCTGTTACACTCCATCCATCTCACTCCATTCTGGCAGCATGAGCTAACACTAAGCACGCCATACTTATTTCCACCCCAGAGCCTTTGCATTTGCTGTTTCTGTTGCCTGAATGCATTTCTGTCAAATCTTGGCGCAATTTAGTATCTCACTTCATTCAGGTATATTTCACTCTTTAAAACAATGACTGTAAAGCTATTATCAGAATTCTGTGGAGACTAGAAAGATCTTGCTTTTGGAATATCTGCCCAAATCATATCAAACACGTCCCACAATAATATAATTTGCACATGCCTATATAAGAAGTGAATTATATTGCAATTGTTAAGTTCATCCACTACCATTTATAGACATTTAGTTGGACATTTATTAATTTTCATTTTACAGTTTTGCTTTTGTATTCTTGAGCTTATATGAGCACAGAGCATTGTGCGATGGAATGTACTGGGTACAACTTCCATGGGTGACTGTAAATTTAACACTAAACAACACACTGAAATTGTTCTGGTTGCAGAAACTTCCTTAGTTTTAGATCTTAATGAAAGATTATTAATAAGTGTCTCACAGCTTATGTTACTTCTACTGTGACAGTCCAATGATGGAACAATGGTTAAGAACAGTGTTCTCAATCTCGGCACTTTTAACATTTGGGCAGAAAAGGCCGGGCGCAGTGGCTCACACCTGTAATCCCAGCACTTTGGGAGGCTGAGGTGGGCAGATCACCTGAGGTCAGGAGTTCAAGACCAACCTTGCCAACATGATGAAACCTCGTCTCTACTAAAAATATAAAAAAATTATCCGGGAGTGGTGGTGGGAGCCTGTAATTCCAGCTACTTGGGAGGCTGAGGCAGGAGCATTGCTTGAACCCAGGAGGTGAAGGCTGCAGTGAGCCAAGATTGCGCCACTGCACTCCAGCCTGGGTGGCAGAGGGAGATTCCATCTAAAAAAACAAAACAAACAACAACTAAAACACCATTTGGGCAGAATAATTCTTTGTTGTGGGGGCTTTCTTGTGCCTTGTAGGATGTTTAGCAGCATCCCTGGCCTCAACCCACTGATGCTAGCGGCAACTCCCTGCTTCCCCAGTGTGACAACCAAAAGTGTCTCTAGCCATTGCCAAATGTCCACTGGGGGGCAAAAACCATCCCCAGTTGAGAACCACAGGTTTAGCAGCTCAAGTTGCACAGACTAATTTATTAGCATGTAGGAGTGGACTGTGGAAAGTTTCTTCAATCTATAAAGCTTTGCTGAATTCCAAGTTTTGCACCTCAGCTTTGACACTATTCTTGGGCAATCACTTAACATTTACGATTTGAGTTTCCTCAATGTTAAAATGGAGGCAATGATGCCTATGGTATCAGGTAGTCATTATGATTAAATGAATTGCTCTATTGAAAGAACCTAGCTCAGTGTCTGGTATACCTTGAGAGGTTCATTATTTGTTATTTCTTCCTTCTGAGTTAAAATTGAAATATCTGAGTGAAAAACAGTATTATGGCTATTTCTGACATAAAGTCAGAATGTGAAAAGAGGAATTTTGTGGGGTCGGAGATGGGGAGTGGTGCCTGCCCAACTTCTCAGAAACAGAAGGGAAGGTATAGCTGCTATGAAACATGGAAACACCAAAGACTGTCAAAGGTGCATGAATGCAAATGTAAATTTGGAAATAGAAATGGTAGTTCTATCTGCCTCAGATATTCAGAGTATATCCAAAATCTAATCACTTTTACTTTCCCTTCTGCTATCACTGTGGTTCTAGCCACCATCATCTCTTGCTTGATTTCTCCAAGAACCTCCTCTATGGTGATATTTCTGCTTCTTCCTGCTTTGTTGTTTGTTCTCACCCAGCAACCAGGATAAAGCGTCTAACGTGTAAATCAGATCATATCTCGTTTCTGCTCAGAATCCTCCAATAACATCTAGGTAAAAGCCCAGGTCCCACATCTGTCCCAATCTAAACTCTGATCTCATCTACTACACCCTGGGTAACCTGGTCTCCTACCTGCTTCTAAAACATACTGAGCACATATCTTCCTTAGGGCATTTGCAACTCTGGTGCTTCTACCTGGAATTCTCTTTCCCTTAGGAGCATGGCTCCTTTACTTCCTTATGTCTCTAGGCAAATACTGTCTTGTCATTGAAGTCTCCCCTGACTCACCTACACAAAATTGTGCTCCACCACCAAGAGCCTTTCCACTTGGCCCTACCACTCCCTATCGTCCTGACCCTGCTTCCTTTTCTTCATAGCATGTTCCACCCTCTAACATCCAATGATTTATAAATGCCATGAGGGCAGGGGCTTTGCTTTCTTTGCTGCTGTATCTCCACCACCTTGAACATTGGTTGGCACCTAACAGGTGCTCAGTAAGTGTTTTTTGAATGTATGAATGAACTGAGGATAGCACAATTTTAATTGAGCTAAATAAAAGAAAGAAAGCCAGGAGCCCATTTGCGTGTCAATTGACGCAAACCCTGCAATACCCTGAACCTACCAGACTGGTTTTCCGACTGCCCTCCTGAACATGTGTATTACAACTCTGAAATGTGTAACATCTTCCCTGCTTCCTTTCCCCCTGCAAATAGTCATGGACACTTATAATCCCAAGAGGTAGGAAATATGGTGTTTATGATACAGTGACAAGAAAGAAATATTTAATAAGTATTAGACACAAAGGAGGTAGATCTCAGTCTTATTCTGGCTGGTCTGCATAGGTCTAAACTATCCAAGTGTGGGGCATGTAGGAAGCCAGATTCTTGGATCTAGATTCTTGGATTCTTGGGTCTAGAATTTGCTCAGATGGCCCTATGTGCTGCAGATGTCTGTTTCTCAGACTTATTATGAGGCCTCTTGTGGCCCAAAACTCCTATTTTTTTCTTGTGGCCCAAAACTCCTGCTTTGAATGTGATTGTCTGACGGGCTCTCTGCTCCTCCTCATACATGAGTCTAGCATTCACCCTCTGACCACATACAATTTGGCTGACATTCATCCCTTTAAAAAAATGTCCACTATCTATTTTCCTGTAGGGGATAACCTCTCTTTCACTCTACAGATTCTGGGAGGGAGGGGACTTTCAGGGTTTGCTCCAACTGTAGAAGCCCTAAGAGGCCTGCTCCTTGTCTTTAAGAGTCAGGCACTGACAGAGTGCCCAATAGGAGGCTTTTTTTAGGGATTTTGCAACTTGACTAAGTGGCCCCAGGAAGAATAGGAACAGCTAAAGGTCATTTGTCCAGGCAACACCATACTAACCACCCTATTTCTGCTAGGAGACCACTGTTGAAATTCCTACCTCCTAACTTTTTAGAGCACCTCTGGCTCTTGCTTTTCTCGGACTGGTCTTCAGGCCTTGTGTTAATTCTAAGAACCCCTGATATCTTTTAATATATTCCCTCATGCATGAGTTAGTTATCGGTATTTCTTGCTTATAACCCATATCCTAACTGGTACAAACCCTGGTTGTAGTGAGGACACTCCAGCTTTTTGTCCCAGGCTCTGCTAGAGAGGAAGATTGGACAATAGGGAACAAATGGAAGAACTGGTAGCAGAGAGAAAGGGGTGGCAACAAAATACCTCATTTGGCTTTTTCTCACTGCATTGGTTAGCTTTCTATTGCTGCATAACAGATGATCATAAATGCAGTGGCTTAAAACAACACCCATTTTTTATCTCAGAGCCTCTGTAGGTTGGTATTCATGTATGGTGCAGATGGGTTCTCTGTTCGGGGTCCCACCAGGGTGAAATCAAGGTGTCAGCTGGGACTGCCATCTCATCTGAGGCTTATTTTCTCCTTCCAAGGTCACTGGTTGTTGGCAGGATGCATGTCTTTATGGCAGTAGGACTGAGATCCCAATTCCTTGCCAGCTTTTGGCCAGGGATGGATCTCAGCTCTCCTAGAGGCTGCATAGGTCCTTGCTTGTTGTGTGGCCTCCCCATAGAGCCTCTCACATATGGCAGTCTCCCCCTTCCAGGACAACAGGAGAACATCTTCTGCAGCTCTGAATCTTCTTCATGTCTTCTGCCTCTAGACCCTCTTTCACAAGGGCTCACCTGATTAAGGCAGGCCCACCCACGCTCAAGGAGAAGGGGTTATGAAGGGCACACATACACAAGGAGGGAATCTTGGGGGTATATCTTAGAATTTTGACTACCATGGCATTCCTGTGAGAATGCCATTTGGAAAAGTCTATTACTTAGCCCCAGATTATAATTATGTATTCAAAGAAGGTAAATCCAGGACAGTTGGCTACAGTGACTAATATCTATGGACAGAGCTTTTGCTGTTTGGGCCATTCCTGGGGCTTGCTGGAGAGATATGTACTTGGGTACTAATATGGGAGTTTATTGGTGTTTCTAGAACAATTGATGACACTGTTAAGTAGACTCTTGCTTTTTGTTTGGTCAAGGACAAATTTATTTGTGCGTTTTTGGTATTTGTTTATTTAAATTACACAGCCTTTAGAAACTGTCGGCCGGGCGCGGTGGCTCATGCCTATAATCCCAGCACTTTGGGAGGCCGAGGCGGGTGGATCACGAGGTCAAGAGATCAAGACCATCCTGGTCAACATGGTGAAACCCCGTCTCTACTAAAAATACAAAAATTAGCTGGGCACGGTGGCGTGTGCCTGTAATCCCAGCTACTCAGGAGTCTGAGGCAGGAGAATTGCTTGAACCCAGGAGGCGGAGGTTGCGGTGAGCCGAGATCGCGCCATTGCACTCCAGCCTGGGTAACAAGAGGGAAACTCCGTCTCAAAAAAAAAAAAAAAGAGAAACTGTCTTCTGATTGGAAGAATCACACAACAGTATCCTCTAGACACAAAGTATTGCTCTCCAGTAATGGGGATGCAGCCAGGGTCATTGCCATCCCACACCCATCAGGGAAAGGGGCCATTCTCCATCAGCCATTTGGTAAAATTAAAACAAAGTAATTATCACACAATGGTGTCATAGGATCCATGACACCTGCTTTAAAAATAAATCTGCTGGCTTTGTCTTTCCCTTTATTTTCAACAAATGCTCCAGTATTATTGCCACTGCATTAATCTAGCAGCAGGCAACCATTATCCTATGACAACAGTCTCTCCCATTAACATTATCTTTTAATTTTAAGATTGTTTAGATGACTGCTAGAAGCTACTAAATTAAGATAAAATAGAAAAAAGAATTATTTTCTTTAAGCCAAGTGTTCAGTCAAGTTGCCCGCCTCCAATCTTGACTGCCCTGGCAAAAGAGACACCATTATTTTTGCATCAGATTATTAAATACTACTGGGTACAAGATAAAATTTCTAGAAATCTAGACATGTTTTAAATGTCATCTGGGAAATAACCATTAAATTTTAAATTATTATTTATATTGCTTGCTATATTACATATTAAGAGCTGAAAATACTGGTTGTTTTTCTAGAAAACAATTCACATAGTAAATAAAACAATAATGAAATCACAATGATGAAAACTTGGTAAGGAAATAAAAGAAACATTTGTCTAGTAGAGTTTACCCTGAGAAATAATTGAATTTGGAGAAATCCAGCAAAAAAATGAGACAGGAGAAAAATCAACCTAAAATTAAGAGAGTTGGGATTGGTGGTGATTGTTATTTAAGGTTCTGGCAAATGAACTTTAAAGGGACAGTTATATCCTACTAAATGGTATCTGTACATTTTATATCAAAACACACTATAAACTTTTTTCCAAATAACTAACTTGCCTACTATCCATTAATTCGAAAAATTCTCTTTGATTCTATCAGCTGTATTACAACACTTGAAGAGACCTTTTAAAATCTTTCAGTATTTGTTCTGCTCCACTTCCATCTGTTCCAACGATATCAGGGCTTTCTTTCCAAAAGGCAGAGGCTGGTATAACTACAAATGAGGACTATATCTAAATCATTATTAGAATAGTGATGTTATGTATTCAGTAGTTGAGATATGTGATTCCTCCCTCTCAGGAGTAAACCACCCAGACAAAAATTAATAGAAACTAAGTGACCGTTTTAACAGAAATCATACTAGAAAAAAAGAGAAATGGTTAAATCGTGAATTTCCCCATATTGTTAATGGAGTTCAAGTAGGCCATCAATATATGTCCTATTTACTGATAGGTGCAAAATAGGTGGTGGAGATCAATCAAAACCCCCTTCCATAAATTACCATGACTTCTAGAAATTATCAAAACTTCACTGGAGTGTCATATGTAGTCTTCCCAGCAATGAGTTATAGTCAATAATTCATTCCCTGACTGAGCTGATAACAGGCAGATATTCTAATAATGTGCTAGGATTTACTACTGGACACAAGCAGTAAGTAGGAATTTCAATGCAGTGTTAAATGTTATCTCAGTGGAGAAAAGCAATAAAAAGAGGACAGAGAGAGGCATCTGGGGACAATGCTGGGGTGTTTTAACGCTGTCATTAGAACAAACATGTATGAAGGTAGTGTTGTTTAAGTTTTCATTCTTTTTTGAAACAAATTGTTTCCAGAGTATTGTTCTGTAATGACTTCTCCTGGCCTTATTGTCAGAGAGTATAGCAGATGGCATTGAAAAAAATGCTGAAAAGAAAGTCTATTTTATTCTTCAGTTATTTCTCCAAATTTGAAAATGGCTTCACTTGAATGTTTTCCTTTTAAACAAAACTTCCAAAAAAATTATTATCTTAGACTAAAGGTCTTAAATATATTTTCAGTGATTTCTTATCACACAGAGAAATTGACAAATTTGCTTTCTCTGTCAGAATGTTTGGAAGCTAGAAAAGAAGTGGTGATTCATCAAAAACAATTTTATTATGAAATTTGATTTATGTTGAGAAATATAAATGATGACGTTATAATGTGTACCTCTGTGTGGAGGGAACACATTTTAGTCAATTGAGTTATTCAATTTTATTATTTAAAAAAATCCATATCTGGTTGTTCTTTTTATTCTAAAAAATTTATGGCTCTATATAGAGTAGAAATGTGTGCTTTGCAAGTCCAAGGACAGCTATGGATTGTACTTCCCTAATGCCAACAGGGTCATTCATTACAATTGGATGAATAGTGATGTTATGTTATCATAACATAAATATTATCATATTTTCATCAACTTTTTTTGGTGAACAAATAGAAACCAATGTTGTACTTTGAAACACATCTTATTACAAATTCACACAGAGAAAAAGCTTAATTACATCAATACTAGGATTAAAACTGACACTAACATGGCCAGGTGTGGTGGCTCACGCCTGTAATCCCAGCACTTTGGGAGGCCGAAGTGAGCGGATCACGAGGTCAGGAGATCGAGACCATTCTGGACAACATGGTGAAATCCCGTTTCTACTAAAAATACAAAAATTAGCTGGGCATGGTGGTGTGCGTCTGTAGTCCCAGATACTTGAGAGGCTGAGGCAGGAGAATCATTTGAACCCAGGAGGCGGAGGTAGGTTGCAGTGAGCTGAGATTGCACCACTGCACTCTAGCCTGGAGATAGAGGGAGACTCTGTCTAAAAAAAAAGATTTGCTGATAGTTCTGAGGCAAATGTGGGGGATTTGTAACGTCCTGCTGCTACGGTAATAAACTGTATGAAGACAATGAGTCATTCATGACACTATTTTCAAATGGTCTTGCTAAATCAGGCAAAATGCTGGGTCACAGAGGTGTTTTCTTCCTTCCTATTATCTTTTTCACCTTTCCATCAACTCCAGGAGTTTCAAATGCCTTAATCAAATAGAATAACTAAAATCAAAATCTACATCTTAAATTATATTTCCATTCACAACAATGTCAATGCTGTTTCCTTTTCCTCAGTGATCTGTTATTTTATTGCCATAATATCAACTTCTTCACTATGCTTATATATTACCTTAAAAATAGTAGTTAATACTGATTAACATAATTTGGTGGGATACTTACAAACATCACCTGGATTGCTTTAACAAAAAACAAATAAAAATGTTCTAATAAGGCAACTATTAGAAACATTTATCATATGAAACATTTAGTGAGATATTTATAAAGAATTTTCAGAAAGACTAAAAAGGCAGTCAGTAAAATCAAAGTATTATTAAATATCAATTTTAAAGCCAAGATATGGTTCTTTGAAATATAGGCTTTTCAAGATGTTGAGTTCTCCTCCTTTTTTTCTTTTTCTTTATTTTCTTTTTCTTGAGACAGGGCCTTACTCCCATTGCCCAGGCTAGAGTGCAGTGACACAATCACAGCTCACTGCAGCCTCAACTTCCAGGGCTCAGGTGATCCTCCCACCTCAGCCTCCCGAGCAGCTGGGACTCCGAGCACATGTCATCACACCCAGCTGAAGTTTTGCATTTTTAGTGGAGATGGAGTTTTGCCATGGTGCCCAGGATGGTCTTGAACTCAAGGGACTCGCCTGCCTCAGCCTCCCAAAGTGCTGGGATTACAGGTATGGGCCACTGTGGCTGTAAATTCCTTAAATGAAGCAGCAGGTCCCTGACTCTACTTACTGTGCCATACTCCCCACCACAAAAAAAAACTGTCCCAGGACCTAACCTGCCCTTCCTCTTCCTTGGGTTCTGTCTGTTGGTAACTACTGTTCCCTTTTCGCTCCACACCTTTTACACTTTGGAATTGTTGTCCTAGACTCAAGCTTTTTGTATTCACGTTGGAGGAAACTTTCAATATCAAGGGATCTCTGTGATGACAGCAATAAAGGTAAAGGTGAGCAGATTTTTTAAAAAATTTCCTTCCTAAAAAGACTTTCTTCAAAAACGATTTTGCATTGACATTAAAAGGACAGAATATTTTTTCCTGAGAGAGAGCTGGGGCGTGTTGTCTTGGAGGTCACATCAGCATCAAATAGTCTAGACTTTCTCCAGACATTAAAGGCTGCACAGGTCTGTGGAGAACCTCTGGCTGTCCAGAGGAGATTCTTAGAGAACTGTCACTTGGAGAAAAGAAAGATTATGATTGAAGGACATAAGCGAGAAAGGAAACTATGAACAAAGAATTCTGGGGCAACTGGAGAAAATGGGGGCTTGATCTAGGATCAGTATGGTTCCCACATTTAATTAGGATTCAAGAAAGAAACCATTTACATGTATCTTTCTTTTCAAAGCCTCATACCCTTATATCTCATTGCTGATGAGTAGGCTGAATGACTAATGTGTGATATCAGCAGAGCTTTCTTGAACTGTGAGGCACAATGTAACATTATTTTGAGTTAGACAATTTTACTTTATACCAGGAATATCACTTTATGCACTGTTTTTAATATTTGTTTGAAGAATACCCAAATACAGAATTTCTTTACCCATAATGAATTTGTGTGTGTTTGCACGGTTTTTGTGTCTCGTATCAGTGGAAATAAAAGATTGACACTGCTACCCACTCAACCAGGCACTTTCAGACCACAAATCAGGATGAAAAAGGACTGCTAAACGCAAAGAATGCAGAAATAAAGACTACCGAGAGGTGGCGCTGTAGTTAAAGTACACCTGAATTTTGATTACAGCGAATGTATTTACTCCCTATCTCTCAGAAGAGACTGTTAGCCATTATCGCTTTTGTATTTCTATAACCACACATCAGCAAATAAAGCTCTCTGGTAATACACTCCCACCCACTCTAATCTGCCAGGACATATTTAAAGACCTCACTCCACACAGAATTAGAGCTGAAGCACTAAAACCACCCCCTAAACTGTAGGCCCTTGTAGCCTAGAGCTCTGTATTCAAAGTTTTAGCCATCTCACTTTTCTCCTTCCACAGACAACTACTGGGATCCTTTGGATAATCACTCAGTGATGGCTGAACACGTGTCTGGTTAAATTTCTCACACTCCCTTCAGGAATTAAGATTTCATTTTAGCGTATATAGTTCAGGAAAACTACTGAAAAGTACCACAGTTCATTATACATCTATGTATTATGTGTTCTATCTAAGAAAATCATTTTAAAAAAGGAAAACTAAAGACCATTTGGCTTAATTTTCTCATTTGTACATGAGAAAAGTAAGGTCCAGAGAAGGAAATTTACTTGCACATAACAAATCATAACTTAATTGTAGCCCCCACTAAGATCTTGTGTCATCTTGTTTTACTATAAATTATTAACAAATTGAAAATGAACCAGGGAATTCAAAATGTATTATTCGTTTATGGGGTTCCTTTCCTCATTTGGTTTGAGTTTTCTTGACTAATCTTCAAGCAGCATTACATCTTTTCTAAGTTGGTCCTTAGACCCACTTAATCATGCCCATCTGCAGCTGTTTTCTGTGTAGGATATTTTAATTACTATTAAAAAATGTTTTTTATATGCACACAAGGTGAATTGATCATAACAGTGCAATTTTAAATACAAATCAATAAAATTAATTCATTTAATTTTAAGAAGATAGAATTAAAAAACGAGTATTTGAATTGATACTTAAAATGCCCTCTACCTGATTGTATGGGCAATAATTATTCTTTCTTATGCAGCCGTATTCATTTTGACGGTTTGAAAGACAGAAATCCCCCAAATAGACACTAAAACCATAGACGTTCAGCATCTGCATTGTCTCACCAGATTCTCCTTCAGGTTCCTTTCCTCAATCTAGCAATACTGTGTGTAATACAATATGAAAACTTGTCCCACAAGGCTGGTTTTACTTAATGATACTTAGCAGAAGGGCTTTGCACTTTCATGATAATTTCCACCAGAAAAATCTCTCTGGAACTTACTAACAATAATCAGGCCTAATATTAGCCTCAGTTTGGAGATTTATTAAACCTATTTGGCAGAGTAAAGGCGAATGCCTAGGTAATTCAAGCATCTAGGTTGTGCTTCGGCCTTGGAAAAATACTCTCAGGCTAGCACCCTAAAAGCATTCCTCAAAACCTGATTTATAGTAGAAGTGACATTTCTTACTCTCCGGAGGCTGTGAGATTGCAAATCTTGCAATTACTTCCATTGCTTTGGGGGGGCTATGAGAATTTCCGCCTCTCATCCTCCACAGTGAGGAGGGTGGTCGGGCAAGTCTTTCTCCCTTAAGTTTTCGTCAACTTTTAAAATAAGGACCGTGCTCCTACATCACGAGCAAGTGACAAGGACCTATGAAATGTCTGCTAGGCACTTTTATACTCGGGTAAATGGGGGAATGAGGGAGGGTAAGTAGGAAGTATTTAGCTAGCAACTATTACTTCCCTTATATTTCGACCTCGTTAACTAAGCTTCCACTACGATTCACAAATCTCCAATGTCAAGAATTAAAGAACAACAAAAATCCTCTTTTGTATTGTGGGTGTGCGTGTGCATATGGGGGACAGAAGTCCACTGCCCTAAGACGCAGGACTTATTTTCCCAAACAGGAAGAGACCCATTTCTGAGAAAGATGAGAAGTTTCCTAAGGGTGCCCTCTCGGATCGAGGGGATGGCAGTCCCCGAGGGGCAAGCGAGCGCGGGTCCTCAAGGTCCCCGAGCGCTGAGAAGGCAGGTGCGGCCCCCTCGCATCTCGGCTCCGGATCCCGGGTCGCGAAGGGCAGCCCAAGCGGGTCCCCGGCGCCAGGCACCCGGGTCACTTCTCCCCACCTGATTCGGGCCCTTCCCTTCTCCTCGGTCGGCCCGCTCCGCCGCCTCGCTCTCTCCCCCGCCCCGCGAGTCTCGTTTCAGTCATCCCTTTGTCCTTCCCCGGATTGGCAGGTTTTATTATTCCGCCTGAACAATCCGGCCGCCCAGTGGCTGAGGGTCGCTGACGTCGGCGGCAGAGCCGGGGAGTAGTTGGGATTTTGCTCTGTCAGTAACACATGTGTAAGAGCCGCGGAGGGAGCGAGCGAGCCGGCTAGAGGCTAGAAGCCAGCGCCGCCGCCGCCGCCGCCTCCGAGCCGGGCAGCAGCAGCCCCGGCAGCGGCGCAGGCTCCAGCGCTCCGGGCACGGCCGGCCGCAGCCCCGATTCCTGGGCGCGCCCGCCTGCCGGCTTCCGCACCGTCCGCCGCCGCTCCCGGGGCTGTTGTGTCTGCGGCTGCTCCGGGCCGGAGGTGTAGGGAGCTCAGTCGAGCCGCCGCTGCCTGCCCGGAGCTAGCGAGCGAGCGCGCGGGAGGGAGGAAGGCGGCGGCAGCGGAGGAGGAGGAGCGGGAGGAGCGGGGGCGGGGGCCGGGGCCGCCGGGCGGGGGAATATACAAAGTGAAGCCACATTGCCAAACTTGCAGCAGCGATTGCAGCAGTTGCTGCCGCTGCGCCGCGCCTGAAGCCGCGCCGCGCGGGTTGAGGGCTCCTGCAGCTGCTCGCGAGCAGCCGGAGGCGGAGGAGAAGGACGAGGACTGAGACTGACACTTCTTCTCCCGGCCGCCTGCCACTTACGCGGGGGCCCCCAACCCGCCCCAGAGCAACGCGATTTAAAAAAAAAAAAAAAAAGCCGCCCTTAGCCCCCTCCTCCCCTTTCCTGCTTCTGCGAGAACTCCCTCCCTCTCTCCAGCGCCGCCAGCCCAGGCGCCCCTTCCCTGGAAGCCGAGCGGCTTCGCTCGCATTTCGCCGCCGCCGCCTCTCGCAATAATTGCAATATAGGGGAAAAGCAGGTAAGGGGGCGGCTGGGGAGCCGCGGGCCGGGAGCGGGGAGAGGGAGGGAGGGGGCCCATTCGGGCCAGGGCTGTTTTCTTTGGCTTCCTTACCCTTACCGTCCCAAATTGCAAGTAAACAATACGTCGGCTTAGATAAAGCGCGAGTCTGAAACTACCGAGGCCGGCCTGCAAGCTCCGCGGAGGGCAGCCCGGGGCCGCCAGCTTTGTAGCGGTTCCTGCTTACAAAAGGGCTTTTCTTGGAAACGGGGCTGGTGGGGACCCTAGAGGGGGTGGGGATGTTTCTGGTTCATAAGGGAAAGGCAAGGGGTACTTAGATGAGGATTTCAGTATGAGAAGTAGTGTATTGGGGGAGGTGGGAGTAGTCACGATACCCCCCCCTTCTAGTAAACACTATTTTTGAAACAGTGGCAGGAAGGATCTAAGTGAGCAGGATTTGGTATTGCTGGTTCTTTTTAAAAAATTCCTTTTGGTTTATAAGTCTTTTGTTCCAATCCAGGAGAAATCCGGCGAATCACCTAATTAAAATCAAGACATGAATTAAGCATCCATTTTTGTACTACAAATTGCCAGCGTTACGTTTGTCCCTCCCTTGGTCTCCATTAAAAAACACCAGAGACGTTGTTAAAGGGGGGCAGATTTTGCCTCTAGCTGCCAGTTCTGCTTTCTATTTCACTGACTATCCCAGGACCTAAATTGCTTGGCTATGTAATTACTAGAGTATAAGCCTATTTAACTTAAAAGCTTTCTTTTTTTTTTTCCAACTCTAAATGAAACTTGATGAGGGCCCGTCCTTAGTTATCAGGGGAGTCAGTTTCTGGTCAGTCCTCTTGATTCATCTCTTTTAGATTTAATCAGCATTAAGGTATTGCTTGTCCTTAAGAGCTTTAGCTAATGGGGTTACTGGATGCTTTTCTCAGTGTAATGTTTCCTTTTCAAAAAAAAAAAAAAATACATATATATTTACCTCTCACTAAAGATGGGGGCGGGGAAGAGCTTGGAATCTCCTCCCTCCCTCTCCTTTTAAAAAGGAATTCGGAGCGATTAAAACGTTGGGAGGTTGGGGGGGGGAACAGTTTAAAGACCTAGGGCAGGAAATGCAGATTCATTTGGGTTAGGGCTGAAATTGTAACAAAAAGCAATTCCTCGAGTAAATGCATCAGATAAATCAATTTACATAAAGGTATGATGCATTCGGATAAATGCAATGCTAATGGGTTTTAGAGTGGTCCTGTTTCCAAAGTCTCAGGGTTTTGTTACAGCTTAATTGGTGCAGTTCTTATTCTGGTTTATTGTGCGGTCACTGGACACACGTTCCGGGACTCTTTCGGAGGAAATGTGTTTAAAATCGGCCTATTTAAGGAACCAGAGTCCTTGTTTCGTTCCCTCTTCCTCGTTTTTTTCCAGCAGCCAAGTTGGGCCGGGGACAGGCAAACTTCGCCTTCTTCTGAGGTATCAGCTGAATGTCTTGAGCAGATAGCCGGGAGCCTCAGGGGGAGCCCACACTCTCAGCTTACTGAGGACAAAGACAAAACAGGCTGCTTAATTGGCAGTAAATAACTTGATCTTTTTATAGAATAAGTGACTGGAGGAACACTAGGACTTTATTGGACTCGAGATTGAAGGCAACAAATTAATCGGTTTAGGCTAAGCTTTATAAATTGATTCCTATATTATACCCCAGTTGCATCTCTTGTGGCATTCATTAGAAAGGGGGGAATTTTTTTTAAAGCAGTTTTTGGTGACTGCAGGACAGGCTCGAATATAACTTGTGCATCCCTTAATGGTGCCTTCTCGCACATTATCTGTAACACTGCCCCCCCACCCCCCTTTTGGAGGAACAAAGCTTTAGCATTTAAATTGCTGATCAAGGGCAGATTAGTGAGACCAAAGTGGAGAGTGTTTGTATAGGAAGTTAACAGGCATCCTAAAGTTCAATGATCTATTATTCTTGCCTGTGTCCTGAAAACCCAGAGAAAACACTCATTGATCTTCAAAATGAAATGAGATTTGGAACAATAATGGGAGATGGCGGTCACCACAATGGCATGTGAAAGGTGTTGCTTAAAATACGAAAAACCAGTTTCGCAACTTTACACACTGCACCCCCCTCCCGCCACCTTGCCTTCCCTCCCACCACCACGCTCTCCATCTCCCGTCTGCTCGTCCCTCCCTCCTTCTCTTTCGGAAAACCGAACTATTTCCAACTTGTGAACTACAGCTGCACTTCCCAGGGCAGCGCCCGGGAGGTAACGAGGCTCCGGCGGGGCCGCCGCCTCCCCACTCCTCTTGGCTCTCTCCCGGGGCTCGGCGGGGGCTGGGGAGGGGCCGGGCGCGGCGGTGGGTGGGTTTGACCCTCATTTGCTGAAGGCGGACGGCGGAGGAGGGGAGGAGGGGGCAGTGGGCGGAGGCGGGGGCTGGGAGGAGGCGCCGCGAGGGGTGGAGCGCGCCGCGGAGCCTGCTCTCGGAGTTTTGACAGTACCGGAGCTGAAATTGTCAGCGGCGGCAAGCTCAGGAAAGTTGAGAGGAGCTCGTGGCCCCAGAACAAAGCTTGAGAAAAGTAAACAGGCGGCTGCTGCCGGCGAACCTCCCTCCTTCCCTCTCCCTCTCAGCCTCCTTCCCGCCCTTGCCCTGCTGCTTCCTTCCAGCAGCTCTGGGGGGAGGAGGGGAATGGGCTTGCTCTTCCTCCGGCGATTACTAACTTTTCCATCGCCCCTGTTTTGTCTTTCTCTCCCTGTCCCCTTCCCGCCCTCTGCAGACCATGGTGAATCCGGGCAGCAGCTCGCAGCCGCCCCCCGTGACGGCCGGCTCCCTCTCCTGGAAGCGGTGCGCAGGCTGCGGGGGCAAGATCGCGGACCGCTTTCTGCTCTATGCCATGGACAGCTACTGGCACAGCCGGTGCCTCAAGTGCTCCTGCTGCCAGGCGCAACTGGGCGACATCGGCACGTCCTGTTACACCAAGAGCGGCATGATCCTTTGCAGAAATGACTACATTAGGTAAGGCTTTGCTGCCTTTCCTGGAGAAGGGCGAGCAGAGCAATGGCAAAGCCAAAGGTTATCAGGGTTGTGAGGAAAGGAGTAGGCACCTATGGGAATACATTGCAGCCTTCACCTCAAAAATCTAGTTGACAGAATTTAAGGGGTTCAGGAAGCATGTGTTAGTCTTCCAATATATGATGGCAAATAAATGGCAAATGCCATACTAAGTAAAGACCGTCTGGTGGGACTGGGCCATTAGATGTGCAGAGGTTGAGCACCCTCTGGTCCCAGAGTTTTACGTGGTCATCCTCAACTGGACTTTCAGCTAAAAGCAAACATTTCAAGCGGGAGTTAAGCTGCGTTCTTAAAACACGGTAGGAACCCACGGAGACAAAGGTTGACTTAAAAATACAAGTGTAGTTTTTGAGAAATGATTTGTCTATGGCTATGGCTTATTATATTTACATAAGCATCTTTAAACTTTTTTGAGTGGAAAGTTGATTGGTTCTTTGTGCTCCTTGTGAAAAATGCTAATTATCCATCAGTTTAAAGACTTGTAATTCTTCTCATAGAAAAAAAAACCCCAAGAAATAAAACCTAGTGGTAATGTCTCTCTTCATACTGTTACGCATAGGCTTGCAATAATTCAGTTAGTGTGTGGTTTGCGATGTAGAATTTGCAGTTTTTTTCAGTTGAAGCATGTTCAGGTTTTGGGTTTTTTTTTGTTGTCGTTTGTATCACTGCCCTTGATCCCCAAAAGAGATTTAGAAGAAGAGGCTATAGAATTATACTAATCTTGCATTTTAAAGCAATGTATAGGAACATTCATATGTCCATGTAAGCAGTCTTTTCCAACAAGTTGCAGTGCAATTAATGGAAAGCATTCAGGAGGTCAGGTGCCTATAGGATCTTTTCAGGTGAACTCAAGCTACTTAAACTCATTAATTTGAAAGGAGGCATTTGAAGGATTACACATTTAATTTGAGTAAATGGTTTGATAGACTGATGCACATGAATGCTTCTAAGAGGTGTTCTGTTTCAACATCCAGTAATTAAAAAAAAACCCACACGCACACAGTTGATACTAGAAAATCGCACTTTTAGGAAGAATTTCATCCTATGTAAATTTGTCCTAAACCTTTTTCTTTTAAGTGATTAGTAGACAGTTTTCTTCTTCAGTGTGGGTTAATCAATGGATGAGACATTTTGTTCAAAGTTTAGCTCCATTGTGATTCGCCTTACTCTGCGGCTAATATTGCAGAAGATCCCAGTGCAGTTCGGAGCTGAGTGTGGATATGTTTACCCCAGTGATATCATTAGTGTAAGATGATGGAGTAAAATGACATTTAGTTATTTTGATAATGCAACCTGTGTCCACTCTGCTGGCATCCTCAATCAGTCAAGTAAAAGAAATACAGGAAGGGAGAGGGCTTTTATTTTTAAATTAAGATGGCAGCATTAATTTCACTAAGTGTTCTTTTAGAAGTAAATGTTGGAAAATCAGAGGGAACATGGGTAATGCTTTCTGGTCCTCCTTCCAAGCAATGCCATGAGCTTTGACAGTATTGTAATTAAATAGAAAGCAAAACTGTGTGGTAAAAGGAGTGTGGTTTGAAGTGGAAAAATTGAGTTAAGATTGCGTGAATGGTACATATTCATCTCTTCTCCAAGTGCCTTAAAAAAGTAAAATAAAAACCAAAAACCCCTCGCTTCTGATTACAACTAATTAAAAAGAAGATGGGTCCACTTGTATTCCCCCAGGACAAATTTAGGCAAGTGGCTCCCTGGGAATTGTGTCCATGCCTTTCTCTATTCTTGGGGCCAAATGTAAATAACGTTTTGGTGTTTTCCTGTGCCCTAATGGAGCAATGGAGGATGTGTGCCCAGGCCTGAGCCTTAATTAATAGGATCTACGTTCTTACTTCCTTTTTTCCCTCTGAATCTGGAAACTGGAGCCAGGCTCCCTCTTGAACTAGATGCTACCCCGAGGACCTTAGATCTTTCTAGGAGAGATGAGGTCTAGCTCAGTACCAGATTGATGGCCTCACACCTTGCTCAGGGCTCACCAGCAGCTGAGCCCCTCTTCCCCTCCAATTTAAGAGATTACTGGTCTTCCTTCAGTGTTCCTTCTCTCAGCCCATCAATATGCCCAAAGGGTGGGAAAGTGGGCAAGTGCAGACGTTCTTGTTCCTCTCAGCTATCCCCTCCCCAGTCTCCCTCAAGTCCACTTGTTGGAGAAGCTTTCAATGCCGCAGGGACCACTGCTGAAGAGTGGAGTAATCGCTCGCGCGCCACCAGGTGAAGGGGACCCCTAGGTCCGGCTGAGACCACGGAGCGATTTACTGAGGGGCTTTTAAACTGTCTGACTCTGAGATTGTGGTTTTTTGAAAACAAACAAGGACTTGCTAAAACTGCGGGAGAGCCGGGAAAGGCCGGCCAGAGGGCGGGGGAGGGGGCTGCAAGAGGAGGGGGCGACTTCACCAGTCCCCTCCCCCTCGGCGGCCAAGTGTCTTTGGGCAGAGCTGGGCTTCTGCCTCCTCTCCCTCCAAGATTTCAGATAAAGCGGCTGCCTTGCTGCAGCGAATCCGCACAATTAAAAGCTTTAATTAGTGGCTCCTCCATTTTCTTAGTTCTGATGGGCTTTATCTAATGAGATCTGGTCTCTGGCTTAGATCTGCTCCGAATGACGTGTCCGCAATGAATGAGAGCTGCGTCGCAAACAAAACATTTAATTAACAAAATTGGCCTCTAAGAGAGGGAGGGAAAAGGATGAAGCGGGGGTTGTAGAGCGGAGGGGGAGGGTGGGCCTTAAAGGGACCAACGTCTGCATGCCCCCCACTTTGTCCTGACTGCCCCCTCCCCCACCCCCGGCTCCCGACCCCTCAGCTCCACCCAAGCGCCCCAAGTAGCTTTGGAAACTCCGTTTCTCTTTTCTCAAACCCTCTTTCCTCCACCCCCACCTCGGGCCCGAAGACTGGCGCGGAAAGTGCAGCGAGAGGAGGAAGTTCGGAGACCGACGGGTGGGGCTCCGGGTCCGGGGAGGGCGAGGAAACGCGCCGGAAGCTCGGGTGGCGGTCGTCGGCGGGTCCTCGCTCGCTGGGCCGTCCGCACCCGGGCCGGCGCCGCCCGAGGCCGCAGTTAGAGCGCCCAGCCGGCGGGCGGCT